>NW_026555332.1:12350075-12950075 GCF_029017545.1 Prosopis cineraria | reverse complement strand
TTTATCCAGGGATACAGTTATCATATTGAACATGCAATTGTTATGATAAAAAAAGAGAAATTCATTAAATAACAATGTGCATAGTACAATGATTAGTCCTAGGGCACAATTTCCAACACCTTATATCCTCCTTATTTCCTCAGACTGAAGCCATAGGCTATAACACTAATTAAGAATTTGTCTATGTGACTGGATTACCCAATCTCACTAATCATGAAATGTGATCCGGTCAAAGATCACAGGGCTCACTCTCAGACCACTGCTACCCCCATTCTCGAATCCCTGGGGTGTCTCATACCTTAGGCTATTCTCCTTTTTGAATCGGTGGAGATAGCTAGGTTTTAGTCCTTCAACAAACTATGGGACAGTCCCTCAACAAACAGTGAGATAAGGCTATAGCCCCCGTGTATCGAAGGGCAGCCTAATTACCATATGGATTTTCTCTACTCCTGAATCCTTAGGGGAACTCCCATCACTGATCATGCCATAAACAATACTCACTTGTTCTCACTTTTCACTTTCATATACTCAATTTTACCACAACCACGTGGGCTCACAACCTTATGCTATTTAAGTGTGTATTCTTACCTTTTCTCAAAAATCTATTTTTCATTAACAAACAACTACCTCTATACCTCATCACATACATCTTTCAATAACAACAATATTTATAGTTAAAACTCTCTTGACTTTGCATATTGCACTTTCAAGTCAAAAATAGAATTTCCATGCACTCAATGAAACATATATATTTTTTTACATAAAAATTAATCTCATGCATGTAACAATCACCATTTGCACCTAACAATCAACTAACAATCAATTAACATACAATTACCTAAAGTAAAGTTTTTCCCTGATTACCTCAAACCTTTGAGAGGTCAAAGGTTTACCCCTCAATCAATTAGGTTTCAAGTTTGAATTTCAATTCTAATAGGTGACCAAGAGCCAAAACTACAATCAACCAAGTGGAATTCCATCAACATAACAAACTCAAACATTTGAACCTTTAATCCCTACTTCTAAATTGGCCAACCTTCGTTTTATAAGAGGTGGAGTCTAACCATTAGATTTAATAATTACCTTTAGCCCTCAATAATATTAATGAGCCATTAGATCCTCATTAGTGGCATCACAAACTTCCAACCACCCATAATAAATGAGATTTTTGGGTATTTATGGTGCCCAACAACTCAAGACACCAAAACTTATCATACCTAGGTTTAAATACACTAATCTACCTCCATTAATTCTATTTGAGTTAACAAATTCAGATCCATAACCTATATGGACTGAGATCTTACTTCTACTATCAAACCCTAACCATAAACTCATACATGTGGAAGAAAAGGGGAGATTAATAAGTATGATACTTACCTTGGGTGTTTGTAGCCTTCAAAATACTCTCAAAGTGGTTCCCAAGTAAATCTTAGTAGAGCATTGGCAGGCCTCTCTTTTCTCTCTTTTCTTTTCTTTCTTGTTCTATCTCATTACGCGTTTGATAAAGTACAGAAAATGGCCATGCATCGGAGCGAACACATAACGTGCTGCAGCACATGGCATAGAGAGGTCCTCCCTCACTCAAAGATGGCTGTATGCCATAGCAAATGATCTACACATCGCAGCATGTGGCACAATAACTTCAACTCTTCCTTTTCTTCTCCTTTCGATGCCCGAGTGGCCACCTCAATACCGGACCCACAACTAGGGCTGAAATGGTATCAAACATGATTATTAGACCTCTCTGGCCACACACCACTTCAATTTACCTAATTACCATAATTAGGTTTAATTAATTAGGGAATTAAAACTTGAGATGTTACATGTACCATGCACTTTCTCATAGTGGGTCAGTCTAGCACCTTGTACTCTTTCAAGTGCCTATGACTTTAATTTATATCTCTATAATTAAGTAAAGTCATACAAGTCTTGTTTCATCTGTGATCTCCCAAAGATGATCGACCAAGGATATTTAAGACAATCACTATAGTTTATCTAGGGATACAGTTATCATATTGAACATGTAGTTGTTATGATAACAAAACAAAAATTCATTAAATAATAATATGCATAGTATAATGATTAGCCCTAGGACACAAGTTCTAACAATTTATACTGACATGATGAATATGCTACAGCTAATTTTAGAGGACCTTATTGATGACTGTGGATTAATTTACAAGTCACTTTGTTCTCTGTCTTTTATTAATTCACTAAATTTAACTATTGTAGCCTCATAGAATTGTCATGGTGTTGGGGGTAAGGCTTTCTCTGGCATTGTTAAAGAATTTATAGCATCATACCGCATTGATGTTTTGTGTCTCCTAGAGCCTTGAGTTAGTGAAACCATATTGACAAGGTGGTTAGAAATTTAAGATTCACTAATTGGATCAGAGTGGAAGCTACGGGCTTTATCAAGTGTATTTGGGTCTTGTGGAATGAAGTAGCTATTAAAGTTGATTACATTTGTTCTACTACCCAAATTCATCAATGCAAACTCTTTGAACAACATTCTAGAGATTGCCTTTTAGTTCTTTTATTTATGGAGAAACTTGTGCTTCAAAGAGGAAATTACTTTGGGAATCTTTAAATTCAATTATTGAGTATACTGATTATGCCTAGCTTGTAATAGGAGACTTTAATACGTTCCTCAATTTTTCTAATAAATTAGGAGGTTGCTTGCCTTCTACCTAATCCATGGCTGACTTTTCCAATTGCATTAATATGACTGGACTTTTGGAAATTCCTCTAGTAAGAGACAAATTCACTTGGGAAAAATGTGGTGTTAAGGAGGGATTAGACTGGTCTTTCTATAACTCTTCTTGGGAAAAACAATACCCTTACTCTAAGATTTTTCATTACTTGAAGTTTAAATCTGACCTCAGAATCTTGGTTATTGTTAGTGAAGATCCTTCTCCTTCTAAAAAAAAGAACCAATAGATTCTTTTATCAAGCTGCTTAGGTTTTAGAAAATGGATTTCTTGATATTGTTAAGGCAGTATAGGACAACAACTCTTGGCTAAATGGTTTGGATCTCTTTAGTCAATTAGCAACAAAATGGAATAGAGATACTATTAGGTGCTTCCCCAAAAGAAAAAAATCTATTCTCCATAGACTTGATATAATTGATAAAAGAAGAAGTGTTAATGATCATAGTGGCCTTCTATGATTTAGAACATAAGCTTTAGAAAGACTATCAAAAACTTGGCGCTTAAGAGGAAATGGTTTAGTACTAGAAATCTCAATGTAAATGGCTCCAATAGGGGGATAAAAGCACCAAATATTTCCATGCCATCACTAAGATCAGAAGGAAAAAGAGTACCATTCATGCCCTTCAAAATGATGCTAGTGAGTGGATTTAGGATGACGTTAAACTCAAAACCATGGTTCATGACTTTTTCAAGAATATATACTCAAAAGACCCTAATACCCCTAGTTTCATAGATTGGAACAATGAATTTCCCACCTTATCAGCTAAAAAGCTCAATTTTATTCAGTAGGAAGTTTTTGAAACTGAAATAAAAAATGTTGCCTTTGATATAGGTTCTTTTAAAGCTTTAGCCTTAGTGGGCTGTAAGCCTACTTCTTCTATTTTCTAATGGAACATCATCGTGGGTAAGCTTTGTGACCTTGTTAAGCAAGTTTTTCATAACCCTGACAAGGTAAAAGAGATCAATTATATAAATGTCACCCTCATTCTTAAAGTTGATCATCCTATCTCTCTTAAGGATTTTAGACCTATCTCACTCTATATTGTCAATCTTAAGCTCATCACCAAGATCATTGCTAGTAGGCTTAAGGTGGTTATGAATTATTTGATCAGCCCCAATCAATATAGTTTCATTATAGGCCAGCAAAGTTATGATAATATCATCATCACACAGGAAGTTATCCACTCTATGCAAGGAAAGAAAAGTCCCAAGAATACACAACAATCAAAGTGGACATGGAAGAAGCCTTTAACAGGCTTGATTGAGTCTCATTGAAATTACCCTCCTTGACATTGGTATGAGACATCTTTTCACCATGATTATATTGGCTTGCACTTCCCTTTCCTCAATGAATGTTTTGTGGAATAGTGAGGAAACTGAACAATTTTGCCTATCTTGTAGGATCCATTCAGGCAATCCTCTTGGTCTATATTTATTTATACTTTGTATGGAAAGACTCAATCACCGCATTTAGTGTGAAGTAAGACTCAAGAATTGGAAGCTTGTTAGGTTTGGCATATGAGGCACTACTATCTCACATCTTTTCTTTGTTGATGATTTGATCCTTTTCACTGAAGCCTCCACATGCCAAATGGAGTTGATCAAGGATATTATGCTCAAGTTTCATAATGGATCTGGGCATCATATTAATCTAGCCAAGTCAAAAGCTTATTTTTCAAAAAATATGAACTTTCACCATGCTTAGGAGCTCAATGACATTCTTCGCATTGGATTCACAAGCAATCTGGGTAAATATCTTAGCGTCCCTCTCTTACATTATAGAGTCATAATATGTACTTATCATCCTATCCTTCAAAAGGTCCTAAACAAGCTCTCTTCTTGGAAAGGTAAATTCATATTTCTGGCGAGTAGATCTATTTTGATTAAATCTATTTTAATTGCTATCTCAAGCTATACTATGCAATCCTTTATTCTACCAAAAGGCATAATTAATGAAATTTAGAAAATTAGTAGAACTTTCTATTGGAACCAAAGTGGGGAAGGCAAGAAACTTCATCTTATTAGTTGGGAGACTTTGAAAAAAGATAAGATCAAATAGGGTCTCAGATTTAAGGATCACCATAAGCAGAATCTTGCCTTTATCGTGAAACTTTATTGGGGATTACTCACTAAACCTAATGCTCTCTAGATTCATGTTCTTAAAGCAAAATATAAGTACAGAAATGATAGATATCCCTTTGTTGTAAAGAAAAGAAATTCTTCTGTGGCTTGGAATAGCATTGTCTCTGTTTGGGACTCATTTAGTTCTTTGATTGATAGAAAAATTCATAATGGTCAGAGTACCAAGTTTTAGTGGGATCTATAGGCTCCTCTTATAGTCCCTCTAATATAAAAAAAATCATCAAGTTATTAATCTTGCTTTAACTATTGCCCACTTTATCCTCCCCAATAGTGAGTGGAATGTGTTTGAATGGCTAAATTTTTTACCTTTATGGGCTATCAAGAGACTCACTCAAGTTGAACACTACAATGTCACTCAAGATGATTGTTTCTATGGTGTGCCTCCTTTGATGGTAACTTTAGCATCAAGTCAACTTATAAATCTTCACAAAATCATAGTAGTAATATCATAGAGCTTATTTGGAAAAAACTATAACAATGGCTGGTTCATAAGAAGACTAAGCATTTTTTCTAGCAAGTGATCCATGAGAGACTTCCCACTAATTCACCCAGATCCTAGAGAGGTTTATCTATGAGGGAAAATTTCCCTTTTGAGTGTCATAGTGAGGAAACCATTTTACATATGCTCTAAGACTGTGAGATTTCCAAACAAGTATGGTTTTATTTTACTAATCCTATACTTGTTTGGAATTTCTTTTCTTCTTCTAATTTGAAGGTCTAGCTGAGACAAAGTACCTCAAGTAACCTAGGTCACTACACAAACACAACTGAAGATTGGCTAAATACCTTTTTCACAACTTATTGAACTCTCTAGTAGAATCCATGCAAAGGTGTGATGAAAGGCCAAAGGTATAGGGCAATTGATCTCCCATAGCATCTCGAATGCTATTTTTGAAGTAGTAGAAAACAACAGACTGCATAAAATCTTTTAGAGTCTTGAGCAAACAGAAGACCATTGGCACCCCCTCCAACTGGATACTTTAGATTGGACGTGGATGGATCTATCAACCAACAAGGCTTCACAACCTGTGGAGGAGTTATTAGAGATGATCATAGTAACTGGATTGTAGGCTTTCAAAAGAGATTAGTTTATTTTCCTCTAATAACTTTACAACTTCTTACACTCAATTCTGGTTTGATGCTATGCAAATATTACCATTTAGATAAAGTCAATTTTCATACAAATTCTTTAAAGGCTATTTGTTTACTCAGAATAGGAGCGACATAGAACATACCCTGTACTCAGAGATTTTTGAGCTGTATAAGCTAATTTTCTCAAATTGGGATGTAGAGATTGCTTATTCTAGCCATGCTACTTTACAAGTAGCTGACCTCCTAACCAAAAAGCTCATCACAGGCTAAATGACTTCTACTTTTTACATGGACCCACTTTAGGATGCATGGTCTACTATCAGGCTAATAAAACTGTAATTTCTACTTAGCTTTCTCCCACGCCTTCACCTATCTTTGTATGTTAAAAAAAAAGATGTACAAAATAACTCCTATGCTCCAAAATCTTTTCTATAAATAGTTTTTACTCATCAAAAGCCATCTAACTACCACATTGTTTTAAGGAAATGAGTAAATTTTCTAATTAAGGTTTTCTTATAGGATAGTTAATATGAAATTATGATGATTTAAAATGAATGTTGAGGTTGTTGGAGGTGTATAAAATGCTATAGAATATTTCTTTAAGGTTGGAATTTAGAGTTGAGAATTTTTAAGTTAAACCCTAGACTTATATGATTGAGTTTATATTGAATTTGAAATGTGGAGATGAATTTCTAATTATTAAATGTTTATTTGAGTATAAATAGATATTTTTAAGGCTGTGATATGGTGATTTGAAGCTTGCGGATGATTTTTGAATTTTTAATTTGTTTTGGATGAATTTTTGGAATATGGATTGATGAATTTGTGATATTAGAAGTGATTTGAGACTTAAATCCAGTCTATTAGGGTATGATAATTCTAGGAAGGAATTTTCAAAAGCTAAATGAGGCACTAACCTTAAATTAGTATTAATATAGGTCATAGGCCTAATGTAATATCCTCAATTTTAAATCAAGATTAATTAAGTTCAAATAGACTAATGAAGTGTATTTGTAAGGTGTGTGGCCAGAGAGGCCTAACGGGCGTGTTTGGTCTTGATTTTAGTTCTAAATGCAGGTCTGAAGGAGAATCAAGTCACTCAGGAATGGAAAAGGAAGAATTTCTAAAAGGAGTGATTCTATGCCACGTGCCGTGGCTTATGGTTGGTCTATTGCGGCACATGCATCATAATACACCTAGGAGAGATTCTTTGTGCCATGTGCTATGGTGCATTGTGCGTTCGCCGCGGTGCATGGTCAGAATTTTACAGTATTAAGTTGCAAATCTGAAGTGAAAAAGAAGAGAAAACAAAAGGAACCGAGAGAGTAACGAAAGAGCTAAGCTAGGGCTTAAAGAAACTAATTGTTAGGAGTAAATTAGAGTTCATAAACACTAAAGGTAAGCTTCCTCGCTTAAATCCTTCTCTCTTTTTCCATTTTCTTGACGGTAGATGTTAGAGTTTGATTGTTAATGGTGATTTTCGATCCATAAAAGTTATGGATCCGATCTCATTGACTTAAATAGAGTTAATGGGAGTAGATTAAGCTAAGTAAACTTGATATTAATAGTTTTATGATGATTACTAGCTAGAGGACATTAAATATTCAAAATTCCTATAAATTCAGTAGTTAGAAATAATGTGGTTTTATGAATGCCCATTTAAGAGCTCAATGTTATTAATGAGAGTTAAAGGAAGCTAAGAAGCCTTATCGGTACTTTTACATGAGTCAATAATAAATCTTGAGTATTAAGAAATGATGAAATGTTAGTGGATAATAGCTCAAAAATGGATATTGATGTTTAGCATGGTAAATGCTTGTAGTGTAACTACCATTGACACTATTCAAGCTTCGTAGAAGCTTCGAGAGTAAGTAGTTGAGGGGTGAAACTTTTGACCTCTTAAAGGTTTGAGATAACCGAACGAATTCTATCTTATACTTGTGTATGTTTATTAGTTTATTGATTTATGATCTATCATTGAAATGTGTAAAATAAAAAGAAATGCAAGTGTGGCTTGATTTGTTAGGAAATCTATTAAATTCAATTTATGATTTTTATGCTTTGTTGTGTGGAATTTCCTTGGGAACAATAATGGTGTATTTTCGTATTAATGTTTATTGGGAGATTAATGATTTTGCCAATTTAAAAGTGATGCAAATCTTTGTGTAAGAGAAGTTCAATAATGTTTTAGAATAATAGAGTCCGATGATTTTAAAAGTAGAAGTAAAATGATTATGAAGTAAGAGTCCAACGATTTGTTTGGTTTGAAGTTCCATGAAATGTGATTGAGAAGTCCAATGATTGTGTAATGATGAAGTTCAATGAAAATTGGTAATGTGAAGTTTTATAGATTGTATATGTGTGAATTATGGCATGGATGTGCGTTGCATGATTTTAAGAGGCGAAAGTTCGCCTAGGAAGAAGAGCAGATGATAAAATCTAGATGGTAAGGCCCCGTCCGTGTGATGGTTTGCCTGGATTGATTCTATCCATATTGTCCCACTTGTTCAATGAGGGACTGTCCTACTAGTTCAACAAGAGACTCGAACCTAACTAGCTATCCACCGGTTCAATGAGACGGCTAGTCTAAGGTGTAGACATCCCATAGTGTGAAAAATGGAAAAAATTGTGTTCCATAAGTGAGTTGGGTGTGCCTTAATTGGGTAATCCCCTCACAAGTGTTTAGGCTAGGGAAATCAAGTAATATAGACTATCCCATTATGTTATAGCCCACGATTTTGTGTCAGAGAAATAAGGAGGATATAAGAGAGATGTGATTATGCATATAGTGAGTAAAGGCACTTATTATCTATATTGAGTCCATAATGATGATATTTTGAGTTGAGTCTTAACTCCTGCTATTATGTATTTGTTAATGGTTTGTGTGACTGTCACACCCTAAAAATTAGGTGTGACCGACACGGGATTGAGGCACAAAACTCATATCCCTTAAGCCGTGATTGGAGAAACTCTGAAATTAATATGTTAAACACACTAATAGAGTAATTAGAAATTGTTACAATATTAAATCAGATATTCAATTTCAAAAGAAATGTGAGGATTCTACCTGTAGTCTACGTGGAGCACCTAAGGCCAGATGCCAACATAGGTATAAAGTTTAAATTTTTCAACAAATTAGGATTTGACTAAAATAATTCTTCTACTTTAATTCAGCAATAAAAATCCTCAGTGGATATCTTGAGTCACGAGTTCAACTATACCATTTGAGACCAAAATATTTTTTCCAGTGAATAACGTCTCAATAATAAATAATTGAACATGAATAAAATGAAAGTTTGAAACAATTATGCAATTTAAAGAGGCAACGATTTTCATAAAAATTTAATAAACTTCAAAAATAAAAGAATTTTATAAAGTTTAAATAAATATTAAACTATTAAAATATCATATCAAGTATTATTATCACTTGATTGCAAGAAAGTAAATAAATAAAATAAATAATTATAAATAATTCACTAATTAAAAATCAATGGAATGTAAAATCATCAAATAATCAAATTCATATTACAAGGACTTATCAGAACAATTAATAAACGTAGACATAAAGTCCACGAGGGTAAATAACTAAACATGGCTCTTGCCACAAAAACAAATGTGGATACACAATCCACAATGGTAAGTAAGCAAATACAGCTGAAGTCACGAAACAAACGTGGACATATAGTCCACGAGGGTAATACTAACCAAATACAGCTTAAAGCCACAAAACAAATGTGAGTACAATGCTAATGAATAACCATCCATTTGTTCCACATGCATTGGCCATCGCATAGGGTTAGCACCTCCTATAAACACCCTGCTAACTAGGTAAACCATGGCTTGCCAAGGGCTAATGAAACTGCCGTTAGCAACCAGTATTCTGTATAAAGTTT
The DNA here is from genome assembly GCF_029017545.1 of Prosopis cineraria. NCBI lineage: Eukaryota > Viridiplantae > Streptophyta > Magnoliopsida > Fabales > Fabaceae > Prosopis > Prosopis cineraria. The sequence goes on along the minus strand of NW_026555332.1, from coordinate 12,940,237 downwards.
CTTTTTAAAATCATTTTCAAACATGTGAGAAATTCATCACTTTCAAGATACTATTCTCATTCTCAAAATCAAACTCGCATGAATACTTTTAAGCATTAAAACTTACCAGAATCAAATTTCATATCTAATGCTCATGCTTGCATTTATTGAATAATTAAAAATTACCAATGCTAATAAAAATAAATTTTATTAATCCTGAAAGGATGTCTCATAAGGGTAAAACATTCATATACTATAATGAATTGTTTTTCACCATCATCTTAAAACTTAAAAATGAAAAAATTTAATTAACTAAGTATCCATTAATCAACATAATTATTATTAAAATAATCAATGTAAAAAATAAATTTTAATAAGAAAAATTAATTAATAAATTATTTAGGATGCTATCCACTTACCTGTAGAATCTTCAAAACTCAAAATTCATTTCTTATAATTCCAATCAAGCTACCTTCCTTACAGTTACCCTATAAAGTATAATAAAATTTTAATGAACTTTACTTTTGAATCAACAAATCTCTTTAAAGGGAATCCATTCAACAAATAAAAAAAAAACTTTGAAATTTTAGCAACAAAATTTATACATAAAAGTTTTTCCATAGGCTTTTTACCAAGCATCTAATGTACGACATTCCAAACCATTGAATAAACATGTAATCTTTAATTCTCTTGACTAACCATTTCCAAACATCCAAGTATGACTTCTAAATTGATAATATACCTTGTACACTTTTCAACCTTATAATTCTCAATAATTCCAGAGCTTAGATAAGATCTTAATAATGCTTTAGCCATATCAACCTATTTACTTGAGATAACATCTTCTTTTAGTACATTGTTTCCAACTATACAATTAGAATTTTCTAACCTATCATATTTTATCCAACACTTTATTAATAACCATTCTATTCCCAAGAATTTAAAGTCGCACACAAATTCATAATAATTAAATTCCTTTAATTTGTAACCTACAAGCTAAATTCATAGATCAATAATACTCAAACTAAATGTATCTATCACAATAACTAATCAAATTTTATAAATCTACAATATTCAAGCAAAACTCTCCTAGAGGCATTTTATCTAACACTTATCATCCATTAATTCTCATATTAACACCCAACCTCTTCCTTTAAATCTCATTTCCTACAAATCACAAAATTGATATTGAACTCAACCAGCCAACCTAATTTCAATTCTTTAATAGAAAAAAATCAATTAGACCTTAAGGAAAAATTTAATCTAATTCCTCTAGCATGAGTAAATTTATTTGCCAAAAATCATGTTCTTAAACTCAAGCTTAATTTGATTATCCTTCTAACACGCATAATAGCTATAATTTAAGGGGAGAAAATAAAAACCCATTTTCAGCCACATCACACAAATTCACGCACAAAATAGAAGAAAGATGCATCTTAACTTACCACCAATGTAGTAAAGAAATGAAGAGAAAAAGTTGAACCTCCCTAACTGACATGTGATCATGACAGAGCAGAACAAAAGGAGGTTTAAGTCAAACGAAAATGAAGAAAGTAGGACAGAGAATGAAGGAGGAAGAAGAAGATCTTGGAATATCTACACAAACAGCACAAACGGGAGATGGTCCCATGGTAACACATTAACAGAAGAGGAGGAAGAAGAAGATCTTGGAACATCCACATAAATAGCACAGACAGGAAATGGTCCTATAGCAGTGCATTAACAGAGAAGGAGGAAGAAAGATTCAGACATCACCGTCACATGGAGAGAAGACCAATGGATAAACAGAGGAGCAGACGAATTTGCGAGTTCGGCCTCAACAGTGGCAGATTCATGATGATCACGGACACTAGTGACAAACTCAACGGTTGGCCTAACTCTACTCGTGCAAGCTACTGGCGATTGCATGGGAGACAGAAAGGAACTGTGGAGGAAAGAAGCCTAAGCAAGGAGCGAGTACATCGACTTGAACAGCTTTCTTGTAGCAACAAACTTTGGTGATTTGAACACAGCAGCTAAGGAGGAAGAAGAGGCAAAGACCAAGCACACTTCATTAACAGTGAGCAAAAATTGACAACAACTAGAGACAGGGGAAACGAGAAGCAATGCTGTTTCACAACAGATCCTTAACAGAGAAGAAACAAGCAAGCTCAGTAGCAGACATATGATAGAAGAAAAGGGAAGATTCAAGCTAGCGGCGGTGAGGAAAGAAATGAAGAATAATGGCGAGGAGGAGATGAGCAGAGAATGAATGAAAGATTTTCTCTAACTCTCGATGGTTTTGGATTTTTTAAAAATGTTGAAGGAGAAGGCAAAAAATGAGGCAGTGTGTGCATATTAATATAGAGAGAGAATATAAATCTAAACTTTATGAAATTGCAAAAATTACAAAAGAGGGCCCAAAATTTCTTCTAATAACATAAAAGATACAAGTACTTTGGTAATTTTCCTATAATTTTAAACTAAATAAAAGTACTTTATTACTAATAAAAGTTAAAACTTTTAACCTTCAAGTAAGCTATTAGCATAAGTTCCAGTAACTCATCCTTCCATTTTCCATAAAACTAATTTAAAGAAAATATAAATTAAGAGATTTTTTTTTGTCATTACAGTGACCAACTCTCTTTATATGAAAAGTATTAAAAAGCTTTATTTTTTAAGTAGATGCTATTATGTGGGTTGAATTGTGAATATCTAATTTCAATTGTCTCACATGGGTTAAAGTGTTAACATTAACTGTCACTTGCATTTAAACTAATTGATATGCATTAGTATGAGCTAGTCGAACCTTGATTACTGAGTAGTTGTACTCACCTTAATTATCTTCAATATTACAGGAAATAGCTCAAGAGGTATGGACAGAGGAAAACACCTCGAGGCTTAAGATTGCGATCCATTTGTAATAGACCTTCATATTTTGGGTAACTTATGTGTATGACAATATCGATTGCCAACTAGGATTCCTCTCTTTTGTTTCTCACTTGCATGATGTGAAATGTAAATTGTAATGGTATTTTAGGCCTTAGGGAGAGAATTGATTATAATGTGTTATGGTGACAGGGCCAAAATACTAATACAAGTGAGGGTAAAGAATATTATATGATGATCTAGGAGAACTTGATAAAAAATTGTGATAAACTCCCCCTTTCTAAGTTTTTAAGTTTAAGAGGTTGAGTGGTGAGAATTTGATCTAGAAATATTCCTTGTATTATCGTGCATAGTAGAGTTAGTCTTGATGATTTGCATGTGATCATATTAGTGTTGGTGGCTATGGGTCCTTGATATTTGTTTTGGACACTTAAAAATGTGAAATTTATTGTAAAAAGTGTAAGTTTTGAAAAAGGTCTCCAATTTTTTTTAAAAAAAGAATTTAAGTCTAAGAACAATGCCATTAGTTAGAGTTCGAATAGAGTTTTTTGTATACACTTAGTTTGCATCAATCGGATGTCGGATGGAGATTTGAGAAGCGTCAAAAGTTGACCCTAATGCTGTCAAATTGATAGCAAAATTCACTATCAAAATTCATGCAACTGCGCTGCGGTGCATGGTGTCATGAGCCGTGGCACATGTCACAGAGGCGAACATGCCGCGGCGCATGTTCAATGAACATGCCTCAATTTTTCAAAATTTTTCTTGTTTCAAATTCTTATACAAATGCTCTCACTTATGCAATGATCTCTTGCTTCCATGTATTTGCGAACTTTGATTTGTCTCATTGCAAGACTTGAAATGATTCTAGTTTTATAAACTTGGGATCCCTATTTTGTTGACCAATGAGAATTTTATATTTTGATGATTACTATTGTCTCATTTCCTAATTACTTGGAACTTGAATTTAATTATTGGATTAGAAAAAGAAGGATATTACACCTAAAACTTTCTAAATATTTAAATTAGAGTTATTTATTAATTTCAATGTAAAATTAAGTTATAGCATTATGGGATGGTTATACAGATTGTATTGACAAAGAGAGTGGTAAAAAAGGAGTTGTGAAGGGAAACTTGCTGTCCAAGACACAAGGCAACTATTATTAATGTGTTGTGATGGGTATGTTTGTGATTGGTTATGCTATTTGTTGTTTGAAAATTATTATTCTTTTTAAAATAAATAATTGGATATAATTGTTCAAAATTACTTTCAAGTGGGTTAAAATTTGTATATGTGTATTATGATGAGATATTATTGTTTGGTTATATTTTTGTTCGGTTGTTTAAATTTTGCATGACTTGTCAGAGTATTTTAATATATGGTGTTGTTGGAAATTTTTGTCTAGTTAATTATTACCATGTGGTAAGCCCTTATTGGACTCAATGAGTGGCATGTAACTTGGTCCAACTTACATTTAGACAAGTGATTTGACATCCGAGCATGGCAAAATGAAGGATATAAGGTGTAGTCATGCAATTAAATATTTGTTTGGCTTGTTTGAAATATTGTTTCATTAAATGTTTTTATGTGCCCACTTAAAAATCGCATGATTAATTACATCTACATGCATCATTTCATATTAATTTTTAGTTATTGAGACTTTTAAGTCTCATTCCCTATAGTTAATATTTTTACAGGAGTGAGTTTGATCAAGAGAGCACCAGAGGCATAACTTTGGTATATGAGATACCACCTTTTACATTGCCTCTTATTTTAGATTATATAACATATCTGGTGTCAATTTAAGACATATCTTATTTTGTAGAGCATATAGACTCTATGCCTTTTCATCAACTGTATTTATATGATTATGAGAATAATGTTTTTCCCTCTTGATCCTTGACTTGATTTGAATATCATACCATGAGGATCCTGTCTATCCCTTATGGTTCTAATTGCTTTTTGGGATGTTAGGAATATAACAAAATTTACTTGGAAGCATTGAGTATTTAGTGAAGAGGTATTTATGATGTGAATAAATATACATCCTATAATTATATTTTGTTAAGAATAAGTGTTAGTACTTAAACAAGACTTGTAGTATATTGTTTTGAATGTACCCTTGGGTTACATTACAACATCAAAAATTTGTATTTAAAAATTGTTTTGGATTCTGCCACCCTGAGATAGGCTTCTACACTAAATGTTGATTTAAAAATTATTTTTCTTAATATGAATTATTCTACATTGTTTTCCATTAGATAAAATTTTATTATAAATGTATTTTCAATCATCATGATAGAGCTTATTCATTATGTTAAATTCTTTCTACCATGGTAGGTTATTTGTAAATGCTTTATTTATATGATAAGCTCTTTTCTACCACAGTAGAGTTTTAAAAAGAGTTTTATTATTTGTTATTATATCATGGTAGAAATCTTTTTACCATGGTAAGGGTTCAATGATGTAAAAATAATTTATTTAATTAATAATTTGTAAAAAATTGATTTATAAAATTTGGAATGTCACAAGGTGACATGGAGTGAGGTGTTGGTGACAAGACATGAGAAGGCGCACATATGTCAAGGTGACGTAGCATAAGGTATCATTGACAAGGGATGAGAAGGCACACATATGGCAAGGTAACGTAGCATAAGGAGGTACACACGAGGTGGGGTGACTTGGCGTGAGATGTCAAGTGACGTGGTATGAGGAGGCGCATATGTGGCAAGTGATGTGGTATGAGATGACTCTTTTATTTTGTTGTTCAAAAAAAATTTAGCAGATACATTTATCACTGTTAAAAATAAACTTTTAGTATAGAAAAACTTTTGGCAGTACTTTTGATGGCACTATATTTGTTGTCACCAAAATCTATTAAATGATGAGAGTTTTGGCAACAACCTTTTGGAAAAAAAAAATTGTCACTAATAACCTTTAGTAATGACTTTTTATTGCTGCCAGAAGTCTTTTTTTTTTTTAGTGATAAGACTAATTAATGAGAGTGAAAGCTTAGTCAATTCAATATTTGTGATAAGGATTGCATTTCACTAAACTCCAAAGAATCTACCATCCATAATTGAACACATTCACTCTTTTTTTTAAAAAAAAACTAAAAACCACACAAAAATATTAATCTAGGTTGTTTTTTAATTGCATTTGATAATTGAATTAAAACTTTTTGTTGTTGTTCATTCACTTAGGAATTAGTTCTAATAAAATCAATCTCAATTCAATTCATTGGGAAGAACAACCCAAGTTGCACCCTATACACATTAAGGTTATAATTTAGTTAATTTGATGCCAATACAACTTAGGCTTATCACCTTTAAAAAAAATTATAGGGACTAAACATGTAGTCCAAAGGACTCGACCCTTATTAATAGCTCTACCTCTAACGTCTAGCTTTGATATCAGGCTTTTAGTTGTAAATTTATTATTTGCATGTTTTCTTGTTCTTATAATTTGTCTTATATTTAAAAAAGTAATATTGTCTCAGGATTCTTTGATTATAAAAAATGGTGATTAGACAAGTACAAAATAAAGACCAAACAAGATTTATTATTCAAGATTGTCTATATGCATTAAAAAAATTTATAGATCAAAATATTATAACAATAACAAACTTTATCCCACGAGATGAGGTTGAGTATATGAATTATATGATATCATTGTACTCTATTATTTATCAAGTTTTATTAACCAAAAGATTATAATAAAAAAAAAAACCATACACTTTTCCAATTCCGAAACCCTTAAGCCTTTATGAGAAATTCTTGCATAACACCCACACACACATCATTATTCCTTTGTCCAGTTGATAAACTTCTTGAGATTCTCTGAAGATCGACCACCTTCGGCAACATTATCCATGACCATCTTCTTCCATTTCAATGACCTCTCTCTGATTTCTTCATCCCCAATCAACTTCTCAACCTTCTCTGTTATCTCTTCCCTGGTTATGACCCCATTCTCATCCTTCTCAAACCCCAAACCAATCTTCCACACATTACAAACATACTCTTTATCTTCAAATTGATCACTAAAGAATGGCCAACACAAGAATGGCACACCACTGCACACACCATCCATAGTAGAATTCCAACCACAGTGGCTAACAAGACAAGCCACAGAAGGGTGATTCAGAACCTTCTTTTGTGGAGCCCAATTGATGATTTTACCGTTCTCACCTTGCAACCCTTCTAGGAACACATAGCTACCATTAGGCTTGTCAGTGTTGCTAGGACGCACGACCTAAAGAAAAGGCCTGTCTAAAAGATCGAGTTCGAGTGCGAGTTCTTTGAACTGGCTCAGGTCCATTACTGCTAAACTTCCAAACGAAACGTAAATGACCGATCGAGGTGGTTGCTGGTCGGGCCAATCAGGCAGGTTTGATCTTCTTGCCAGAATGAAGAACTTGTGTTTTGCTCATCAGGTAATAATGGGCCAATTGGTAGGAATTTTGGCGATATTGAAAATGCACCAGGTTCAAGGTCGTAGGTAGTGTTGCCGAGCCACCATTGTCCTAAGCTTATTAAAGTTTGTGCCTCTTGTAACATGGGGTTGAAGAAGGACTTAGCAAGGGTTGTCCACTTGTCCATGGAAACTTTGCTGGGTCCATCAGAGGCATGTCAGGGGAAAGCTGAATTTCCTCATTCTTGGTAGGGAGACCTGCATGAATTGCCCAATGAACCAATGCAATTACTAAAATTTAGTGTGTTGATGATCTATATATTTATACATAATGAGGATTCTAAATAATCATACTATTATGAATAGCCTAGTTCTTTTCTTGAAATTACAGTACGTGGAAAAGACGCACACTAGACATTAAGATACGATATTTAATGTGTAACAAGTTATCAATGAAAACACTTAAAAATTGGTTCAAATGATGTCAATATTTATCTATATTCACACCAACGTGCATGCATTACAGAGATTACATATTTTGCATCTTTTTCTGTCAGATCATAATGCAATGTAAGGTCGTTTCAATCCTTCCTTACATTGATGTCACTACTATAAAAAAGATTTTCTACTACTCTAATTCACGTCCCATGTTGAAAATGAAACTTAAGAAAAACAAATCAATATCACAAAAATAGGAGAGGAAAGTAAATTTAAGAATCCACGTCCCCCAACTGAGAGGGGGATGTGGATTCTTAAATCCACTTCCCCTTCCCCCTGGGGGATGTGGATTCTCAAATCCACGTCCCCCCTCTAGAAAGATGACTTATAATGTGTTGAAATTTTAGATTTCGTGCATACTTACTTTTTTATTTTTCAAAACTAGTGTGCCAGCTCCCTGTGCTCTGTCTCTGTCTCCCTCTCTTGTCTCAGCTCCCTCGTAGTTCCCTTTCTTATCTCAGCTTCCTCATTTCTTTTCTTTGTCTCTCTTTTCCTAGCTCCCTCCCTCACTCTCTCTCTCTCAACTCTCCCTATATCTGTCTTTCATCTCTCAGCTCCCTCCCTCGCTCTCTATCTCTTATCTCCCAACTTCCTCATTGCCTCTGTCTCTCTCGGTAGCTTTGTGGATGAAGAAGCCCAAGCACTCACAACTAAGGACCTCTTCTCTTCTCTCCAGGTATTTGTTTCCTTATTTTTTTATTTTCTTGAACAAGTCTCCACGCAAGAATGTGATTTTTATTTTGACCTAAGAATGTGATCAATTAATTTTAGTTTTACATGATGTATATGATATTATGATGCTTAAATTTGTTTGAGCCCATGAAAGTATGTACTTATTATTTTAGATAATTTTATAATTATATAATTATAGGTGCAATCGTTTTATTTTTCCATTGCATTTGGTGTATTTTGTTATGATAGTGTATAAATGGTTGTAAATGAATTGCTATTTATTAGACTTTTGTTGTATGAATTGACTGTTTCTATGACATATTTTGGCAGATTTTATTTTAGTTGTAACGTAAATGCAAATTATATATAAAAAAATTTTAAAAACTACATCCCCCTATAGATAGAAAGGGATGTGGTTGTGAATCCAGATGAGAAACTATGTCCCTCTATACCATAGGAGACGTGGATTCTTAAGAAATCACGTCCCCCTATATCAAGAGGGATGTGGTTTCTCAATCTATGAATTTGGCAATGAGAAACTACGTTGCTCTTACTAGAAGGGATGTGGTTTCTTTATAAATCATGTCCACCACCTAAGGGGGGATGTGAATTTTGTAGAAACCACCTCACCTATTATTAAAGGGGACGTGGTTTATAATATTCCACGTCATAGGCATTTACGACGTGGATAAACCATTATTTTAAGTCACTCAGTATAATGTCCCTTTCAATTGTGACGTGAAAATGTTTAAAAATATGACGTGAAAAGTCTATTTTGTAGTAGTGTGTTTTGTGACTACAAAAAAACCAAAGCACCACCGCTCTAATTAAAAGACAAGCTATACATCACTTATCAGTTATATATAGTCATATTTCTCAATGCTACATATAGTTTTTCTTTTTCAAGTCTGCAACACAAAACTTCCTTGATGATGCTAACTTATATACTTTTGATTGGGGTGGGAAACTACTTGATAAAGTTATATGTATATATGTATAAGAAAATTAACACATATTAAGAATGAACTCTAACCAGTTTCGGGATCAATAATTCCATCATCGATCAGCCTTTGGACGCTGGCAAGGGAGGCCATGGAAGTAGCAGATGCGGGAAACAACAGCGCCTTTGATTCCCAGTTTCTGAGCCACTTCTAAGGCCCATCCCATATTCATAGTAACTACAATGCATGAGATCTTACTATCCTCACCTTCGCCATTATTCACATCTTCAATGAGCTTTGGAAGCTTCCCAGGCATGGTGCTCTTCACTGATGGCAGAAAATCTATTAGGTTACTTCTGTCAACGTCTTCACTCACTCAAACCATCTGGCAGCGTCAGTCTTTATCAGACTATTGTTGTTACTGTGGTGGTGGTGGTGGGAAGAACTTGCTGCCGCAGCCATGGCTCGCTTTTGACTGAACTCTGTGTTGAAAAAAGTGACCTTGCAGCCAAGTTTGGCCAAAACATGAGAGAACTGCATCAGAGGATTCACATGTCCCAGAACTGGGAAAGGTGTCACAAGAAAATGAGGGATCAGTGAATTGGTTTCTGGTGTTTGTTAGTGTGTGTCTATGTATGTATGTATGTATGTATATGTATATATTACCTAGGAAAGTAATAATGGTCAGGGCGGAATTCGGTCTCAAATGTTATCTGACTTGTGCAGGAGATAATAAAATTGTCGACATCTTGAGAAAACGTGACAAAATTTTCTTTTACCATTGATCAGCTAAAGCCGTCGTCATCTTGAGAAAACGCGACAAAATTTCTTGGATTTGTCTGTTCTTTGATGCTAGGATAAATTAGGGCTTGTTTGCCAATTTATTTTGAAAACAGTATTTTTTTTCTTCAGAGAAAAAAATATAAAAACTTGTTTAAAAAATAAAAAAAAGAAATATCTTTTAAATGTTTTAAGATTATTGTTCAAAAAAAACAAGAAAGAATGAGAAAAAACAACCATTTTTATTTTTTTAATTTTCAAAACATGTTTTACAAAACATTAATTTTCAGAATAATAAAATAAAAACAGTTTCAAACAAACCCTTCATCTTGGATCTAAAAGGAAATGATTACATTAATTGAATCTAAGAGTATTTTATCCAAAGCTCCTAGTATGAAATTAATATAATTTAATTATGATTGGATCTTAATTCTAAAGGCATACTCTCTCAGTATCCATATATTTGATATTTTTAAAAAAATTATTTTATTCTTAAAAATAAGAAGTGTCATGATATTTTTGAATACTTTTATAATTTTTCTTATCTTGAAAAATGCAGAACACACTAATTGTGTATTGTGCCTACTACCCTCATGATATTAATTATGACATTATTATGGGCAAAACTAAAAAACCATTATGATTTTATATAATTTCAATTAAATAATAAATTTTATTAACATGCAAGATTTAATTAAAAATATTTTATATATAAAAGGACGGGGGAATATAATTTATTTTATAAATGATTAGTCATTCGAGCATTCAGCTTTAGTGTTCATTATGGTGCTCATCACCTAATGAGCAATTTAGACCATCCAAATTTATCAGTTTTATTTATATTTTATTTTATGTATATTAAAACAAAAAATATAAAATTTTAATATATCTACTTTATTATCAATCTGAACAAATCAACTTTATAATAAATTAATTTGGATGCTTTAATTTAATATTAATTTTTTAAAAATTTTTATAACTTGACTATTTAAATGTGCTTTGAATCCAATAGCACATCTAAATAATCAATTTATAAAAATTTTAAAAAATTAATATTGAATTAGATTAATTAGATTTAATATATATTATTCAAATTGATAATAAATTAAATTTATTAAAATTTTATAATTTTTTATAATAAATATAAAATAAAAAATAAAATTTATAAATTTGGACAGTACAAATTTTTCTTCCAAACGTTTCAGAGATGAGAGGCTTGTTTAGATATCCTTTTAGAATCAATTTTAGTTTTAAAACTATAATTTTAAAAAATTTTATCCAAACACCTCAATTTTTTCAAACTCCATTTGGTTTTCAAAACTTCATTTGAAATAAGTTAAAATTTGTTTCATTTTAAAAAATCAATATCATAATTAATTTTTAAAATTTTATCCAAACATCATGACATTTTAATAATTAATTTTTTTTAATTAAAATCCAAACACGCCTGAGCACGATGTGATGAGCATCGAGCTTGAACCTGTCGTTGGATCCAACCATGACTGAGATGTCTAAGTCATCAAGAAAAGTTAACGAAGAAAGTCCATTGCTTCTTGCTACCCGCCAGCTTTGAGTAGAAGAAACTTCCGAGTTCCTGCCCCCATCAGGACTAACCCAAATATCATGAAGTCATCATTAACAATTAATAATTATTATATACACTCCAGAATATTCCCTCCCGTCTTAATTATTAGGGCGAAATTAACAAACTTCATAATACCTCTGGTACTTATTATAAAAAGCCTTCTAAAAAAATTCTTTAATATTTAATATAAAATGCTTGACAATATACTAATTATATTTTTTTCAATATCACTTTTATTTAAATACATTAATTATGAAGGAGAATCATTACCATACCAAAATGAGATTTAATAGTATATTCCGTCCGTTCAAAAATGTAAGACATTTTTTGAGAAATTGAATGTTAAAAAATATAAGACATTTTTAATCTTTTGAAGTATAATTGTTGCTTTTTTTTTTCAAAAGTGTCACTATTGATGAATAATTTTATATTTATTGTAGGGTGCTAAATAAGAGTAAATATAAAAAAATAGGGTTAGCATGAAAATATGTAACTATTTTATTGGGAGTGAGATTTGGTTAAAAATGCCTTACATTTTTAAATAAAAAAAGTATATTTTATAGCAATTAAAAAATAAATGCTACTAAAATGAGGCTGAAAAACATTAGGCAGTGTTTCCTTCATAAAATACTGCCGTTTATCAATTATTGTTTATTTATAATTTGAGTAAATGAACAAAAGGTGACGTTTCCTTCCTAAAATACAACATCTTCCTGATTTTGAACGATGAAGTAGAATTTCCACATGAAACACTACTTAGTAATATTAATTAAAAATTATAAAATAAATTAAGAAACCAACAACAATAAAATAAAAACATGTAGAAACCTCAAGTATTTTTACCAAATCGTTTAAGAAATTATATAAAAATATCAAATCCCTCAAATTCAATTTGAGCATTTATAATTTGAACAAAACACTTAAACTTAACCCAATCTTTCAAATTCTGGAGAGTTTAAAATATACACGCACATTAAAATTTAAGAAGAACAAGTATATCCAAAAAAAAAATGTAAAAGTGTGTTTGGTTGGGGGGGAAGGGAGGGAAGGAGAGGGGCTCCCCTCCTCTCCCCTCATTTAGTTAGGAGGAGGGTAGCCCCTCCCCTCCCCTCCCCTCCTTTGGTTAGGAGGAGGGGATTTTTTTCCTCCCCTCCCCTTCCCCCTCCCCCTCTCTTCCCTCCTCTCTTCTCATCTCCCCTCACCTCTCTTTGAACAAAACACACCTTAAGAACAAAACACACCTTAAGAAGAAGAAGGGAGAAAAAAAAAACAAATGGGCTTTACAAAAAAACATATGAAAACAAAAGCGGAGAGAGAGAATGGGTGGTGGCTTTTGTTGTTTTCATGGGCTACGGCCCATTCAAGGCTTGCCCAAGACTTCTTTTTCTGCCAAACGTTTCAGTTAGGCGGGAGAAGAGCAAAGAGTAAAGCATTCGCGAAGCGTCGGTCAAGAGGAGGGGAACTCCAAAGATTAGGCACACTACACTTAGTGTAATTTAAAATTTGTTAAGACTAGGAAAAAAATTTAAATATTTTTTTGAGTATATTTCTCCATCTTATTTTCAAGTTCTTGACAGTGAAAGATTTGAGATTTTCTTTAATTTCGAATTTATGATTATTTTAACTATAGAGGAAGTTTTGGCTGATATAAATGGGCGAAATTGAATTGTTGGAAGTAAATCATTGTTGTTGGAACAGTGGGTATGAATTATTTGGATATTTTATCCAATTTTGTTGATTTGAGCAAATCATAGGTTAGTAATGGGTAATGTGAGGATTATGTTAGTCATTATTAGAGTCTAATGAAACCATTAGATAGTAAGGTTATTTAATAAATTAAATTTTGGGATTTTTGAGTAAAAATGTGTAGTTAAAAAAATGATGCTTTTTGCTATGAATTAATAATTTTGAGTTATCTAATTATAAACTAAACTCTCTTAAACTCTAGAAGCATTTCAGAGCTCAAAATTGGATTATGTCTATAGGTACCTCTTTTGAGTGACTTAAGGGGTGGAAATTATTGAAAACCTAAATTTCCTCTTATGCATTTTTTGATATTATAAAAAGTATGAAATGTATGATATATGTGTAAATGCAATTTTGATGTTTTAAAAATGTGTAAAGTGAATATAAGTTAATTTGTTGAAAAATGTGGATGAATCAAGTAAGCTCTATTTTATTGCGAATTATGAGAATGATTGAGAACTTTTGAATAATAATTTTGAAGTATACATATGTGGATGAAATTGAACATGTTGGTTATAAATTGTGATTACTTGACATACAGATGGAATTGCATTAGAATGTGTGATTGAAATTGTAATACATTATGGATTGATTGAGAAAAGAATTGGTTTGAATTTGTCATAGTTGGGAGATTATCATATTGTAAGTTCACGTAGTAAGGACAATACTTGGATAGCTCTCAATATTGGATAGTTGTAGCACTAGCTACGATGGAAGTTTAGTGTAGTTTTGGCTTAGCTAAATACTCAATTTGAAACTGAGCCTGTGTTATTAGCAATAATTATGACACCCTGCAGGAATTCAATTAGCAGGGGTACATGGTCTAAGTTAGAGAGCCCTAACCTTTGGCCACTTTATCTCTTTAACACTGAAGAGCTTAGACTAGTCCGATCACACGAATTGATCCTGTTATGAATTATGGCCTATGGACTCAATTAGAAGGAATAAAGAGAAGATAAGGGAGAAATTAATTATGTATACTTAAATGTTTTATTATGATTTAACATTATAATTTACTTGCTTTACATGCACTTAATATAATACTTATGTCTTTGATGTTAGAAGTTAGGATTTTTTAGTTATTGAAATATTTATCTCACCCTGTCATTAATATTTACAAGGGACTCTTTGAGGAGTAGCAAAGGGAAGAATCTAGAGGCTCAAAGCTATACTGTGTCTTATATAGCCTTCTATTTTATGTTGCAGAATATATATAGTTTATTGCCAATTGAGAGACATATATTGCATTAATGTTTGTGAATTAAATTTGTGATTTGGATTGTTGACTACCTAGCCCTTTTGTGAACCAAGCTCATGAGAGTTTATATTCAAGTTAGTAATATTAGCATGGATTAATTGTTGTGTTGTAATATACTAAATGTGGATGTCTAGGTTTTGTGATGTTGATGTTCATGATTAAATTGTAGCTTAATACGTACCATTTGACTCCCAGAGATTGCTAAGTTGAATTACAGAGTTATTATAGAGTTGGAATGTCAACGGTAATGTGAATGCGTAGATTCTATAAACAAGTAGTTTAAAGGACTCATCCCTTATTAATGACTCTACCTATAATGCCTAATTTTAATATCATGCTTTTAGTTGTAAATTTATTATTTGTACTTGTGTTCTTGTTATTATAATTTGTCCTATATTTAAAAAAGTAATGTCTGAAAATTATTTGACTGTAAAAAAGGTCATTAGACAAATACAAAATAAAGACCAAACAAGATTTATTATTCAAGATTGTCTATATGCATTAAAAAATTTATTAATCAAAAGATTACAACAATAATAAGTTTTATCCCATGAGGTGTGGTAAGTTACATAAATTGTATGACGCTATCATGCTCAATCATTTACTAATTTTTATTAATCAAAAGATTCTAAATTAAAAAACCAAACAAGTGCTTTTCCAACTCCTAAACCCTCAATATTTATGAGAAATTCTTGCATAACACACACACATCCTCATTATTCCTTGGTCCAGTTGATAAACTTCTTGAGATTGTCTGAAGATCGGCCACCTTCGGCAACATTATCCATGACCATCTTCTTCCATTTCAAAGACCTCTCTCTAATTTCTTCATCCCCAATCAACTTCTCAACCTTCTCTTTTATCTCTTCCCTGGTTATCACCCCATTCTCATCCTTCTCAAACCCCAAACCAATCTTCCACACATTACAAACATACTCTTTATCTTCAAATTGATCACTAAAGAATGGCCAGCACAAGAATGGCACACCACTGCACACACCATCCATAGTAGAATTCCAGCCACAGTGGCTAACAAAACAAGCCACAGAAGGGTGATTCAGAACCTTCTTTTGTGGAGCCCAATTGATTATTTTACCCTTCTCACCTTTGAACCCTTCTGGGAACACATAGCTACCATTAGGCTTGTTAGTGTTGCTAGGACGCACGACCCAAAGAAAAGGCCTGTCTAAAAGATCGAGTCCGAGTGCGAGTTCTTTGAACTGGCTCGGGTCCATTACTGCTAAACTTCCAAACGAAACGTAAATGACTGATCGAGGTGGTTGCTGGTCGAGCCAATCGAGGCAGGTTTGATCTTCTTGCCAGAATGAAGAACTTGAGTTTTGCTCATCAGGTAATAAGGGGCCAATTGGTAGGAATTTTGGTGATATTGAAAGTGCACCAGGTTCAAGCTCGTAGGTAGTGTTGCAGAGCCACCATTGTCCTAAGCTTATTAAGGTTTGTGCCTCTTGTAACATGGGGCCGAAGAAGGACTTACCAAGGGTTGTCCATGCAAACTTTGCTGGGTCCATAAGAGGCATGTCTGGGGAAAGTTGAATTTCCTCGTTCTTGATCGGAAGACCTGCATGAATTGCCCAATGAACAAATACAATTACTTAGATTTATGTGTTGATCTATATATTTATACATAATAAGGAATCTAACAAATCATACTATTAGGAAGAGCCTGGTTCATTTCTTAAAACTACAGTACGTGGATAAGACGTACACTAGACATATAAAATAAGATATTTAATTTGTAACAAGTTATCAATGAAAACACTTAAAATTGACTCAAATGATGTCAATATTTACCTATATTCACGCCACTGAAGTTTGTTATTAGCTATCAAGTTGATTTAGATTTTAGAACATTTCAAAGCATATCAAGTTAAAAAAGATCAACAATATGCATATGCATGCTAAGTATACAATACATGCATGCATTACAGAGATTACATATTCCGCGTCTTTTTCTGTTAGATCATAATGCAATGTAAGGTCGTTTCAATCCTTCCTTACATTGATGTTTTGTGACTATAAAGAAACCAAAGCATCACTGCTCTAATTAAAAGACAAGCTATATTTCTCGATGCTATATATAGTTTTTCCTTCTCAAGTCTGCAACACAAAACTTCCTTGATGATGCTAACTTATATACTTTTGATTGGGGCGGGAAACTACTTGATGAAGTTATAGGTATATATGTATGAGAAAATCAACACATATTAAGAATGAACTCTTACCAGTTTCGGGATCAATGATTCCATCATCGATCAGCCTTTGGACGCAGGCAACGGAGGCCATGGAAGTAGCAGATGCAGGAAACAACACAGCACCTTTGATTCCCAGTTTCTGAGCCACTTCTAAAGCCCCTCCCATGTTCATACTAACCACAATGCATGAGATTTTACTATCCTGACCTTCGCCATTATTCACATCTTCAATGAGCTTTGGAAGCTTCCCAGGCATGGTGCTCTTCACTGATTGAATAAACTCTATTGGCTTACTCCTGTCATCATCTTCACTCAAACCATCTGGCAGCGTCACCGTCTTAATCAGACTATTATTTTTACTGTGTTGATGGTGGTGGGAAGAACTTGCTGCTGCAGCCATGACTCGCTTTTGACTGAACTCTGTGTTGAGAAAAGTGACCTTGCAGCCATGTTTGGCTAAAACCTCAGAGAACTGCATCAAAGGATTCACATGTCCCAGAACTGGGAAAGGAATCACAAGAAAATGAGGGATCTTGCTCATCGTCGTCTCTGATCTGTAGAGAAAGTAGAGAAAAGAATGAATATATTTTGAAGGATGAAGTATTCTAGTGTAGAATTCTAAGGAGATTCTGGTAATGAATGAAGTTTGTTTCTGTGATCAATGGATTGGTTTCTGGTGTTTGTTGGTGCGTGGGTCTATATATATATATATATATATGTTACCAAGGACAAGGATAGTAATAACGGTTAAGGCGGAATTAGGCCTGACGTAGCATCTGACTTGTGCAAGAGATGATAATGTGGACATTTTGAGGAACGTGATAAAATTTTCTTTGACCAATGATGAGCATAAAGTTGTCGACATCTTTAATGCCAGGATAAATTAATCTTTGATCAGGAAGGAAACGGCCACATTAATTGAATCTAAAAAGTATTTTATCCAAAGCTCCTAGTATGAAATTAATATAATTTAATTATGATTGAATCTTAATTCAAAAGACATACTCCTCCATCCCTATATAGATCTTTTTTAGAAATTTATTTTGTCTTTAAATATATAGATATTCTGATATTTTTAAATAATTAAATAATTTTGCTCTAATCTTAAAAAATGTAGGAGATATTAATTGTATATTGTACCTATGACTATCATAGTATTAATTGTAACATTATTAAAAACAAAATTTAAAAACTACTATGATTTTATATAACTTTAGCTAAATAATAATTTTGCATTGATATATAATATTCAATTAAGAATACCATATATAATGTGAGAACGGGGAAGGATAATTCAAATTACACATTGACTAGTCATTTTATCCAACCATGACTGACATATATAATTCATCAAGAAAAGTCAACCACGAAAGTCCACTGCTTCTTGCTAGCCGCCTGCTTTGAATAGAAGAAACTTCCGAGTTCCGACCTCCATCCATCAGGATTCAGGACTTAACTAACACATCATGAATTCATGGTTAATAACCACTCCGTCCGCTTCAAAATCGAAGTAGTTTTAAGCAAAAGCTCGTATACCAACAAAGCCTCTATGTTCATAAAATTATATATTATTTGTTATTTTACTCATAGATCAAATTATCAAAACGCAAGTAAGAGATACATTTATAAATATTTAAGTTAATAAATATAAGAGATAAAATGGTAAAAAAAATTTCACATGTACTATGTTGTTTATATTTTGAACTAAAGTTAGTTAAAAGGAAATGCTTATAGTTTGACTCAGAGGGAGTAATAGTTATTATATGTACTATAGAATATTTCCTCTCATATTAATTATAGGGAAAAATTAACAAACTTCATAGTGCCTCTGGTACCTATTCTAGAGAAACTTGTACAAAGATTTTTTAATCCTTAATGTAAAATATTTGATAATATAATTTTTTTCATATTATCCCTATTTAAATAAATTAATTATGAGAGATAATCACTGCTATACATAAATGAAATTTAGCATGATACATTTTGTAACAGAAATGCTACTAAAATGAAGCTGAAAAACATTAGGCGGCATTTCCTTCATGAAATGCTACTACTTATCAATTATTTTTTATTTATAATTTTACTAATGAGCAAGAGGAAAGGTTTCCTTTCTAAAATTCTATATCTTGTTGTTTCTAAACAATTAAGTATAATCTCTACATGAAATACTACTTAATAATATTAATTAAAAATTATAAAATAAATTATGAAACCAACGAAAGTAAAATAAAAATATATGAAAACCTCAAGTATTTTTACCAAATCATTTAAAGAATTACATAAGAATATCAAATCCCTCAAATTCAACTTGAGCATTTATAATTGGACAAATTAAAAAAAGTTCAAGAAAATTAATTATCTCTCAAGGTAAACCTAATCAAGGTTATTTAAAAGCTACTTGAGAGTTATTTTAAAAATATTAAAAAAATATAATTATTAGTCTCTATAATTTTATCAAAATTTTTTTTGGTCCATATAATTTTTTTTTCAATATTTTCAATTTTTACAAGAACTAAAAAGACTAAAAACATTGAAACTATAAAAACTTAAGTAACGAATGTTACCCAATCTTGTTGAAACTCAGTAACAAATATTACCAATCTTGCTAAAACTACAAGAACTAAAAACATTGAGAAAAAATTATAAAAACTAAAAACAAAACCTAATGAAATTATAGGGATCGATAATTATGTTTTGTAACATTCCAAAAATTTAAATTGAGACATTTAAATAATCTAGGAATTGATTGGGATTATTGTAGGATTACATTATGAGGACTTTATTTTAAATTACATTTTTATAAATAAATCAAATTGGGTGAAATTAAATTAAATCATTGAAGATATTTTTCTAACTTAACATACTGTAAATATCTTGATATTATGAAGATTTCATTTGAACAAAACACCTAAACTTAATCCTTTAAATTTTAGAGAGTCTAACACACACACACACATACATATAGGATAAAATTTAAGAGGAAGAAGAAGGAAAAAAAATAAAACAAATGGGTTTTAAAAAAATTATATTAAAACAAAGCAAGGAAAAAATTAAAAAAATGGGTGGGCTTATTTTTGTTTGGGCCACGGCCCACTTGATTAGACTTCTCTTCTCCACCAACATTTCAGTGCGACGAAAGAAGAGTAAAGAACAGAGCGTCCGTGGAGCATCGGTCTGGAGAAGGGGAATTCCAAAGATTAGATTATATTATAGATTATATTATATGATACTTTTAGTGTAGTTTAAAATTTTTATAAGACTAGATAAATTTTTTTAAATATTTTTTAATTATATTTTTTCACTTTATTTTCAAATTCTTAACAGTAAAAATTTTATATTTTCATAATTTTGAATTTCTGTTTATTTTGACTATAAGGGAAGTCTTGGCTAATATATTTGTGTAGTTTAACAATATTGTTGCCAGAGCAGTTGGTATGAATTATTTGGTTATTTTATCTATTTTTGTTGATTTAAGAAAACTCAAAGTTGGAAATGGGTAATGTGAGAATTATATTAGTAGTTAATCAGTTTAATTAGACTTAGTAAAGTCTAATAAAGCTAATGGAACTATTAGACAACAAGATTATTTGATAAATTAAATTTTAGGATATTTGAGTAAAAATTGGTAGTTAGGAAAATGGTTTTGTTTTTTGGGGCTATGAATTGATAATTTTAAGTTATTTAATTGTAAACTAAATTCTTTTAAGCTCTTAGAGCATTTGGAGATCAAAATTGAATTTTGTCTATAGGCATCCCTTTTGACTGACTCAAAGGGATAGGAGAATTGGGAACCTAAATTCTCCTGTATGCATATATTAAGTGTTTTTTGTAAGGTAAAGGTGCATTTTTTGCTCTGAAATATTTTATGAGGAGCACCCAACTCCCCAAACTATTTTGTGTAGCATTTTCATCCCTAAAGTAATTAAAGTCTAGCATTCAATACTCTAATGTTAAATAATCACAAACGTCTATTAGAGAGTCAAATTACATTCTCTTACATCATATTAACAGTCAACATCTATTATTTAATGTTAGAGGTAAAAAAATGTTATGTTTTAATTATTTTAGGAGCAAAAATGCTATACCAAATAGTTTAGGGTATTAGGTGTGTAATCTCTCTAATCAAATCACCAATAATTCCAAAAGCCAAGGAAATTAAGGATCTAAATCTAATGAGAATTATCAAGTTTTCACAATTTGCACAAATGAGATAAACAAATTGAAACAATTTACAAATGGGATTCCAAGATTTTAATATTTAAAAATATTCCCATATACTTTGAATAATCCCAAATTAGAGTTTAAAACATTTACAAAAACATGGGAATCAAGAGAGAATCAAAACATTTGAATAAAATCTCAAAACAATAAACTAGGTAGAAAATGGCGCATGCACTGTAGCTAACTGTAGGTGTACTGTGTGGCATGTTGCTTTTGTGACATGCGCCACAGTGTGAGGCACCTTGCATGAGGTTGACAACATTTTGTTGTGAAATTGACAACATAGGGGACAAAATTTTGACGCATCTCATTTTTTTCATCTGATATTAGATTGAGATGATCTAGGAGTTTACAGAGCGCTTACTCCTAGCTCTAGCTAATAGCATAAGTTTTACAACCAAATTTATTTTCTATCTAAAGTTGGACATCCAAACCTATTTTCACAAAAAACTCACAACTAGGGTATCCAAACTCTAATAAATGTGCCAAAAGCCTACATCAACCCTTAAATCACACTCAATGAACCATTTAGGATTCATATAACATGCCATAACCATTTAAATACACACATGTGATAATTTCAACCCTCAACCCCTCAATTAATAAAAACACAATGGGGAGGAAATTTGCATAAATCATCAATGTTCATCCAAAACATTCCAAAATACACTTTATACTACTTGAACAAGTATTTCAGTCCCATGCTAGTTGTATAACCATAACTCACTAACTCAGTACACAAAATACACATAATTTTCACAATAGTAATGCAAGTAGATTAAAACAATGTTATGAGTCCTAGTTAACAAATTAACAACATTAAATACACATAATCAAAACAAGGAGGCTTGCAAGTAGGATTTACACCACAATCCTAAGCATTAGCACATTTTCCCTGATTTGGATTCGATGAGCTAAGCCCTGAAAATATTGAAGAATGAGGGGTGAATACAATCACTTAGTAACTAAGGTCAACCTAACCTATACAGTTACATATCAATTAAAAATGGATGCAAATGAAAATAAACATAGTTATCATGCACATATGGCAACTATAGCCTCGACCATAATAATAATAATCATGTGATAGAATGTAACATTTTCAATTTTAAATTCAGATTAATTAAGCTTAAATAGATTAGTTGATGGACCCCATGGCACAAATCACATGGCATTAATGGCAATGAAGTTTGATGATGGTAATCATGAGCATAGTGACATGGAAAGAGCCCAAGGCAAGGAGCAAGGAGCCTAATACTTCCAATCCAAGTACCTAAAGACCCATTACAATATATTAGAGGTCCAATGAGAAGAGCACGAACTAAAGCCATGAAGCAAGTCTTGTTCAGTTTTGTGCAAAAAGTCTAAGAACTTGGAGAGCATTGGGGCACTCCTCTCAAGCTCAAAGGAGAGCATCTATACATGTATAATGTGCTTAAGATCTAAATACATGAAGAGTTAAGCCCAAGAGATGCAAACCTTAGTCCAATGCAGGAAAGACTACAAGTTGAGCCTCTTGCAAGCAAGGAGGCAAGAAACCCTAGTGAAGAAGTTAAGAGTGGCATGATTTTAAATTGTTTATGATCCCTTGATTGTCTTCTAAATTATTTTATATTTTAATAGTCCTTTGATTTGAGTCCCTTTCTTAAGGATCAAGATTAGTCTTAGTTTTCTATGTTAAGTCTAGTCAAAGATTATAATTTATTATGTTATTAATTTTTAAGTTTTGTAATCCTATAATTTTAGGATCACATCTCCTAAATTATGTGGTTGAATATTTTATCATTATTTTATATTATTTCTCCTTTTAGTATTAGAAAATTGGGTTTTAAATTTAGAAAATAGTCTTCTCTATGAACATATATATATTAGGCATGCTCCTTCTTGTAAACAAAAGAAAAGTTGAATGAAATTATTTATTTTAGAGTTTATAACTCTTGTGAGCCTTAGTGCGTTGTGATGGCATCCTGTGTGAGAAACAGACCTAATCAAGAATGTAATTAAATCTTGTAGTATCTTCAAAGGTTAAGGTTCCTAGAGGCAGGTGCTCTAGATGTTCTTATCCTTGATCATTATTCTGTTGTTTATTTTCTTTCTTTCTTTATTTTCATCATAAATTTTGTCCCTTTCTTTTTATTCTTGTGTTTTTATTATGTTTCAGGGTTTTGTCCCTAAATTAGCACAGATTGACATCAGAGCTTTGGTTGCTAGTTTTGGTTCAAATTCTTGTCCTTTCTTCTTCTTTTTCATCTTGAATTATTTCTTTTTGTGATCATCTCTTATCCACTCCCTCTACTTCTATCTTTTAGTTTTTCTTTTCTTCATCTTTGTGACTTTTTCATTTTATGTAAGTTTTCATTTTATTAGCCTTCTAAAAAAAGAAAAAAAATACCTAGAAATTTATGCAAAAAAGGCAAAAAAAGTGTTAGTGAGTTGAGAAAAAAATCTGAAAAATTAAAAAAATATATATGTATATATATATATATATATTGCTATGAGTTATGATTGTAGAAAAAGGCTATTCTTAAACTCCAAGTCATTGAGACATTGCCTAAAAAGAAAAGTCAACTTGGGTAGTAAGAAAGTCTTCTACTTTGGTTACTTTCTTATTTTCTCATTTTTGGTAACACTTTTCAAATTCTCTACTCTTCTATTTTTCTACACTTTTCAAATTCTCTACTCTTCTATTCTATTTGTGCAATCTCCTATTCTATTTAGCTTTCTATTTTTGTCTTTGAGCATTTGACTCTTTGACTTTTATTCTTTCTTTTCTATTTTTGTTTGTTACATATAGTTTTTCCTTTGGCAAGCTTAATTTTATTTGAAAATTTTAATTTCCTATTTGTTTCACAATTTTAAAAAAATTGCAAAAATATCCTCTTTTCATCTTTTGCTTGTTTTCTAGTTTCCTTAATTTAGAAGATATTCACTTGGTTGTTTCTTAGTTTCTTGATTTGTGTTTAGTTTCACCATTGGATTCTATCCATAAGCTTAGTAAGTGGTAAAAGGCAAGTGTGTTTTTCATCATTAAAAAAAGCCATTATTTTTTTCGTGAAACACGAGTTACTTTATTTCTCTTGAGAGTAAACATTTGAGTTTGTGTGTGTGAGGATCTATTTTTATCTTATATGATTTCTAGTGCTTCTGTGAATATAAGTAACAAGGATGAATCTCCTAGTGTTGATATGAACTCTATTTTAGAACTTATTGAAACACAGTTGTAGTAATTTTGCTTGAAACTTGATCATAGGTTCCATAAGGAGGATAAAGATGAGCCGGAGGCTTCCTCTTCTAAAGGAAATAGCATGAGAGCTCCAGTGATGATGAGGAGTATGAAGAGCCCCCTTCTCTTAAGGGAAAGAAATCCTTAAAGCATGATGTTGACTTACCGGACCAGAAAGTAAAGTATCCTTCATTCAAGGGTAGCAACAATCCAAAAAAATACCTTGATTGGGAAATGAAGATGGACCAAATCTTTATGAGTCTTGATTTGTTAAGTCAAGGAAGGTAAAAACTACTTCTTTGAATTTTACCGACTATGCTGTTTATTGGTGGCAAGATTTACAGTATAAAAAGCCCATTAAAACATGAGAGAAGCTTAAAAGATACTTGAGAAAGGCTTATGTCCCCAGCTATTACTACACAGAGTTGAATAAAAAATTAAGAATATTTTCTCAAGACTCTATGATTGTGGAGGAGTATGTGCACGAATTGAATATTTTGAAATGTCATGCAAACATTCAAGAAAATAAGTGTAAAGCAATGTCAAGAATTATGGATGGCTTGAGGCTAGAGTTGAGAGATAAGCTTAACTTATACACTTTTGTGGACAAGAAAGAGCTCATACACAAAGCTATAAAGTTAGAGCAGAAAAATAAGAACAAATGTTCCAAGTCCTCTTAGAAAGACTCCAAGGCAACTTCTAAATGGAAGGATTCCAAGGCCAAAGATACATTCAAGGCCAAGGAAGAAATAAAGACCAAGTATGGGGGTAAAACTTCTAACTCTAAACATTCTTCTTATTCATCTAACACTTCTCCTATTAAGTATTTTAAACACTATGGTGTGGGACACATGGCGAGAGATTGTAGCAATAAAAGAGTTATGATCTTGAGAGATGATGGTGGCTATGATAGTGTGCATGAAAGTGATAAAGATGATACTGATAATGTTAATGATGATTCTACCTCCCATGAATCAAATGATGAGCTTGAATGCAATAGTATAGTTAACTCCATCTTGGTGGCAAAAAGAGCTCTCAATATTCAACCAAAGGAGGATGATGAATACGAGCAACGCGAGCATATTTTTCACACTAGATGCTTCATTAAAGAGAAAGTGTATAGCATGGTAATTGATGGTGGTAGTTGTACTAACATGGCTAGCACTTTACTTGTAGATAAATTATCTCTTCCTTTAATTCTACAACCTAAGCCCTACAAATTGTAATGGTTAAATGATTGTGCTGAAATTAGGGTTTCTAAGCAAGTGTTGATTACTTTCTCTGTTGGGGTTTATACTTGTGATATATTATGTGATGTAGCCCTTATGCTTATTGGATACTTATTATTAGGTAGGTCTTGACAGTTTAATAGTAAGGCTACTCATGATGGTTTCAGAAGTTGTTACAAGGTGCCTTTTAAAGGTAAGACTGTTGTATTAAATCCTCTTAGGCCTATCCAAGCCTATGAAGATCAACTAAAAATTGCTCAAGATTACAAGCAAAGGAGAGATCTCCTTGATTGTGGCATGAGTGAGAAAAAAGAAATAGAGTATTACTTAACTTGAAAATCAATCAAAAGAAAGGAAAAAGAGTAGTAAGAAGGTGAGAAAAGAGAAAAATAGAATGGTGGGAGTGTAAGAAAATAGTGAAAAGAAAATACTATTGTGTGGGAAAAGTGAGATTCAAGAGGCTTTGATGAGTGAGCGAGCTCTTATTGTAATTTCCAAGAATATTTATTTTTCTACTAACAGTCTTGACTCTACTTTACCTTCTAGTGTTGTCTCTTTGTTGCAAGATTATGGAGATTTATTCCCTGACAAGATTCCTGATGGGCTTCCTCCCTTAAGAGGAATTGAGCATAGGATAGATTTCTTGCTCAGAGCTGCTATTCCAAACAAGCCCACTTATAGGGCTAACCCTGAAAAGACTAAGGAGATATAGTGCCAAGTAGAGGAATTGATGATGAAAGGCTTTGTGCGTGAGAGCATTAACTCTTGTGCTGTCCCTATTATCTTGGTGCCAAAAAAAGACAAATCTTAGAGGATGTGTGTTAATTGTAGAGCAATCAACAAAATCACTGTAAAGTATCATTACCCTATCCCTAGGCTTGATGATATGCTTAATGAGTTGTATGTTGCTTTTATCTTTTCTAAAATTGATCTTAGAAATGGTTATCATCAAATTCATATGAAAGAGGGTGATTGATGGAAAACTAACTTTAAAACTAAATTTAGATTATATGAATGGTTAGTTATGCCTTTTGGTTTGACCAATGCTCCTAGTACTTTTATGGCATTAATAAATCATGTTTTTAGAAAGTTTATAGGCAAGTTTGCTATGGTTTACTTTGATGATATTCTGATTTATAGTAAATCTTTAACTGATCATGTGAATCATCTTAAAATTGTGTTTAACACCTTGAGAGAATATAAGCTATATGCTAATTTTCAAAAGTATTTCTTTTGCATGGACTCTATTATCTTTTTGGAATTTGTTTTTAGATCATAGGGAATTCGTGTGGATGAGGAGAAAGTTAAGGCTATTCATGAATGACTAACCCTTAAGAATGCAAGTGAAGTGAAAAGCTTCCATGGCTTAGCAAGCTTCTATAGGAGATTTGTTAGGGATTTCTCTAGCATTGCTGCCCCTCTTAATGAACTTGTTAAGAAGAATGTGACCTTCATATAGGGTAAGACACAAGAAAGGGCTTTCCATACCCTAAAGGATAAATTAAATAATGCCCCTTTACTTGTTTTACCTATTTCTCTAAAGCATTTGAAATTTAATGTGATGCTTTTAGTATTGGTATAGGTGCTATTTTAATGCAGGATTCTAAGCCCATAGCTTACTTTAGTGAAAAGCTTCATGGTGCAGCTTTGAATTATTCCACCTATGACAAAGAGCTTTATGCTCTAAAGAGGGCCTTAGAAATGTGGCAACACTATTTATGGCCTAAGGAATTCATCATTCATTCTGATCATGAAAGTTTAAAGTTTCTCAAGTTTTAAGGTAAGTTGAACAAGAGACATGCTCGCTGGATGAAATTTATTGAAACCTTTCCTTATATGATTAAGCATAAGTAAGGCAAAGAAAATGTCATTACTGATGCCTTATCTCAAAGGTATATATTACTTTCTTATTTTCATGCTTAATTACTTGGCTTTAAGATTTTAAAGATCTTTATAAAACTGATTCTAATTTTGAAAATATTTAAAAATCTTATGAAAATCATGGATCTAGTGATTTTTTTAGATTTGATGGATTTTTTTAAAGAAAAACAAATTATGCATTCCTATTTATTCTATGCGTGAGTTGCTTACTAAGGAAGTACATGGTGGTGGTTTGATGGGATACTTTGGTGTAGAGAAAACTTTGACTATTTTGTTCGATCATTTCTTTTGGCCTCATATGCGAAAAGATGTCATATTTGTTTGTGATAAATGCATTAAATGTAGACAGGTAAAATTTAAGATCCAACCTCATAGACTTTACTCTCCTTTACTCATCCCTTCTCACTCTTGGGAACATATCTCTATGGATTTTATAATTAGATTGCCTAAATCTTCTGCAGGCAAAGATTCCATATTTGTTGTTGTTGATAGATTCTCTAAAATGGCACACTTTATTACTTGTGCTAAGACTAATAATGCCATTAACATTGCTAACTTATTCTTTAAAGAGATTGTTTGTTTGCATGGTTTACCTAACATTATTGTGAGTGACAGGGATGTGAAGTTTCTTAGTCACTTCTAGCATACCCTATGGCATAAATTAGGGACTAAGTTACTTTTTTCACTACTGCCCATCCACAAATTGATAGTCAAATTGAGGCATTCAATAGAACTATGACTACACTGTTAAGAGCAATAATTTAGAAGAATTTGAAGAATTCGGTGAATTGTTTACCTCATATTGAATTTGCTTATAATAGGGCTATTCATTCTTCTACTTCTTATTCTCTAGTTGAAATTGTTTATGGTTTTAATCCATTATCTCCAATTGATGTTTTATCTTTGCCTTTTTCTAAGCGTGCTAACACTGATGGCAAGAAAAAGGCTGACTTTATGTAGGACTTACATGTTAAGATTAAAGCAAACATAGAGTGAAAGAATGAGCAATATGACAAGCAAGCTAATAAAGGCAGGAGATGTGTGATCTTTAAGCTCGGAGATTAGGTTTGGTTACATTTAAGGAAAGAGAGATTTCTTAATTAAAGGAAGTCCAAACTTCAAGCTCGAGGAGATAGACCTTTCTAAGTTTTGAAAAGAATTAATGATAATGCTTACATGATTGATTTTCCTCGCTCTTCTAGCAATGTTAGTGCCACATTTAATGTTTTTGATCTATCTTTATATGATTCTATAGATTTGATGACAAATCCTTTCCAATTAGGAGGGAATGATGGACCCTATGGCACGGATGACATGGCATTAATGGCAATGAAGCTTGAGCATGGTAATCATGAGCATGATTACATAGAAGGAGCCTAAAGCAAGGAGCAAGGAGCCTAATACTTCCAATCCAATATACCTAAAGATCCATTATAATATATTGGAGGTCCAATGACAAGAGCCCGAACTAAAGCTATAAAGCAAGCCTTGTTTAGTCTTGTGTAAGAAGTCTAAGAGCTTGGAGAACATTGGGGCACTACTCTCAAGCCCAAAAGAGAGCATCTATAAGTGTATAATGTGCTTAAGATCTAAATACATGAAGAGTTAAGCCCAAGAGATGCAAACCTTAGTCCAATGCAGGGAAGACTGCAAGTTGAGCCTCTTGCAAGCAAGGAGGCAAGAAACCCTAGTAAAGAAGTTAAGAGTGGCGTGATTTTAAATTGTTTATAATCCCTTGATTGTCTTTTGAATTATTTTATATTTTAATAGTCTTTTGATTTGAGTCCCTTTCTTAAGGATCAAGATTAGACTTAGTTTTCTATGTTAAGTCTAGTCAAAGATTATAATTTATTATGTTATTAATTTTTAAGTTTTGTAATCCTATAATTTTAGGATCACATCTCCTAAATTATGTGGTTAAATATTTTATCATTATTTTATATTATTTCTCCTTTTAGTATTAGGAAATTGGGTTTTAAATTTAGAAAATAGTCTTCTCTATGAACATATATATATTAGGCATGCTCCTTCTTGTAAACAGAAGAAAAGTTGAATGAAATTATTTATTTTAGAGTTTATAACTCTTGTGAGCCTTAGTGCGTTGTGATGGCATCTTGTGTGAGAAACAGACCTAATCAAGAATATGATTAACTCTTGTAGTATCTTCAAAGGTTGAGGTTCCTAGAGGCAAGTGCTCTAGATGTTCTTATCCTTGATCATTATCCTATTTTTTTTTTCCTTTCTTTCTTTATTTTTGTTATAAATTTTGTCTCTTTCTTTTTGTTCTCGTGTTTTTGTTGTGTTTCAGGGTTCTATCCCTAAACTAGTATGATATTGCTTCCGCATCCCCTATCATTAGTGAAGTAAATCTTTGAGGTGTGTGGCTAGAGAGGCCTAACAGGCGTGTTTGATCTCGATTTTAGTACCAAACACTACCACGGCGCATGGCCAAAATTTTACAGTATTAAGTCGCGAATCTGAAGTGAAAATGAAGAGAAAACAAAAGAGAACGAAGGAGTGGCGAAAAAGCTGAGCTAGGGCTTGAAGAAACTGATTGTTGGGAGTAATTTAGAGTTCATAAGCACCCAAGGTAAGCTTCCTAGCTTAAATCTTCCTCTCTTCTTCCATTTTCCTAATGGTAGAGGTTAGGGTTTGATTTCTAATGGTGATTTCAATCTATAGAGGTTATGGGTCCGAACCTATTGAGTTAAATAGAGTTAATGGGGGTGGATTGAGCTAAATAAATTTGATATTTATGATTTTATGATGATTGGTGGTTGGAGGACATTAAATGTCTGAAATTTTCATAAATTTGGTGGTTAGGAATAATGTGATTTCATTAATGTCCATTTAAGAGCTTAATGTTACAAATGAGAGTTAAAGGAAGCTACGAAACCTTATGGGTACTTCTACATGAGTTTAAAGTAGAGCTTGAGTATTAAGAAATGATGAAAATGCTAGTGAAAAATAGCTTAAAATAGATATTGATGTTTTGCATGGTAAATCCTTGTAGTGTAATTACCATTAGCACCATTCAAGCTTCTTGGAAGCGTTGGGAGCCAATAGTTAAGGGGTGAAACCTTTAACCTCTTAAAGGTTTGAGGTAACTGGGGGAATTTTATCTTATGCTTGTGTGTCTATTAGTTTATTGATTCATGAATTATCATTTGAAACTTGTAAAATAAAAGAAATGCAAGTGTGGCTTAATTTGTGAAGAAATCTACTAGATCAATTTGTGAGTGTTATGCCTTATGATGCAAAATTCCTTGAGAACAATAGTGGTAGATTTTCATATCAATGTTCATTAGGAGTGCAATGATTTCTACAAATTGAGAAGCAAGATGAATCTTTGTTTAAGGAGTTCAATGATGTTTGAAAATAAGGAAGTTCAATAATTTTAAAAGTATGAGGTATAATAAAAATAGGAAAGTTCAATGATTTTGAATGTGTGAGGTATAATGATTTTGAATTAGGAGTTCAACAAATTGTTTAGTTTAAAAGGTCCATGAAATGTGATAATGTGAAGTTTTATGAATTGTATATGTGTGAATTATCGCATGAATACCCATTGTATGATCTAGAAAGGTAGGAGTTCGCCTAAGAAGGGAGTAGATGATAAATTCAAATGATAAGGCCCTATCCATGTGATGGATTGCCTAGATTTATTCCATCCATATTGTCCTACTTGTTCAACAAGGGACTGTCCCACTGGTTTAACAAGGGAGTTAAACATAGCTAGCTATCCACCAGTTTAATAAGGAAGCTAGTCTAGGGTGTATGACACCCCATGGTATGAGAAATAGGGGAGACTGTGATCCATAAGTAAGTTGGGTGCACCTTGGCTAGGCAATCCCTTCACAAGTGTTTTGACTAGGGAAGTCAAGAAATATAGACTATCACATTGAGTTATAGCCCACGGTTTCGTGTCACAGGAATAAGGAGGATATAAGAGAGGTGTGATCATGTATATAGGAGAAAAGGAACTTGTTGTCTATATTGAGTCCATAATGTGGATATGTTGAGTTGAGTAATAATTTTTGCCATTAAGCTTGTTAATGATTTGTTTGAGCAATTCTATTTATATGAAAGATGCTAAAGGTATTGTTTTTCCAAGTGAATGCCATTATGTTAGTTAAGTTGTGAATTCTTATTTCAAATATTGCTCATGGTTAAAGTAATAATATTTACTACCACTTGCATTTAAACTAATTATTATGTATTAGTATGGGCTAGTCGAACCTTAGTTACTGAGTAATTGTACTCACCGCGTTATCTTCAATATTTCAAGGAATAGCTTAAGAAGTGTGGATAGAGAAAAACAACCCGAGGCTAAAGATCACGATCCATTTATAATAGGCTTTTTTATTTTGGGTAATTTATGTGTATGACAATTTCAATTTCCAACTAGGATTTCCCTTTTTGTTACTTATTTGCATTAATAGAAAGTAAATTGTAATGGTATTTTGGGCCCTAGGGAGAGAGTTGATTATTATGTGTTATGTTGATAGGGCCAAAATACTAATGCAAGTGAGGGTAGTGCATATTATGTGATGATTTGGGAAATCTTGATAAAAATTATGGTAAACTCTCCCTTCTAATGATTTTGAGTTAAGGGTTGAGTAGTGAAAATTTAATCTAGAAATATTTCTTGTGTTTTAGTGCTTTGCACGAGTTAATTTTGTTGAGTTGTATGTGGTCATTTAGCATCGACGGCCATTGGTCCTTGATTTAGGGTTATGACACTTGAAATTTGTGAAAGTTGAGGTAAATGTGTAAGATTTAAAAAGGGTGTCTAATTCTTATTTTAAAAATAATTTGAGCCTAAGATTGATGCCATTAGTTAGAGCCTAAAAAGAGCTTTCCGTAGACTCCTGGTTCACGTCATTCGGACGTCGGACAAAGATTTAGGGCGCATTGAAAGTTGGCCCTAAAGCTGTCAAATTGACAACAGAGCTCACTATCAAAGTTCATGCATTTGTGCCACAACGTGTGTCACAGAGGTGAATACGTCGCAATGTATGTTCAACGAGCCACGGCTCATGCCTTTTAATTTTTTAAAATTTTTCTTGTTCCAGAGTTTTGCACCTATATAACCACTTATGTGATAATCCCTTGCTTTCGTGTATTTACGAACTTTGTGTTTTGCCTCTTTGCAAGACTTGATTTGACTTTAGATTTATAATCTTAGAGTCCCTATTTTGTTAACCAATGAGAATTTTGTATTTAATGATTACTATTGTCTCATTTTCCTAATTACTTGAGTTTTGGGTTTTTAATTATGGGATAAAAGAAGGAGGATATTACATAGAACACATTTATTATTTACTTTTATTTGTCAATTAGGACCCTTTTATTAATAATTTATCACCTCAAATGCACACATTACATTAGATTTAGAATTTTGCCTAAGTTTCTAATTTTAGTATACTAAGGGCATTTTGCTCCAAAAAAAATAAATTTTTGAGAAAATGTACAATAAAAATTAAAAAAGTACATTTTATATCCAATTGATGAGTGGTAAAATTATATTTTTAAAATTAATTTTAGTTTGAAAGTAATTAAATAAAAAGTCAACACTTTCTAAAGTACTTAGTTTGACCTAGTTTTCGGTTTGCTTTTGTGTGAAAATTCTTATATAATTGTGTACAACATAGAACTTGGTTAATTTAATAGATTTTCCCTTATAATTATGAATTTAATTTTGGATATTAATTATATTTTATTATATCACATGTTATTTAATTGAATTATGTTATT
Source organism: Prosopis cineraria (assembly GCF_029017545.1). Lineage (NCBI taxonomy): Eukaryota > Viridiplantae > Streptophyta > Magnoliopsida > Fabales > Fabaceae > Prosopis > Prosopis cineraria. The sequence continues at coordinate 12,906,972 of NW_026555332.1, read as the reverse complement.
TATGTAATATAGGTGGCATGTGACTTGTGCATCAATTGTGCAATTGAAGTCAACACTTCTTGAGGTCAATGGCTGATCATTTACACATGAATTATAATTATTTTGAAGGATTAAATTAGCTTAAATAATGTGAATGGTACATGGAAAATTAGGCACATATTGAAATCATCTACAGACCAATAAGAGGGTGCCACCTTGCAAGTGTGACAAGGCTCCCATTTTCTTTTTATTTTCTTTTCCCATTTTTTAATCAAGTATTCAGCTAAAGGAAAACACTAGGAGCATGCCATTTTGAGTCCCAAATGAGATTCATTCACCCATTCACTCATCTTCCACATTTTCTCTCTCTTATTCATCTTGTTCTTCATTTTTCTCTTCCTTCTCTCTACACATACAGCCGCGTCCAGCCACTTTTTCTTTGAATTTTCACCATCAAATCCACTCAATTCTTCCACTATTCTTCTCCTTTCTTAAGGCTGAACTAACCTCAAGTAACTAGAAGGAGATTTGAAGATCAATCCATCAAGAAGCATGGAGCATGTGCCACGGCCCAGTTGTGTTTATGAAGCATGTGCCACGGCCCAGTTGTGTTTATAGAGCAAAGTACTTTTAATGTTTTCTAGCTAGAGTCTCCATGGAATCCTAGGGGAGAGTTGATAGAAGAGGAGTTTTGAAATCTTTACTTGGCTAAGCTCAACTATTTCTTCATCTTATTTCAATTCCATTAGAATACTATGACTATTGTTGATTGTAGTTCAATTTGACTTTAGTTGTGGTTGTTTATAATTTGAAATGTTAAAACATGATTGTTGAGTTGAATTTCATGACCTGTGCTGCTGGAATTTTGTCCACTTTATGAATTAGTAATATGTGATTTCAATGGGTGAATGTCTTGTATTAGCCTAGCATGTAATTGTGTGATGAATACTTGATAAGTTGCTTGAGTTTTTATAGTTTTGAACTTAGGTATAGCTTTAGATAGTGGCATTTGGAAATGAATTTTAGCTAAATACTTGGTTAATTTTAGAGCTAAGCTAGTAAAGTTACTTAGGGGGCTTGTAATAGCACTTAGGGAATTGAATTAGTGAAGCTAGGATACTTAAGATAGTTGTCTTAAATAAATGTATTTTTCAGCCAAGTAAGAGGAGTTGAGTGAGTTGCCATGTTTGATTAGAAATTAAGATTCTTTCATTAGCAACACCCTAGGGTTCCTACTTAAATTGGGAAGTCACTTCATTTTATAGCTAGGTTTAGTTTGCTAGTTTAATTCGCTAGATAATTATGTTAGCAATTAGTTAATCAACTTTAAACTTTGAGTGATTTATTTCACTAGATAACTTTAAATTAGACTTAAAATCATTCCATAGGAGATAACTTAGGGTTGGCCCTATATTGTATTAGGGTTAGCTTTAGTTTAATTTGAAGACAAGCGACTAATCCCTATCACCATGTAATTGGGCATAAAACACATAATCATATATATCAATTATGCACAACTTGGGTTGTAAAACTAACAACCATGCACCCTTAAAACACATTGGACCATAATAATAACAGCCATATGGCCAGAACTAAATGTATGATCAATGTCAATCTTATACCCTCATATTTCTTCTAACATGAAACTAATGGCTATCAATGGCTATGTCTATAACTCGAACAAACCTAACCTTCCACTTATAAAGAGCTATTAGGCCAAAGTTAACTCACTCACTTGTGTACTACAGTTTTTCCCAATACTAACAATCATGGGGTGTCATACCCTTAATATAGTCTCTTCATGAACCAGTAAAGGCTAGTTAGGTTTGAGTCCCTTAAAGAATAAGTAGGACAGTCCTGAATCAATCATGAAATAAAGGCTACCTCCTGATTCCAATGGTTGGTGCCACGGAAAGCTTTTGATTTCAATGATAAACCACCAATACCACATAGATTTACCATTCTACTCCTCTCTCTGGGCAAACTCCTGCCAATGATCATGCTATGCACATCTTGACAGTTAATATGTCATTTTAACACAATTCAACACATATCAATTTACATGTCCTCATTCACATATTTATCACACTCTACATGTCAAATACTACATTTCATCATTTTCACAATAACATGCTATCAATCATCATCATTGATCACATATATGAAACATGCATAAGGTTCTCCATAATTTAAAACAATTTCGTACATAATTCATCACATTGCTAAAATTACATCAATAGTTTTCTGACACCAAACAAGTTCCAAATAATTAATTTTAACAAATAACTAATTGAGAAACAACTATACACATTAGATTTTTCTCCAATTACCTCAAACCTTTGAGAGCTCAAAGGTTTACCCCTTACAATAACCACTTCTAAAGCTTCTACTCAAGCTTGAATGGTGCCAATATCAATGGTCTATAATGAAATCATAAGGATATCATTATTACCTCATTTTCGAGCAATTTCTAACATTACAACTCCACATTCTTCTTTTCATAAAAGTCATAAACTCACTACCTATCATACCTAATAGGTTTACTAGGTTCCAATGACCCACATTAACATAAATGAGTTATTAAACCATCATTAATGACCATCAACACTCCTAATAACCTCATTTATTACTATTTTCATGCATTAATAGCTCCCATCAACTAGAAACTCATAAAATCATTAATATATGGTTTAAATACTCTAAACCACTCCCATTACATACATTTTAGTTAATAAAATCAGACACATAGCTTATATGGATCAAAAATCACTCTCCCAATTCAAACCCTAACATTACTCCTCATAACAATGGAAAAAGAGTGATGAGGAAGATGTAATATACGTACCTTGGATGTTAGGAAGCTTTTAAGTATCACCAATGGTCCCCAAGTATATGCCCTAGCAGAGCAATCTCGTGCCTTTCATTTTCTCCCACTCTTCTCTTCTAATTTTTCATGCAGACATGAACTGGTTTAAGTAAGATTTTGGTTGTGCGGCGTAATGCATATAGCCTCATGCTATGATGCATGGCAAAAAGAGGCCTAGCTTATATTAGTTGCCTCTGTGTGATATGGCATATGGCATGAAGAACCTTTCTTTACTTTTTCCTCCACTTTTGATGCTCGGGTGACCTGACTTCACTTTGAACCCATATTTTAAGGTTGAAATCATAATCAATTATACAGATTAGACCTCTCTGGTCATAAACCACATTAATAAACTTAATTACCTCATTAAGCTTTGTTAATCAGGTTTACATTTCTAGGATGTTACAACTCTTCCTACTTTTAAGAATTTTGTCTCCAAAATTGACATAATCAAGCAAAACATACCTCACGGGAATAGGTAAGGATCATATTTCCTCATCTTCTCCTCTATTTACCAAGTAGCATCTCTGAGAGTCATTCCCTTCCATATCACCTTAACTAGGTGACTAGTTTTGTTTTGTACTTGCTTCTTTTTTACATAAGCTATCTTCTTTGGTTCAGTCTAATAGGTTAAATTCTCTCGTAGCTCTACTTCTTCAGGCTTAATTATGTAAGACGGTCAGGTTGGTACTTCTTAAGTTGTAAAATGTGAAACACGTCATGTAAACTTAATAAATACAAAGTTAACGCGAACTGGTATGCCAAGGGCCTAATCTTCTCTAAAATCTCAAATGGCTTAATATATTTGGGAGTTAATTTCTTTACTCGAATAGATCTCCTAATTTTGGTCATAAGTGAAACATTCAAGAAAACATGATCGCCTACCATAAACTCTAGCATTCCTTCTCTTATTTGCATAACTTTTCTGCTGACTCTGGGCAGTCAACAACTTCTATCAAATTATCTCTATCTTCTTCGTGATCTAATTTACCAAATCTAAACCTAAAATACTCCTCTCACTTAGCTCAATCTAATAAAGAGGTGATCAATGCTTCCAACCAAATAAAGATTCATATGGATCCATTTAAATGCTCACATGAAAGCTATTATTATAAGCAAACTCTGACAGTAGCAAGTGCTTATCCTAACTTCTATTGAGTTCAATTACACAACCTCATAGCATATCTTGAGAGTTTGAATTGTCCTCTCAGTTTGTCCATCATTCTGAGGGTGATAGGCCATAATAAACTTTAACTTTATACCTATGTCCTAATGTAAAGCTCTCTAAAAGTTCAACCGGACTATGATCTAATACAATCTCCTTCAGTACCCCATGTAATCGTACAATCTCTTGAATATATACTTTGGCAAATGTCTCCAAGGTATAGTCTACTCTATCAGCTAATAAATGAGCTGGCTTAGTCAGTTTATTAACAATCATCCATATCACATCATGGTTTGCTTGAGCATGTGACAATCCCATTATGAAGTCTATTATCACACTATCCTATTTCCACATCAAGATTTCTAATGGTTATAGTAAACTAGGTGGCTTTTGATGTTATATCTTGACTTTCTAACATATCAAGCACTTATAGACAAACTCAGTCACATCTTTTTTCATTTTGTGTCACCACTACTGCTTCTCCATGTCTTGATACATCTTATTGGCACTAAGGTAGATAGCGAGCTTACCCTGTGAGCCTTTAACAGGATAATCTTTCTAATCTCCTTGTCATTTAGAACACATATTTGGTCATAGTAAATCATAAAACTATCATCACTGAAGCCAAAAGTTGTCGTCTGGTTCTCCTCAATATCTTCCCAGATCTCTAACAGTTATTCATCTTCCAACTGTGCTTTTCTTAGCTCCTTCCAAAACTTATTCGTAATTATAGTGATATTTAAGTTATATGACATGAAATCTAGAACATTCTTGTATTCATTAGAGAAGTCCTCTAACATCTTCTGCTCTTGCATCCTCATAAATGCTACATGTAAGGTCTTTCCACTCAAGGTATTAGCCGCTACATTAGCCTTCTCTAGATAGTATTTCAAGTTAAAGTTATAGTCCTTTAGGAACTCTATCCATCTCCACTGTCTTATATTCAGTTCTTTCTAGTCTACCAAGTTGATTGAGAACTCTACCTCTTTCTTTGGCAACAATCCTATCACCTCATCTACAAATACCTTAGGAAACTCGTTTACAACTCTAATCATATTTATTACACCATCATACACTTAATACATTGAAAAGAATACCATGAAGGCTTAGCATCCTTCCTTCACTGATTTCTCAACTTGTACAGTTGATAAGAACTTAAGAGTCTCTAGAGTAGTCATAGATAAGGACTGTGCTGGTTCAAGATTCACTACAGTCGTTGTGTACACCGGTAATGAGATTGCCTTTTTGTTACAGCCTAATATCGCTTTGTTAGTAGATAACCAATCCATGCTAATTCTCATATCAATTCTCAACATGGGCAAATAAACCAAGTCAATACTTATGACTACTTCACTAAATTTCAAATTAAGTTTCAGACAAGCATGACTAATTTTCATAGAAGCACAGCCGATGTAGACACATTCATCAAAAAAGGCATTTCAATCACATTCAAATTTAACCTTTGAGCATACTCATCAAAAATAAATGAGCGAGTGGTATCAGAATAAAACAATGCAATAATCTACTAGTTACTAAGAGAAGTCATACCTCAGATAACTTTCAAAGAAGCTTTATCCTCCTTTCTCAACATCACAAACACTCAACTAGGAATAGCAGACCTCTAATCAGTAGTAGGTGATGACTTCCTATCTTGTGCTACAATTGATATGTTTTTAGTTATATTTTGGGGTCATCACTAGAAAATAGAAACATTTTCTTATTTTTATAAAGAAAAATTAATTAAGCGCTCATGTGAATTTATTGTAATATTTTTAAGGAAATTATTTAAAATGATAAAAATTGAAGAAAGCAAATATTATATTCATATTTATTAATTGTGGATAGGTGGGGCATGTCTACATCAAAGCAAGAAAGAGAAAGAAGATAAGAAAAAAAAGTGCTTTTCAATCAAAAACATAAAAGCAAAATTTCTTGCACACTGTCAGAATTTTTAGAATTGCTCACTGGTACCATAATACTACTAAAAGAGTGCCATGGCACCAAACAAAAATGTAGAAATGCATAGTTTCATTTTATGTGTGAAATTAAGCTACAAAACTCATCTTTCTGGATAGGAAGAGGCACCTTAGAGATGATACAACTCGAGAAAAACCTAAGAGAGAAAGAGGAAAGGTCTTGAAGCTTAGGGTCAAGAAGAAGTAGAGCAAATCTTCATTCTACCTCAGTTTTTCAGTGTTTTCTCTTCTTCTTTTCCTTTATGCTGATAGATTTGAATTTTTCCTATGCTATTATAGTTTTCATTTCATCTATATGTAGCTAAATCTTCTTATTCTATATGACTACAAACCTATTTGTGTAAATAACCTTGGATTTACCATTTAGTTGTTAAGAAATAAAGTTTTGATTACTTGTTCTTGAGCTATTTTGTTCTTGTTTAGTGATTGGCCACCACTAGGTGAGATTTAGGCATTTGGGTTAAACCTTGAAAGAGGAAACTCAAATTAGACCTTAAGACTAATAGCCTAGGATTAGTTTAACTAATTTGTTATTAGAACATGAATGTATCTAATAGACCTAGGCAATCCTTATGGGTTAAGGTCTCTAATGTAATTAATTAATTAAGGTAATAATTTGTTTTAATTGAGTTAATTATGATCCTTAGTAATCAGAAGATACTTTGGATTAATTTAGATTCTCGGATTATCAAAACTAAATTTCAAGACAATTAATATGATAATGAGAAAGTTAGAAAGCAAATAGGGGATTAAGACTCTGGAACATTTTTCTCTTGGTAGACTCTACTTGTTTATGGATTAGAAGTTATTTTTAATTGATTACTTTTAATATTTTCATTTTAATTGTTCTAAAATTAATCTTTAGTTTTATTAGCTTAATGTGAATAGATTTGAAAATTTAATGCCTAATTGCTATTTTAATTAATTCCTCGAGGGATTAACCTTGATTTACCACTAGCTTTAATTGCAACTGGTATACTTATGATGTCTCTTAATTTTTATAGGCATCAAGTTTTTGACATCATTGTTGGGGAGTTAAGGTAATTGGTGTTTAGCATTAAAGGACTTTTAGTAGTTTTTAATTAAGCATTTTATTTTATTTTACTTGTGAATTGTACAATTAAATCTTGATCTTTCTCTTTTGAGCTTGTAGGACTATACTTTATGCCACGTAGAGCTAAGGGTAAAAAGATACTTGTAAGAATGAAGAGTATCCAAGAACTCTTGGATGCAACATCACCTTTGAATTCATCTCACAAGGATAAAGAAATTGTAGTTATAAAGATGGCTGAGGAAAATCACTACTAATCAATTCATGATTTTGTTGGGCAAACCATAAAGAGTACTCAACCTAGCATTGTAGTACTAGAATTTCAAGCTAACAACTTTAAGATCAAGCTGTTGATAATTATCATGATTCAAAGTATTGGTTTGTTTAGTAGTGCTCTACATCAAGATACTAATCGACACATCATGTCTTTCTTGGATGTGTGTGATTCTTTCAAGAAAAATAAAGTACCAAAGGATGTTTTAAGGCTTCAATTATTTTCAATCTCTATTGAAGGCAAAGCTAAAGAGTAGCTACTTAATCTACCAAAAGGGTCTATTAGCAATTAGAATGATTTGGAAGAAAAATTCTAAGCTCACTTTATTCCAAACAACAAGATTGCTGATGCTAGGCATGATTTAATCAATTTCATGCAACTACCAGATGAGCACTTATATATTGCTTGGGAGAGGTACAAGCAAATGATGAGAGCATGCCCAAGTCATGGGATGGATGATTGTGCCATTGTTCAAAATTTCTGCACAAGATTAAATCCTCAATCTAATTTTATGTTAACTTCAATTTTGAATGGGAGTTATGATCAAAGGCCTGTTGATGAAGTTATGCAAGTCTTGAACACTTTATCAGAGAGCCACTCACATAGAGGGGATGAGAGACAATTAGTTTCTTAAAAATCAAGCACCAATGAAAACTCTTCTACTTAGTTGGTTGCTATCTTGTATGCTCTTAACAAGAGGTTTGATTTATTAGAGAGTCAAGTAAAGAAAAATAATGTGATGAATGTAAATTATATGCAATTGACTCCTATTATTTGTGATCATTGTGGGGACGTGTATATGCCTGACTAATGTCTTATGTTTATGCAAGCTGAGGCAATGAACTATGCAGGGAATTTTTAAAGAGGATAAGGAAATCCTTACTCAAATACTTACACCCCTGTATGGTGAAATCACCTTAATTTTTCTTAGAAGAGTGGTACATCTCTTAACCAAGCATTTACTTTTGGTGTAAGGCCAACTAATCCTCTTGGTTTCTCACAAGTTAGAAAGCAAGTTATGCTAACTTAAGAGTCAAAAGTTAACTTAGAAGAAGTGATAGCAAAGTTGGCAAAATCTCAAATCAAGAACACTCAAGAACAAGTTGCCATAAATGCTAGAGTGGATTCATCTCTCAAGAATCTCGAAGTGCAAATGAGTCAAATGTTTATTACTTTGAATACAATGTCTCAAGGTGGATTGCCAAGCAATACTGTGCCTAACCCTCATGGGGAAGGGAAAGAAGAGTCTAAGGCTATTACCTTATGAAGTGGAAAGTAATTACCGAAGGTATCTCATCTATTAGATTCTTTATCTAATCAAGTTGCGAACCCACCTCAAAAGAATGTGCAATCTGAAGTGGTGAATTCTGAAAATGCTCTTGCTATGAGTGAAGAAGTTGAAGTGAGCAAGGGAAAGGATAAGACAATTGAGAATATTAAAGTAGTACTACCCCTTCCTTTTCCTCAAGCATATAAGAAGAAAGTGAAGGATCAATAATACTCCCAGTTTCTTGATATCTTTAAGTAACTCCATATCAATATTCCATTTTTTGAGGCATTGGAGCAAATGCCTAAGTATGCCAAGTTCCTCAAATATATGTTGAGCAAGAAAAAAATATTTACTAAATTTACTATAGTGGCTTTGACTAAGGAAACCACTAGTCTTCTAAAGCCACATATTCCACTCAAGTGTAGGGATCCTTGCTTGTTCTCTATACCATGTCTTATTAGTGAAAAATTTGAAGGCCATGCATTATGTGATCTTGGCTCTGCTATGAACCTTATGCCTTTATCTATCTTTAAGAAGCTTCAATTAGGGGAGGCAAATCCTACAACTGTCACACTATAGTTTATTGATAGAAATCTCTCATATCCTTATGGCTTCATTGAGGATGTCTTGGTAAAAGTAGGTAATTTCATCTACCTTGCTGATTTTATAGTCCTTGACATTGAAGAGGATAAAGAAATACCATTAATTATTGGTAGGACATTTTTAACTATAGCTAGAACCTAGGTAGATGTAGAAAAAGGAGAAGTTGCCTTAAGGCTTGGTGATAAGCAAATTACATTTAGTATGAATAAAGCCACGAAGTATCTAAATAGAGTAGAAGAGTGTGCAAGGGTATCTATTATTGAAGATTTGGTCCAAAATGTTTTTGAATCTCATGCTTCCAAAGATCCTCTTGAAGCTATGTTAATTGGAAAAAGTAGAAGGGAAGAGGTAAACCATGTGCAAGTTAAGAAAGTTCTAAATACTTCTTTATTATTTCCTAAGAGACATTGGTAATATAAATATTTGGAGTTAGAATCACGCACTACTCCTACTCTTCAACCTTCTTTGGAGAAACCTCCTTTACTAGAGTTGAGGCCACTCCCATCTCATTTGAAATATGCTTATCTTGGGAATTTTGAGACATTACCAATAGTTATTTCTTCATCGCTTACACTACTGCAAAAATAGGTTTTATTGGCGTTTGAAATTTTAATCTTATGGTGTTTAATAAATACTATAAATTTCAAAGTTATAATAGGTATCTCGTGGTGTTTCATTAATTAATGAAACATCACGAGACTGACGTGAGAGCAAGGGTATTTAGTTTTCCAAATGCCACCTCTATTAGATTTTTTTTTTAATTTAGAGAGGTGGCATTTTTTTCTAGAATAAACGCCACCTCTCTCATACCTCAAGGTGGAGTTTGTTCGAGGAAAAAATGCCACCTCTCTCAAACTCAACTTAACAAAGGTAGCATTTCTTCCTAAAACAAGCGCCACCTCTCTCATACCTCAGATTAATAGAGGTGGCATTTGTTCGAGGGAAAAATGCCACCTCTCTCTAACTCAATTTAACAAAGGTGATGTTTCTTCCTAAAAAAAACGCCACCTATTTGTTATATTATTTTTTATTCATAACACAATTGTGAATTTTTTTAGGGCTAACAACTTTAGATATTTAAATAAATTGTTATAATTAAAAAAAATTAAATTCAAATAGGTGGCGTTCTACTGGGTAGAAACGCCACCTATTTGACTATAGATGTGGCATTTGATCATGAAGAAATGCCACCTCTTTGGTTCTTTTTTTTAAAAAAAATTACACTAGGTGGCATTTCTTCCTTGAAGAAATGCCACCTAATGTTATTTTTTAAAAAATAAAATTTCATAAATTCATTAACCCAACTTTTAAACCAATACAAAAGATCGAATAACATATATCAACTAGTCCAACAGTTTACAAATAGTCTAGTTATACAATAAAAAGAAACAACTTTGTGATACCAACAAGAAGTCTATAACTACATTAATATAGCTAAGTTCTCCAAAGAGGTTGAAGACATATAATGAAAATTTTTAAAAGTTTCTACATTAATAAACTATTTAATAATTACCTATGTTCTGGCGTCCTAAAGTCAAAACAAAAGATGATCATTCTTCAATTTGATCATAAATTTGCTCATCACTATATCCCAAGAACTTTGTATCCTCATAGTACTATAAAATATATTAAAAAAATGATGTCATAAGCAACTAAAAATGATAAAATTCAAATTGAGTTAAATTTCATACCTAAAATGGGAAAGAAATTTGACCATGAGTGATCATGTCTTTCATGAATTTCATAATATAGTAACCATAATCATTGTTATTTGGTTGGAAAGGGCACTAAAAAATTCACCAAAATATAATGTAAATTTATGAATGAAATGAAGATAGTCAATAATTTAATAATTCTCTAAAGTATAATTTATACCATGATTTTTGTCCATTGATAACTTTTAGAGAATTCTTTATTTCTGAAAAAGGGGAGCTCTTTGTGACCTCAAAAATTGTTCAATGTCCTAATAAAATAGAAAAAAATTAATCAATATTAATTGATGCAAATATATATAAAAATGTGTAAAATAATTCTTATAAGTATAAATACTTACTTATTAAATAATCTCAACATATTAGGCCAATCCATTGGCATACCTTTAAATAGAGAATCCAAATAATAAATTAAAGGTAAAGGAACAGTAATAGGATTGATAACAATCAAAACCCAATGTTTCATAAAAAATTTAAACTTTTATTATGTCTTAATAAAATTGAGGTATCATACATAAAAGAAAAAAATAATCAATAAACTACTTACCCTGCATTGTAAGGAATTAAAAATAACATATTTTTTTCAACTTCTGCCTTCTCTATGAACATTTCTTTTACAAGATTTACTTGCTCAAATGGATCTAATGTTGACCCATGACTAATATCATGAGGACTAATAAATGCAAATCTATTCATTTTCTCTGTGTCTTTCAGAAAAGAAATGTACAAATACCTTGATAAATAGAAAAAACTTGTATTAAAAACAATCATAACAAATGACAAAAATATCAATATCAAAGAATATTATAAAACAAGTACCTTATCTAAGTGTTGATAGCAGAAGCACTCGCCTATTCTCGATTAAGTATTTCCATGATAGTATTTCTTTCAAGATATTCCCAACTATCTTTACAATAGATTTCTTCCTCAAATCTTATTTTAATTGTTAGGCCATTAGCAGTAAGCTTTGGCAAAAGAGACTGAAAAGCTTCCTGACAGTTATTAGCCATTTTCATTTTTGAAGCTCTATGAGATATATTTTTTTGCTTATGTATGGTATTTGATTCCTTATTGATATTACCATGCGATTCAATTATTTTCTTATTCTTTGATTTTGATTGAGTTTGTAAAAATAATTTAAAAAATAAGTCATCAAATTATAGTTACATGTAGCAAATTATAAAGAAGTTTGAATTATATAATTACCTTGTCAAATGACTCAATGAGATATAAAGGCCATGTAATAAAAGTCCCCTCTGCATCTTTAACCAATACAATATCTTCATTAAAAGGTATTGGTAACTTGACATCATCATTAGTGTAAATGTCTATAAAAACTCGTAATGTGCCAGGGTGTAATGGTATTGTATATAAAGTGTCTTCAACGAAATTGTAAATAGTACCCACGGCAACTGCATTTTTAAAGGGAATTTCTATGTACAATTTACATTTTGATTCCCCCTAAGAACAAAGAAAATTTTTAACAATTTATATTATAAAATTAAAAATATTATTAAAGTAGTGTAGAAAAAGTATTACTAGAGGGAGAGCTGGGTGGTTTGACACGGAAGTACATCTATCCCTTAAACTAGGGCTTTCAACTGCTGGAATTCTCAACAAGCCCTATTGCATTATATCATTCATTTGCTGGAATAACTTTTTAGTTTATTCTTGTAATTGACGATATTATTCTTCATAATATTGCATATTTTGTTCCAGCATTTGTTGTCGAAATGCATTCATTTTCTCTTTCAACTCAACAATTACACTCTTGTTTAAGCGTCTTTTGCCACCAAAATAAGTGGTTTGGGTAATACCAAAACCAACTCCTCTAACACGACCCGAGACTTCTGGAACATTTAATGCTCTTCATGACCAAATTGTTGTGCTTCTTCTGACCTTTCTTGTGACAAATTTTACTATTATATAAAATATGAGATTTAGTTTTTTGCATAAAATATTAGATTTAAACAAGAATTAAATATTAATACTTACACAAATTTGCCAAACTTGCCTCACATTGTCATATTCAATTTCACCTTTTGAATTTAGTTATCCTTCAACCCACACTTCATATCTTGTAAGTTGTTCACAATTTAAATTGTTTTTTATCTACATATTAAAATAATTAACTAAATTCATAAATAACTCAAACATATAAAATAGATGCATGTAATAAGTATTAAATATAAGATATGTACTTTATCTTGTTCAATAAATGCGTATCCTTTTCGTGCCCTTCTAAAGTGATATTTTTAGCTTTTCGCTAATTGACGGTATCGCTCACTTTTCAACTGTTGAAATGAAAATTGAATTCAAGTTAATTTTATATAAACATAACTATATTTAATTGGCCAAATCTAGCATTAATTACCTTAAATTCTTATGTTGTGTGCACTGGAACAAATTCATCCCAATCTTCTTAAGATATGATCCCATCATAAAGTTCTGGTGGATGTTCAATGATATTTTGATTATTATCTATTAAATACTACTTGCAAATATCTACCCAAAACTTCCTAAGAAGAACCCCAGCTTTTTTGAGGACATATGTTCTATTAATCTCATCAAGCTCAAAACAAGACTGAAAGAAAGATTAAAAATAATTTAGATCACTAAATGTTCAGAAAAAAATAATAAAAAAGATAAAATTTTAATGACTTTTTTTTTTACCTCAACTTGTTCCCATATGAATCTCTTGTACTCATTCGAAACTTTTCTCCAATCAGTAAATGTAATAGGCATATGTTCTCGAGCTATAGCTCCAATGTAACTGACTAATTTTTCTCCATTTAGTTTTATTGGTTGACCCTTGATATTCCAACCAACTTGTAGCTTTATTCCCATGCTTCTATTTTTGATCAACTTGGCCATCACAGTTCTACCACGATGAATATCTTGAAACATTTTCTCCTTTGCTACTTGAGGATCATCATTATTTGAACTGGTATAAGGTTTGTCGTTGCTATGAGAACTTATTGTCCTTCATGTTAAAATTGATACATTAACATATGCATAAGTAGAACAAACAAGGTAAATTAATTTTGAAAGAAGTAAAAATGAAAAATAAAATTACTTTTTCATTTTTTTCTTTATTTGATTTAGATTTGACAGGTCAACCCATATTCCATCTCTATGATCATCTCTCATATACAAGTGCTCATCTTCAATTAAATCATTATCAAAAGATTGAATTGTCCTATAGAAAGGACCATCTTCAATATTCATATCTTCATTACGATGACCTTTATCATCATCATCATGTTTTTTCTTTGACAAAAGTACAATAGACCCATTCTTTTTTGCAGGATTAGGAATGAAAAACACTTGTTGAGCTTGCAAAGTTAAAATAAAAGGGTAATCTCTATACCCAACCTTAGAGAGATCCACTTGAATAAATCCAAAATCATCAATTTGAAATCCGCTATAATTGTTAACCCACCTACATCCAAAGACTAGCACCCTAAACATAGAGTAATCCAACTCCCATATATGTTTAATGATACCAAAGTATGACATTTCTGCATAGACAAGGTTAGTGTCTTTTGAACTGGATACATGTAGACCACCAGCAATAAGCGTTACTCCACTATTCTGCATTGTGCTTTGATCATCTTGTTCTTTGATATAGAAAGTATAATCATTGATTACATAACCAACTTATAAACTCGATCCCTTGGCCAGCCATCTCAATTTTTTAGAAACATTATCAGGATTTCCTTTCTCCACTGGAGCCAACTCCTCCGTTATTCCCATAGAAACCAAATCCAACCTTAATTTGACACTATCCTTGCTTTTTCTTAGCAACTGGAGCAATATCCCAATCATACTATAATAAATATTTTTTTCAATATGCATCATATCAAGAAAGTGTCTTATATGTAAGGACTTCCAATATGGTAGATAAAAAAAGATTAATTTTTTCTTCCACCCACTTGTTGCAACATTTCTCGTAAAGGGTTTACCAAAATGATTGTCAAGATCTTTCACCTTTTCAAACACATTCACGCTTATCTTCAGCCTAGGCAGTTTCTCTTCTTTAGATTCACCATTGAAAGCTTTTCTCCACTTTCTCCAATGATGTGTTGAAGGAAAGAATCTACGATGTCCTATGTAAACATTTTTCTATAGTGATCCAACCATATTAAATGAGTGTCTTCTTCTCATATAGGACACGCATCATGCCCTTTGATACTATATCCTGACAAATTCCCATAAGTAGGGAAGTCATTAATTATGCCAAATAACATGGCTTTTAAATTAAGACTTTTTTCTCTATGCCCATTATAAACCTCTATGTCGGTGTCCCATATTAATTTTAAATCCTCTATCAAAGGGGCCAAATATATATCTATATCATTTCTTGGTTATTTAGGTCCAGAAATTAACATAGATAACATCATAAATTTACATTTCATGCATAACCATGAAGGTAGGTTATAAATTATTAATATCATCGGCCATGTGCTATGAGTACTGCTCTGAACACTATGTGGGTTGATTCCATCAATTGACAGTGCAAGATGAAGATTCCTTTCTTCTTCTCCAAAATTAGGGTACTCAAAATCAATTTTTTTCCATTAAGAGAAATCTACAGGATGCCTGAGCTTGCTATCTTTAATCCTTTCATTCTCGTGCCATGTCAACATGTTGGTGATTTCTACATTTCCATATATGTGCCTAAATCTTGGTATAATAGAAAAATACCATAGCACCTTTGCAGGACTTGATTTCTTTCTATATCATGATGCTTTGCATTTAGGGCACTTCTCTAATGAGGCATACTCATTACAAAATAAGATACAATCATTAGGACATGCATGTATTTTCTTATAGCCTAAACTAATTGAACAGAGCATTTGTTTAGCCTCATATGTCTTAGTGGGAAGTTCATTATCAGCGGGAAACATATCTTTCAAAGCATCAAGAAGTAGAGTGAAACTTTTATCAGTCCATCCACATGCATCTTTCAAATTGTACAATATCAGAACTGCTGATAATCTAGTGTATTTATTATAACCAGGATATAATAGTTTCTCTAAATCACCAATTAACTTTTCAAACATTTTAGGAAAATCACAAAAATCATCCTCTATTGTGTTTATCATTTCATCAAGATGATCAGTCTCACACGCATTGCTACCAACATCATCACACGCATCTTGTCTCTCAAAAGACCATGTGGTATGACCCTATTTACCAGATACATCATCCCTCTCCCCATGCCTTGTCCAGCGTGTATAACTTTGATCAATTCCATAACATATTAAATCATCTAACAATTCAATTAGAGTAATTCTCTTTCCATAGCAACAAGCTAAGCAAGGAAACAAAATTTTGTTTGGATCTTTTGCATGTTGAACCGTAAAAAGTAATAAACTTTTTCACACCGTCCCTATATTCTCTTGACAATTAATTAGCAAATATTCACTTTCGGCCCATACTCACTACCTATTATAGGAAAGTATCAAGTATGACTTGGTGGCATTTGTGTCACGCATGCATAGTCTACTAATAATTTCTTTTTTAATATATTGTTTATATTTTAAAATAAAATCAATAACATAATGATTTAAAAATAAAAGTTTGATAAATTATATATTAATTCAACAATTTAAAAAATTTCAACAGCATAACAGCTTAAAATTAAAAATGCAAATATCTAAAATAATTAACTCGACATATTCTAACCAATAACCAAATTAATAAACAGAAAATAAATCAATAAATGCAAACATAATTTTAACTCACAACTAACTAAAATTTAAATTAAATATTTTTTTGCTTACTGTAAAAATTAATTTTTTTTCTTTATCATTTAGGGAAAAATTAAAAAATTTCAAGGTAACAAATATAATACTTCAAAATTTATCTTAAATTAACCCATATCTAATGATATAAATAAAACAAAAAATTAAAAAAAAATGCAAAGCATACTAGGGGAGCTAGAGAAACTACGAAGATCAATCTATCGGTATTAAGGAAACATTGTTGGAACCACATAGGCTGATAATCACGAGGTGAAAATGAAGAATAAAGCTGATCCAGTATAAGTTGAAGTTAGGGATCACAAATTTCAGAATATTTAAAAGTTAAAATTTTGGGTACTAAGGATTATATTTGAAAGTTGGGTGTAAATGGTAGTGACATTTGGGAGAAGGAAAAAGAAAATATTTGTAGGGACAGGAGTTAGTCGTGAGCTGCTGAGCTGGAAGAAAAGGAACCACAAGTTGAGAGCTTCAAGAAGAGGAAACATAAGTTGCTGGAAGACCACGAATTGCTAGAAAACCACGAGTGAGCTAAGAGTGAGCTCGGACAACCACCACCTATATGAGCTAGAAGATGAGAACACGAGCTAGAAATCATGAGCTGGGAGAGCTGAAGGCAATGTAAAGGAGCTAGGAGCTAGGAGTTGTACACGACCACAAGCTAAATGTAAATGACACTGAAGAAAAAAAAAGGAAGTCACAGTATAACAAGCAAGGCGAGCGACGGTCTGCACAACAACAAGACAAAGTTGGAAACTTTTCAGAACTAATAGCCAATACTGCCCATGTCCCAATTGCATATTCCTAATACATTGACACACACACTTCTCATTACGCAGCTTGCATAGCAACACACACTACACCATATTTTAATTTTGTTAGAGAGGTGGCATTTTTAAATGGAATAAACGCCACCTCTCTCCTAAAAAAATTATATCCATATTTTATTAGTTAAAAATAAACATAATTAATAATAGTTATTATGTTTTTAATTTAATAATAATTATTCAACAAAATATTAGATATACCTACAAATATTAATTTACAATTATAAATATTTATTTAAAAATAGATATATGTATGCAATTAAAGTAATAATAAAGTACTTATAAAAATATTATTATAGTTATTTTTATTAATAATTACCTGTATTGCTTAATAATTATAATCAAGCAAACACTAAACATCATTATAAATAAAAACTACATATTTAATTAATAATTACTTATTAATATTTGTGTATTATTTTTTTTAATAAAAGATGTAGAGAGGTGGCATTTGTTTGAAGAACAAATGCCACCTCTCTGACTAAAAATTAAAAAAAAATTAACTATCATATTTATTAGCAAAAATATATATTTAGTTAAAAATAAATATATGTATACAATTAAAATACTAATAAAGTACTTATAAAAATATTATTATAGTTATTGCTATTAATAATTACTTGTATTTCTTAATAATTATAATCAAACAAATACTAAATATTATTATAAATAAAAACTAAATATTTAATTAATCATTATTTATTAATATTTGTATATTATTTTTTTAATAAAAGATGTAGAAAGGTGGCATTTGTTTGAAGAACAAACGCCACCTCTCTGAATAAAAATTATATATATTTAATTAATTATTATTTATTAATATTTATTATTTTATTTTTTTAATAAATGATGCAGAGAGGTGGTGTTTGTTTGAAGAACAAACACCACCTCTCTGACTAAAAAATAAAAAAAATTAGCTATCATATTTGTTATCAATAAGTAAATGTTTAGTTAAAAATAAATATATGTATGCAATTATTATACTAATAAAGTACTTATAAAAATATTATTATAATTATTGCTATTAATAATTAGCTATATCACTTAATAATTATAACCAAATTAAATATTAGTAAAAATTATTATTAGATATTAAATTAATATGAACAAACACCACCTCTCTAACTAAAAATTAAAAAAAATTAGCTATCATATTTATTATCAATAATTAAATATTTAGTTAAAAATAGATATATGTATACAATTATTATACCAATAAAGTACTTATAAAAATATTATTATAATTATTACTATTAATAATTAGCTATATTATTTAATAATTATAACCAAATAGATACTAAATAGTAGTAAAAATTATTATTAAATATTGAATTAATAATTTTTTATTAATATTTAATATATTATTTCTTTAATAAACAACTTGAAGAGGTGGCATTTGCTTGAAGAACAAACACTCTCTGAGTAATAATTAAAAAAAAAATTCAAACAAATGCCACCTCTTTGAGTAATAATTAAAAAATATTAGGTATATTAGCAGGAATATGTATTTAGTTAAAAATAAATATATGTATATAATTAAAGTACTAATAAACTAATTATAAAAATATTATTATAGTTATTGCTATTAATAATTACCTACATTTTTTAATAATTATAATAAATAGATACTAAATAATAAAAAAATAATAATTAAATATTTATATATTAATATTTAATATGATAATTTTTTAATAAATGATGAAGAGAGGTGGCGTTTGTTTGAAGAACAAATGCCACCTCTCTAAATAAATAAAAAATTAGCTATTATATTTATTAGCAAAAATATATATTTAGTTAAAAATAGATATATGTATTCACTTAAAATATTAATAAAATATTTATAAAAATATTATTATATTTATTACTATTAATAATTAGTTATATTACTTAATAATTATAACTAGAAAAATATTAAATATTTGTAAAAATTATTATTAAATATTGAATAAATATTTCTTTATTAATATTTAATATATATTTTTTAATAAATGATATAGAGAGGTGGCGTTTATTTGAAGAACAAATGGCACCTCTCTAAAAAAATTAAAAAAATTACCTATATTAGCAAAAATATATATTTAGTTAAAATTAAATATATGTATATAATTAAAGTACTAATAAATACTTATAAAAATATTTTTATAGTTATTGCTATTAATAATTAACTGTATTGTTTAATAATTATAATCAAGTAAATACTAAACATTATTATAAATAAAAACTAAATATTTAATTAATTATTATTTATTAATATTTGATATATTATTTTTTTAATAAAAGATGTAGAGAGGTGGCGTTTGTTTGAAAAACAAATGACACGTCTCTGAATAAAAATTAGATATATTTAATTAATTATTATTTATTAATATTTGGTATTTTTTTAATGACTGATGTGGAGAAGTGGCATTTATTTGAAGAACAAACGCTACCTCTTTAACTAAAAATTAACAAAAAAAAAAGAATTTCATATTTATTATCAGTAAGTAAATATTTATTTAAAAATAGATATATGTATACAATTAAAGTACTAATAAAGTACTTATAAAAATATAGTTATTGATATTAATAATTATCTATATTACTTAATAATTATAACTAAGCAGATACTAAATATTAGTAAAAATAATAATTAAATATTGAATTAATCTTTATTTATTAATATTTACCATATTATTTTTTTAATAAATGATGTAGAGAGGTGGTGTTTGTTTGTTGTATAAATGCCACCTCTCTCCTAAACATTAAAAAAGGATTTATAATATTTAATAATAATAAATAAAAAATAATTTGTTAATAAATCATAGAGGTAGTATTTAGAAGGCCTACAAATGCCACCTCTCTCACCAAATATATAAAATATTAAAATCAATTTCTAATATTATATAATAAATAATCTAAGTATATTATAAAAATATTAAGAATAAAAATATTTTTTTAATAGTTTAAGGAGAAAGTGACATTTTATTTTCAACCAAACGCCACCTATCTCAATAAAAACAAATAAAATATTATGTATCTATTAAATATAAACAAAAATTATAACTCAATAAAATTAATTTATTATTATGTAATAAAATGATTAATACTTGAATTTATATTATTTAAGAATATATGTAGATTAATAGTGATAATTACTACATATTTTATTTAGTAACTTTTTAAGATTGGTTGCATTTGAAGTTTGTAGAAACTCTACCTCTTTAAGTTAATTATTAACTTTCTTAATAAATCAGAGAGGTGGTGTTTTCATATAAAAGAAACACTACCTATATTGTTTTGAATTATTAAAAAATGATACATACAAATTATTTATACTTATTGTGTATTTGTAATAAAATAATTATATAATATTACAAAGAAAAATAATTATTTATAACAAAGTAGAGAGGTGACATTTAAATACTAAAATGCCACCTAGTCATTGATCAACATAAATCTGTGGCATTTCATTTCAATAACGCCACCTCTGTGAATTTACTATAGTTATAAAATAAAAATAAAATTTGAAAGCTCTGGCATTTAATGAAACAAACGCCGCCTTTTTTCTTTGAATTTGAGATTGATAGCATTTTATTTTTTATTACTACAAAATGCATGCTATTAAATATCATTTTTGTAGGAGTGTTACTCAAGAACAAGAAGCACAATTGCAAAATGTATTGAAGAACCATAAGAAAGCTATGGGTTGGACTATTGTTGACATAAAAGGAATTAGTCTGGGAACAAGATTTTAAAGAAAGATGGACTAATAAGAAAACATAAAAATTTGAGGACAAGCAAGGAAATGCAAAGTTAATTTCACCCTCCCCTATACTTGAACAACACATTATCCACAATGTAAAAATTTGATGAATAATTAAGACAAGAGAAAGAGAGGGAAAGAAACTGACACTTTGTTGACAGAATGGAGAAATGTAAGTGATCCAAATGTAGAGAGAGAGGACAAAAACCCTATAATCTGTAAAATATCACGAGGAGACATAGAACAAGAACATAAGACCTTAATAATAATTTTTTTAAATGTAAAGAAAAAGCAAAGAAAATGCACAAGTAGTCCTACAATCATCTAAAAGAAAATTAATTAAGATACAAATTAATGTCCCCCTAAATGGGACAAACTAAGGTGCAAGAGGCAGTTGTCGCTCAATGGCCGCAACCATGTCCCATAGTATGGAGACGCATTGTTGAACTTGCTCTAAGCGCATTGTAAGAGTAGCCAACGTGTTGAAAATGCACTCCTTAAATGGCATAGATGGCCCACTTGGCTCATCATTAGGAGGGGCCACCTCTTATTCCATAGCAGCATTTAAATTTCAATCTTTAATGATTGCATTCCTAAAGGACTTTAGCTTAAAAGGTTGTGGCACCTCCAACAAGTTAGTAGGGAGTGATGGAACCCCTTGTTGCACACACAAGGCAGAAATGAGGTGAGGATAGATCATTGTAAATTTTGTAGCCTTGGTGTCTTGAATTATAGCTTGTATTGCTAAAACCAAATTGTTGTAGATAATGGCTGCTAAGTATACCGATTGTTTTGTCATAATACAATAAATTAGCACAACTCTTGCCTATGAGATTTTATGAACATGGGAGGTAGGCAAGACATTATGAATGACAAAATAATGCCAAAACTTAGCAGCTTCGTGAAGGTCTGAATGGCAAAGTTCTTGATTCCATTTAACCTTCCATGAAGTCAAATGCTTGGTAATCAACTCATAAAGGCAGGTTGACTTGTCCTTCATCAACCCCTGGTAGCGACAAGAGTCAATTACTAGAAAATCATAAAAAGTTCTTATGAAATCCATAGTAAACGAATAAATTTTCCTCTTACACAAGATTTTCCCTCTAGGTAGAATAGAGCGTTAGCAAAGAACTCATGCACCAAAGATAGATAACCAATTCTTGAAGGGAAGCAAAGCAACTTCCACTGGTTATCTTGAATAATCTCAAAAGCTGGGTACGGGTCATCATAAGAGAATGTGTGTTCTTGGATGAGGCAATTGTTAGAAAAACTTCGTGCATATATGATCTTAGCCACTAGTGCACAAAAGGTGTTGATGGGCCATGGCACAGCTTGATCTTCAGCTGAAGGTAGGGAGTCTTCATGATCAAGAGCAAAAGCATGTAACTTAGCAGATCACTTAATTTGGGATGAAGTGGCCTTTAATGAAGTTTTGCGTTTGGTCTTTTGCTTGTTGGATGGTGCCATTATGTACCAGGATAAAGACTCGGTGCATACCTTCTCCTCCTTGTCTTAACTTTAATTGGTGACATCATAATTATATCTGCTTAAAGTATTTTAAATTTTAATTAGCCCAAATTACCTCCTCTTGGGAGGATTTTACACCATGCCATCAATATTTTAATTAATTATTAGCCACTTATCTCTTGGCTACAATTATAATTATACTAATAAAAATAATTATCGTATTTATCTTAATTATAATAATCATTATAATTATTATAATTTTTTTATTTATAATAATAATATTATTATTAATAACTATATGTTGTTCAATTGTTATTTGTATTGAAATTTATTGTCATTAATTTTGTGAGATAAATTATAAATATTTGATATTGATTTAATCTTGAAATAATTTTAAAGAAAAATGATCAAGCAACCCTTGCAATTTGTGTAAAATTTGTATTTATATTCTAGCATACTTTATGATATGAAATATTTAATAAATAAATTAGCATTGAAATATGTCAATTCTTGAAGAATTATAAAATTAACTTGTTCCTAAAGAACTAAAATGATGTCTCTCATTATAAGTTTGAAAAAAAAAAAAGAGTGATGAACAATATGATCCAAGGATATAAAAATATAATCATAAAACCATTAAAGCCATAAATTATGAAGAAAATTCTCGAAAATATTATTGTAAGGAAAAGAAGAACTAATTACAAGCCTAGAAGGCAATATAATGTTAAGGCTATGTACTAAGATATTCAAGCCTAGAAGGCTATATTTGAAAACCTATATGATGTTTAATTGTCATTAGTCTTGAAATTTATTGTCATTAATTTTTTGAGATTAATTATTATAAATATTTGATATTGATTTAATCTTGAGATAATTCTTTTGGAAAAAAATGATCAAGCACCCTTACAAAATGTGTAAAATTGTATTTATATTCTAGCCTATTTTATAAATAATAGAATATGAAATGAATAAATCTGCATTGTAATATGTCAATTCTTGAAGAATAATAAAATTAATTAGTTCTTAAAGAACTAAAAATGGGCCTCTCATTCTATTGTTAAAAAAAGATAAGTGATAAAAAATATGGTCATAGATCTATGTCAAATATTGGTTGGCCAAGAGTTTGAATACAATAGCTCAATCATATTAAAACTCATAGTTTTGTATGAGAGTTGGAAAGAACTTGGAGTTTCCAGGAAAATTAAAGGTGGGTCATTAATTTACTATATAAGTGTAAGTTAGACTAACGACACTATTAAAAAAAAACATCTATTTTTAGATTGGCCAGTTGCAACTATTCATAACCAATTTTAAAAGTATTTTCTGAACTGGTTGCGGCCATTTTCTATTTAAGAAGTTATATAGTCACAACCCGTCTGGAAAGCATGACTTTCTAAACCGATTCTATTTTCAGTAGGTTTATAGAAAACCAATTCTTTTTCCATTTTTTTCTTAATTATTTGTAGGTGTTTTCTAAAACAAATTGCTTTGAACTGATCTAGAAAGTTATTTATTAGAATAGTTTAACCGGTCTTATCTAAACCAATTGTGGTATATTTTTTGAAAGCTATTTTGATTGTGTTTATAACATTTTTTTTTTTTTAAACTAGCGATCAATAAAAGTCTCCAACATCAAGAGATGAGTTTCAAGTTTAATTAAGGTAGCATGCCCAGGCCACTGAATAGTATAAAGCGTTGATTGTGTTTTATATATATATATATATATATATATATTGTGAGCTTTACATTAATGTGTTTGGCTTCATTTTTACTTGTTCACTCCGCTTAGAGATGATTTCACTGCATAACACATAACATAAACCCTAAAAATCTCTAGTCTTGTACCAACCTTAAACAGAAAGTTAATTAATTTAAAGCCCATTATATAATATAATGTTCGATCATATTCATAGTCATGTGCAAATATTCATCTCTTCAATAATTTAATCTTAGGATGATTAGAACAGCGTCAAAGAAGGCATGTTACAGAAGAATGATTGCATTTGCATCTTTCTGCAAAATACCACTTTGGAATTAATATATATATATATATATATATATCATTATGTCTTAACTTTTCCTTAAAATGTGTATTGTAGGACAAGCATGCATGTTTTAAAAAGAATGGGATTTAAAAAAGTTAATAAAATAATTAAATTTACTATTAAACCAGGTTGGCCTTTAATGAGTGTCCTCTTTCATTTGTTCATTACATTAAGACCAAATGCTTGTTACAAAATCAGTATGCTACTATGAGTGAGTGTTATATAGAAATTAAAACTCATTTATTTGAGAGCGAATGATTGGGTGGGAGAGGATATTAAAAAAGAAAAATTAAAATAAATTTGGAAATTAAAGTATTTATATTTCTTTTGAATGTTGCAGTATACTCTTCATTTCCATTACAATATATATTTAAATAAAAGATAAAATACAAAGGAAAATGTTGCATAAATGTAGATAATTTAGATAATCATTAATTACTAATATAAATATAAAAATTCTAACCACTTAATTACACTATAATTAGCTCATTTTATGTACTCTAATGAATCAATGAATATAAGGTCAAACTAATATTTAATTTTGAAATAAAAAATGCATTTTCCTTTTCTTTCCTTTTTAAACTACCTTGAGGTTAATTTGTTCTCATTTAACTACTAATACATGTCAAATCATCAATACACTTTATACAATAAATTATTTTAAAAGTCAATTTATATTTTAAAACTCAAAAAACTCTCAATAATAATTTAAAAAAATATAAGAAATCAAATTCATAGAAAATAATCTTAAATAATGAAACTGATATTTGACGACTTAAAAGATTAAAAGTGTTATTATTTTAAATTATAATTAATGAATTATGCTACCTTTTAGGCATAATATTTACTATATTTTTAAAATATGAATGCCCTACACCATACATGTCTCTGTTATATATATATATATATATATATAAATAAAGCTCACCAAATTTTTATGGTAAAAATAATGTAATTAAATGATCTCTACAAAAGATATTCAAGGTCACAAGGATGACTTATTAATTCAGCAGTAATAGTTATTAATTTGTTCAATATTTATCAGCAACCGATCAATGTGAAAGCTGACCAAACAAACTTTTGACTCAAAAAGAACAAGAGAAACAATAAAAAGCTTCCAAGAAGCCTGAAGCCAAAAGCATTGGTACTCTCATAGCCGTACCAGTGGCTCCACATGTTTGCCCAAAAGATCTCAGGGCAAATTACAATTAAGGAGCCCAAATGCTAATATTTTATAAAGAAATCCAGTTAAATATTTTTGTGCAAGGACTAAAGGACCAAATGATATCATGGAATGTCATAATGATATTACCACAAAGTTTTAAGAAAATTATATAATTTCGATTCTCTGAATTTTGCCTCTCTAAAGTTTTATAATTAACATGGTTGTTTTTTTTTATTATTTTTTGTGTTTTCTAATTATACTTTCACCAACTTTACAAAAAGCCAATCCCAACAAATTATATAAATTTTGAAAAATAAAAAAAATTCACAAGATGTTTTCACAAGATTATATCACACAAAAGTTATTCGTATTGGGATTAATGCAATTAACAACCATCATGATTGTCCAATCTAATAATAAGTTGGGTAATAGGGCAACTTTGATCGTTTAATTTATTAAAGTATCTTTTTAATTCATAAAAATATTAGGATAAAAGGATTAAATGTTAGATATTATTTTATTATTATATTTATATATTTAAATTGATTTAAATCAGATATCCCAATTTAAGATACAAATGAGTGATGAGATATCACGTAGGATAATAAAATTTCTTGAGTGTAGCCTAAAATCAGCTAATTCTATTTAGGTTTAGAAATTTTTCTTAGTCTAAATTAAATAATCAATATCTCTGATATGGTAGATCATAAATAGAGGCCGCTTTACGGTAGAATTATTTTGAGAAACTTAATTGATGCACTGTGAAAATCCTTTAACTTGTGATGCCGTCTTTCAATGGAGTTGGCTTCCCTCGGCGGAATCTGGAAACTGAACGATTTTTAGTTTTACTGTTTTTTATTTTAAATTTTTTAAAATAATAAAATTATATAAATTTTGAAAAATTTTAATAAATTTTTTTATATGTCATATAGTCTATATTTAATATAAATGGTCTATATTTAATACTAAATATTTTATAAATTTACTTTCTAAATGTATTTAATATCAAAAATTTTAATAAATTTGTTTACCTGTTTGTATAATCCAGATTTAATACAAATAGTTCATATTTAGTATCAAATATTTTATAAATTGACTTTATATTTTAAAAAATTAATAAAATTTAATATAAATAGTTCATATTTAATATCAAATATTTTATAAATTGACTTTATATTTTAAAAAATTAATAAATTTGTTCACCTATTTGTACAGTTCAAATTTAATATAAATAGTTCATATTTAATATCAAATATTTTATAAATTAAATTTTTAGATATACTTTAAACAGTATAGATTCAATATTAAATTTTTTATAATTTTTATGAATTGAATATGAACTATTCATATTAAATTTAAATTTTTCTGACTAAAATAGATTTATTAAAATTTATATATATTTTTATTTTGAAATATATAAAA
This sequence comes from Prosopis cineraria, assembly GCF_029017545.1. Taxonomy (NCBI): domain Eukaryota; kingdom Viridiplantae; phylum Streptophyta; class Magnoliopsida; order Fabales; family Fabaceae; genus Prosopis; species Prosopis cineraria. Next base: position 12,879,640 of record NW_026555332.1, on the reverse strand, counting down.
TAAAAAAATTAAATTTGGACCATCCAGATATAAAAATCTGGACGGTTTAAATTTAATAAGGGGGTGGGAGGAGGGGACAGCAGGAGGAGGAGGAAACCGAGTTCGTCTTCCAATTGCCATCATTGTAAAAATTCCCTCTTTTATATATATATATATATATATATATATCTCTCTCTCTCTCTCTCTCTCTCTCTCTTCTGACTACTTCCTTTGCTTTTCAATTCTCATATTATGATAGTGAGACTAGAGGAACTCTGTAACAAATCATCTATCAATCAATTGCATAAAGTAATTTTTAGTCTTCCGTTGTAATTTTTAATCACATATTATTGTTTTAACATAATAGAGTTTCCCCTACACTAAAATAATGTACAATATAAAATTTAAGCATATTAAAATAAAACATTACTATGAAGTTGATTAAAGGATTAAAAGTCCACCTTTGTCTAACATAATTATAATTTGTTATATGAATAACTTTTGTAAACGCGATGGTAATTAATGTTTTTATACTTTCCTGAAAATTACTTAATCAAAACACATTATTGTTAACGTTCATATTACTTAGAGGTAACTTGTTCAAAAGGTGGTGACTAATTTAATTATTGGTGGCCTTTTTTTTTTTCAAAAAATTTGAACGTAGTAATTTTCTGAGAGAGAGAGAGAGAGATATATATATATATATATATATAGAAAGATAAGTACAGAGAATTATGTTATTATAACTTAAATAGTATTACCTATATCATAATAACAACATTGTATAACTTGGATATGAATGTATACTATATCAAAATAGACAATTCATAGCTCTTAGATCAAATTCATTTGTGATTATTCATAAAATAGAGAGATGTGTCCTCTCTTGAAACAAAATAATTATGAGATTTGTTCATGTTATATAATATTTTTACTTGTTTTATTGGTAATAATACAACTTGTACCTTACAATGATATAATTCGAATCCTAGTTTCGAACATGAGGATCTCACGCGCGCCTGCGCGCATCAATTAAGTATTCTTGGCATGAATTGAGACACTCTCACGCCCATCAAGCATGCTAGGAGAACAAGTTCTGAATCAAGATGTGGATTCTACAGATCAGTTATCTTAGTTTTCTTGGATTACTGAGACTAGACCACTCAATGGAACTAAGATATATATATATATATATATATTTCAAGAAATTAAATCAAGTTGTGTTAAAGGAAATGAAGAGATAATGAGTACGTACAATGTTGGAAAAGGAAAATGTCCAAAGAACTATGACTAATCCTAGGTTGATCTTAAGTAGCTAGTCACAAAGTCACAATGAGGTGATGCTCTATGTATTGAGAGTATGTTGCTTCATCCAAAGTGTGATATTTGGGCTTTGCCCATTTTCTTCAGGTCGCTCTTTCCTCTTTACATGATTAGGAGAATGTGGGTTAAAAGTTGGGTTAATAGGCATTCTAGAGGGTAGGATGCAACGCACCATTTCACTTAGGTGTTTTCTCTCCCCTATTTTATGGATTTGGATTCTGTAAGTTGTTTAAGCCTACTCATTTGATGAGTCTCTCAATCACGACTATTGAATTTCATCAACATTTGAAAATTAATAATATATATTCTATCCAAAAATTCAACATAAGCCTCACAATTAAAACACTCTTCACCCATATTGTCCCCTCTAAAAATTTGAAATTTGATAAATTTTTTAGTACTATATGATAAAATCATTTGAAGCCATTCGATTAAATTGAAATGATTGTTATCAGTGTTAGTAGAACCAAACTAAATCAAGAACCGATCATAGGTCCAAATCACTCAAGAACTAATTGAACTGATCAAAACTGGCAAAATTGATGGACAAACTAGTTGAACTAGTCTTGTTATTTTTATAAATCATAAATTATGAAATAAGTGTATATATTTTGGATTAAAATGATGGAATATTAATCAATATTATTTTTTTATTTCATATTATTTTTTTTGAAATTTAAAAATGCATTTTTATTATTATATATAAATATTACATTTTTATTTTAAGCATATGTTATTTAAAATATATCAATTTATTCATAACTAGTTGAACTACAATTCATATAACAATTTGACTATTAAATTGATAACTAATATCTCGTCCAGTTGAATAATCGATCTAGTTTTTATAACATTAGTTGTTATCTTGTCACGCAAGACATTTATTGAATAACTGGGTTTATCAAAATTCAAAATGAACATTGCGCGCATGCGTGCTCTTGGCCCAGCATGTATGTCAGGCTCAAAAACATTTTAGGCCAAACAAGCATATGTGTATTAAAACACCAAAACTCAAGTGATTCGCATTTCGAGAGCTCATTCTATGAACTCTGTCTGTTATTATATGTATTATTGCCATACATTATTCAATCATTTCAAATCTGAATATGCATAAAAATCCAAGAGGGAAAGAACACAAACACAAACGCCCATTAATTTTGGCTTAAATAAATGGTTGGGATGCAATCCTTTATCACCTAAAAGTTTGTTTGTCCGGTAAGAAAAGACATGGACAATGTCTAGGTAGCTAGCAGAGTTATTTACCTATGGCAGCGACTTTGACAAGGGTTAGGTGTGCTTTCAGCTTAGCCAATTATGCTCACTCTGGAAGTAAGTATGTGTTCCAGCAATTATATGACACCTTGTGGGTAGGAGACTTTATGGTCCAAGTTTGAGGAGTGGTGACCTTTAGTTAGGTTAACTCTCAAATATTAGAGAGCTAGGATGATTCAGAATATCTAGATTTAGTCCTCTTACTTGGTAGCCCATGAACTCAGTCAAAAGAAATAAGAAAATTATAAGGTGGTCATACATGCATATTTATGTGAATGTATGGTATTATATGGGAGTATATAGTATTATATGTGATTTTGTGGTTTGGGGTGTGGGACTGCTATACTAATACAACATTAAATGTTTGAATATATGTTAGAATTTAGGAATTCTTTAGTTACTAAGATATTTATCTCACTCTCATTGCTAATGTTTTTATAGGTGATGTTTTGTAACTGCAAAGGAAAAAGAACTAGAAGCACACTATAGTGTTTACTTTAACATTACCAATAATTGTTACACAATCACAGAATAGGATGGTAATTAAGATTTATTAATTTTTCCTAAATTTACCATAAACACCAAACAGTTAAATCAAGTAAAATGTTGAAATACATTTAGAAATATTTAGGATCCTAAAAACCCTTCAAATTTGTAATTTAAGCTCAAACTAATTGATATTTAAAAATATCGAAAGATGGAAAGATTTAGGAAGCAAAAACTAGAAAAATAGGCAAAAAATGTCATTTTAGACCACGGGGTTCATGTGTTGTAGCATGTGACATAGAAAGGGCAAGTTGGCCTTTGTGCTATGTGCCATGACTTGTGCACAACAATCCATGAGACACGTGCCCCTATCACGATAGCAAAATACTATCATGATAGCTTTTCAAAGAAAACTTGGGATGTGTGCCATTTTTTCATCTAATATTCAATTGAAATGATTCAAACACTTACATGAAGCTCATTCAATAATATAACCAATAGTACAAGTTTTCATTACAATCTGGTATCATATGAGAATTTTGGACACTCAAATGCCAAAAGTTATATTTTAAAATGATTTTCAAGCATCCAAGTACCTAAAACTCAAAACTAATGCCATTAATTAATTATGAAGCTTGAATAAAGTCTAATGAACCATTATAACCTAATTGAATAGTTAAGAAACCAATAAACTTCAAAATCAAGACTTGGCCACTCTATGCTCTAATTTCACACAAGTAGGACCCTTATATGAGATTTTTCAAATGTAATCCCTAGACTAAATCTATACAACCTATAACATATAATCTTCATTATTATATATAAATACTAATAGCTTATAATTGTATATGTATTTTAGCCTTTACTGCAATTCTCATAACAAAATCCACTCTAGGCTAAATTATCCCAAATCTATACAATATACAAGTGTAATACTATTATTCATACATTCATATTACACCTCATGTGGCATACATACATCACCACATCTTGCACTAATAACCAAAATTAGCCTTTATTGTAAGTGATGTTACAAACATATACTCTAGGCTAATTTTATCATATATTCTCACATAACCATAAGTGCAAGACCCAATTCCACCACACCCATATACAATACATGCTTGTATTATAAGTATCAAAACATATCACATATGCATAACTTGAAAAGATGAATTTCTAGTTGGCAACCTCAACTTTATAAACATTCAAATACATAAACTCTAATGATAAACGACATTACATTAGTAGTCTAGCTACTTTTCATTTTGTTCTTTCCCTTATGTCCCCTCTATCTCATAGCCTAAAAAATATGAATCTATAGGTGAGACAATGTCTTTGTAAGCAAGAACCATATTATCTATTACCAAGCAAACATATTAACAAGTTGTAGAGCATTATTTAAAACATGCAATGTTACTACAACATGCCATGCCTATAATATAACTATAAATAAAACATATAAACCATGCATCATCGTATCTTCATCCAACCTCTATTACTCCCCAATTGAATGCATAGATAACCATACTAGACCAATCCCAAGAGATTAGTCCTTGCTTACCTTCTATAGTAGAACTATCTAGCTAAGGTGTTCTATCCCACCTTTAAACTATAAGTTCCCTTATTACAAGTAATTGAAGTGTTTTTGACTCCCAACCATACCCTAGTGGGTACTAAGGGGTACTTGGTATGACTGCTTAGATTACCTCATGGTAACAATCCCAAAAATGATTGCTGCAGCAAATTACCTTATGATGCCAGTCTAATTATGTGAATTTCTTATATTTCTTTAACTCAGGGTGAACTCCCACTCTCTATATGACTATGCAAGAAATGCAACCCTATACATACCATAATCCCCATATATCCCCATAAAATATATAATTGGGAGAATCACATTCCTCTTAAGAAAATTAATCATAGATAAGGATCAACAACAATCTATTTTGCATTAGTCCTTATCTATAATTAATTTCCTTATGAGAGGGTGGGATGTGATTTTCCCTATATAATTATACAAACCATGTGTATATGCACAAGTATCACTTTGCACTCATCATAATTTCCTCTACCTCCCACTTTAATAAATCATTTGAAAATTCATGGTTTTACCTTGCCTTTAGTATACAATTCACTAACACATATTTCCTTCATTAAAACTTTTACCACTCTAATAGTTTTAAAATGTACACCCTTACACACAAATACACACACTCTTTCCCCCCCCCAATTAACTTGAAAATAACTTTACAAGATAACAAACAATGTGAAAACCCTAGTTACCTCAACCCATTTTTACCAAAAGTGTTACCTATATAACAAACATAAGCTCCCACATTATTGTAGACTTGGAATCACTCCAAGACATCAAAATCAACATTAACAAGTACTATATGTCAATTTATTAATTTAACACGAGCACATGCTAGCTAAATTGATTAAATTTAGCTACCTAACTATCTAAATTTCTACATCAAGCTAGTCAAAATTTCTACAACCTCACCTTATCTTAAGTTAGCATATACAAGGTTGATTCATGCTTAATTTCAACACATGCAACTTTAAGACTCGAAAACTAACCTAGGGTTCATCCATCATCTTCCATCCAACAACACATACAATAAAACCACTTATTCCACAAAAACAACTTAAGTCAAACTCCTACAACCGCATGAAAGATTTAGGATTCGAGTATATTCTTCCCCAATCTCAAAAAACAAAACTCTCAAATCTTCCAACCCTTAAAAAATGAATTAGAAAAGGAGGAGAGAGAGTTAACAAGCTTACTTAGATGATTAAGAACCTAAATCAACTTCAAATTTGCCTAAATGGAAGCCCTAACTTAGCTATCCATGTTCTCTCTTCATGCTTCCTGTAATATCCTCCTCCTTCTAATCCCATAATTACTCTAACTCTTAAGTAAATGGGAATTTGGGATTTCAGAGATTATCATAATACTAGGTTTCAATAGTTAGCAAAAATGGGAATACCAAATTTACAAAACTAAAATCATTTTCAAATTCATACAATTAAATAAATTAAAGTTTCATAAATATGCAAAAGCATGGGCTCATTATATAAGTGAGTACATTTGTTTAAGAATTTGAAACAAGAAATTTTTTTAAAAATTTTGAGGTATGCAACATGGCTTGTCTAATATGCACTACGGCATGTTTGCTTCTATGACATGGTTCACGGCTCGTGGTATCATGCGCTACGGTGCAATTGCATAAATTTTGCTGTCAATTTAACAGCATTAGGGATAACTTCTGATGTACCCTAAATCTCTATCTGATATCTTATTGATGCGAACTAGGTGTCTATAGAAAGCTCTTTTCGAGCTCTAACTAATGGCATTGGTTACATACTTGAATTATTTTTAAATCAAAAATTGGATGCATTTTTTAAAACTTATACTTTTACAATAATTTTCACAAAACTAAGTGTCTAAACCATTTACTAAAAGCTAATAGCCGTTGACACCAATTTGAACACATACAAACCATTAAGATTAACTCGTGTAATGCACCATATCACATGAAATACTCACAGATCAAGTTTTTTACTACTCAACCCTTTAAGTCTCAAAAACATATAAGGAGGAGTTTACCATAATTTTCACTAAGTACTCCATAATCATTTCATAATATACTCTATTCTTACTTGCATTAGTATTTTAGCCTTATCATAAATAACATATATCATCAACTCATTCTCTAAGGCTTAAAATACAATTACAACTTACAATTCGCATGATACAAGTAAGGATCAAATGAGAATTCTTAATTTGGCAATTGAAATTGTCATATACATATACATATAAATACTCAAAATAAAGAGTCCTACTATAATAAGATCACGGTCCTAAGCCTCTAGGAATTTTCCTCTATTCACACCTCTTGAGTTATTCCTTATAATATTGAAGGCAGTGGGGTAAGTACAATACTCAGTAACCAAGGTCCGACTAACCCATACTAATGCATGTCAATTAGTTTAAAATGCAAGTGGCACAAAATTAATTTTTCAAACTGAGTAAAACATTTAAGAATATACATCCACATTTTCAAGCATAATAGCAAATTGGGAAAATAATGCTTTTAGCAATTTTCATATTAAGAGAGTTGGTCACACAAGTTATGGACAGGTAATTGAAAGTAATTAAGACTCAACTTATGATTATTATTATCAAGGTCACAATACAGACCTCCATGTGCCCTTGCTTACTACATGCAAGATCACACCTCTTATATCCTCATTATTCCTCTAACATGAAACCATGGTTTATAACATAATGGGATAGTCTATATTCCATGACTTCCCTAGCCTAAACACTTGTGAGGGGATTACCCAGCCAAAGCACACCCAACTCAATTATGAAACATGGTTTCTCCCATTTCTCTCACTATGGGGTGTTATACACCCTAGGCTAGCTTCCTCATTGAATTAGTAGATAGTTAGCTAGGTTTAAATCTTTCATTGAACTAGTGGGACAGTCCCTCATTAAACAAGTAGAACAATATAGATATAATTAATTTGGCAAACCATCACACAGATGGGGCCTTACCATGTGAATTTTATCATTTACTCCTCTTTCTAGGACAACTCCCGCCTCTTAAGACCATGCAATGTATATTCATGCAATAATTCACACTTTATACAGTTTATAGAACTTCACATTTTCAATTTTATTAAACTTCATCATTACACAAATCATTAGACTTCCTAAACACATTTTCATGGAACTTCAAACTAAATAAGTAATTGAACTCTAATTTCACAATCATTGTACTTTACACTTTCAAAATCATCGAACTCCACTATTTTAAACATCATTGAACTTCTCATAAATAATGATTCATGTTACTTTTCAAATCACAAAGTCATTGAACTTCTAATAAACACAATATGAAAATCTACCGGTATTGTTCTTAAAAAATTTCACATCACAAGGCATAGAGCTCAGAGAAATCAATTTAGTAGATTTTCTAACCAATCAAGCCATACTTGCATTTCATTTTAATTTACACATTTTAATGATTAATTATAAACCCATAAACTAATAAACTCATAAAAGCATGAGATAGAATTTTTCCGGTTACCTCAAACTTTTAAGAGGTCAAAGGTTTTACCCCTCAATTACTCACTCCCAAAGCTTCCAAGAAGCTTGAATGGTGTCAATGATAGTTACTCTACAAGCATTTATCATGCAAAACATCAATATCTATATTTGAGCTATTTTTCACTAACACTTCAATATTTTTTAATACTCAAGATTTATTCTTGACTCATGTAAAAGTACCCATAAGGCTTCTTAGCTTTCTTTAACCATCATTAATAACATTGAGCTCTTAAATGGTCATTAATGGAACCACATTATTCCCAACCATCATATTTATGAGAATTTCGGACATTAAATGTCCTCCAACTATCAATCATAATACAATCATAAATATCAATTTTATTTAGCTTAATCTACTTCAATTAACTCTATTTAAGTTAATGGATTTGAACCCATAGCCTCTATGGATCAAAAATCACCATTATCAATCAAACCCTAACTTCTACCATCAAGAAAATAGAAGAAGAGAGAAAGATTATATTTAAGTAAGAAAGCTTACCTTTGGTGTTTATGAGATTCAAATTACTCTTTTAAGTCAATTTTTTCAAGCCCTAACTCAGCTCTTTTGTCTCTCTCTCAGTTCCCTTTATTTTCTCTTCTCTTTTGCTTTAGTTTCATGACTTAATACAGTAGAAATTTAACCATGCACTATGACAGACACACAATGCACCGCAGCGCATAGCATAAAGAGCCTCTCCTATGTTATTACACATGCACCATGGCAGCTTATCCACAAGCTACAGCACGTGGTACATAATTGCTTTTTTAAAAAATTCTTCCTCTTCCATTCTCAGGTGACCCGATTCTCCTTCAAACCTGTGTTTAAAATTAAAATCAAGACCAAACACGCTCGTTAGGCCTCTCTGGCTACACACCTCATTGATACACTTAATTAGTCTATTTGAACTTAATTAACCTGATTTAAAATTAAGGATGTTACACTTCTCACTTTCTTAAAGTTAAATTTTGATTTTCTGATATTTTCACATCTTTTTATTCTTTAGACCATGTCGTGAGATGTAACATGTGGCGTAGAGAGTGAAATACACTTTGGCTCCCCTGCTACAACCTAATTCAATCTAACTTCTACCCTAGCCTGATCTTGAAGCTATTTATGATCCAAAATGTCAATTAACAGCCCAAAAATATTGTGAACTTAATTAATCTACTAATTTACTCATTTACCCTTAATTAGAAATTATATTTCTAAATTAGAAACTTGAGATGTTACACACAAAATTAGTAATTGCTTGTAATGCCTTAGTACATATGTGTAGAGAATTTATATTATGTATATGTATATATTGCCAACTAGGACTATCAGTATATATTAATTGTAAGTATGTGTTTTTGGATTAAAGTGGCTAACTTTTCGAGTACAAGCCCATGAGGCTATGGTTAGTTAGTTGAATAAAAGATGAACTTATGATTATATTTGTCGAATAAGAAGTATGATGAGATCACACTAAGATGTGGGATAAGTGGTGCAATGTTGTAGACTCCCTTAATTAAATTGTGCCATGAGGCTAGTTGGAAGGATTAAATTATGACTTACTTTACTTGTATAAATGCAAATTATATAAAATATTTGTATTAGTATTTTAAACTATGTAAAAGACCAAGATAGGACTAACAAATTTTAAAACAGGCGTCAGACATTTATGATGACTTTCGAATTTTTCAATATATGCTTCCATGTAGTCGTTTATTCTATTTTAAAAGTTTTGAACTTAACATTTTCAATTTAATGGTTTTAAAATTCAGATCCCATTTTCAAAGCATTTTCTAATAGAATTGAAATTGACACCTTTAACCTTGGTCATTCTTAATGATCATGGATGGTGAGTGTTAACAGGTTAATTAGTAAGTAGGAGCTTACTTTCAATGCTATCAATATCTTAATTAGTTATCAGCCACTTATCTCTTAGCTACAATTATAATTATACTTAAAAATAATTATAGTATTTATCTTAATTATAATAATCATTATAGTTATTATAATTATCATAATTGTATTATTTATAATATTATTATTAATAATTAATAATAATATTAATAACTATCTAGTGTTCAAGCCTATATCTATATCTGAAAATATATATTGTTCAATTGTTATTTGTATTGAAATATATTGTCATTAATTTTGTGAGATAAATTATAAATATTTGATATTGATTTAATATTGAAATAATTTTAAAGAAAAATGATCAAGCAACCCTTGCAATATGTATAAAATTTGTATTTACATTCTAGCATACTTTATGATATGAAATATTTAATGAATAAATTGGCATTGAAATATGTCAATTCTTGAAGAATTATAAAACTAATTAGTTCCTGAAGAACTAAAATGATGTCTCTCATTCCATGGTTGAAAAAAATAAGTGATGAAAAATAAGACCAAGGATATAAAAAAAATTATAAAACCATTAAAAACCACAACTTATGAAGAAAATGCTCCAAAAAATTATTGTAAGGAAAAGAAGAAGTAATTACAAGCCTAGAAGGCAATGTAATGTTAAGGCTAATTGCAACAATATTTAAGCCTAGAAGGTTATATCTGAACCTATATGACGTTTAATTGTTATTAGTATTGAAATTTATTGTCATTAATTTTATGAGATTAATTATTATAAATGTGTGATATTGATTTAATCTTGAGATAATTTTAAAAAATGATCAAGCACGCTTACAATATGTGTAAAATTGTATTTATATTGTAGCCTAGTTAATAAATAATAGATTATGAAATATTTTATGAATAAATTTGCATTGTAATATGTCAATTCTTTAAGAATTGTAAAATTAATTAATTCCTAAAGAACTAAAATGGATACCTCTCATTCTATTATTGAAAAAAGATGGTGATGAAAAATATGGTTATAGATCTACGTCAAATGTTGGTTGGCCAAGAGTTTGAATACAATAGCTCAATCATATTTAAGCTCATAGTTTTGTATGAGAGTTAGAAAGCACTTGGAGTTTCCTAGGCAATTAAAGGTGGGTTTTTAATTTACTATATATGTGAATGTTAGATAAAAACCAAATGACACTATTAAAAAAACATTTTTTTAGACTTGGCGATTGCAACCACTCATAACAAATTTAAAAAGTATTTTCTAAACCAATTGTGGCTACATTCTATTTAGAAAGTTAATCACAACCGACCTGAAAAGCATGACTTTCTAAACCGATTCTACTAATTTTCAACAGGTTTATAGAAAATCAATTCCTTTTTTCCTTTGTTTTCTTAATTATTTGTGGGTATTTTCAAAACAAATTGCTCTTAACTAGTCTAAAAAGTTATTTTTCGAATTAGTTTAATCGGTCTTAGCTAAACCAATTATGGTATCTTTTTAGAAAGCCATTTTGATGAGGTTTATAAAAAAATTTTTACACCTAGTGATCAATAAAAGTCTCCAACATCAAGAGATGAGTTTGAAGTTTAGTTAAGGTAGCATACCCAAGCCACTCAATAGTATAAAGCGTTTATTGTTATATATATATATATATATATATATATGAGCTTTACATTAATTGTTTGGTTTCATTTTTACTTGTTCACTCCGTTAGAGATGATTTGACTGCATAACATAACATAAACCCTAAAAATCTATAGTCTTGTACCAACCTTAAATTCATCATTAAACAATGAACAGAAAGTTAATTAATTTAAACGCCATTATATAATATAATGTTCGATCATATTCATAGTCATGTGCAAATATTCGCCTATTCGATAATTTAATCTTAGGATGATTAGAACAGCGTCAAAGAAGGCATATTGTTACAGAAGAATGATTGCATTTGCATCTTTCTGCGGAATATCTTACTCTAGAATTAATATATATATATATATATATATTATCATTATGTATTAACTTTTCCTTAAAATATGTATTATAGGACGAGCATGTTTTAAAAAGATTGGGATTTAAAAAAGTTAATAAAAGAATTAAATTTACTATTAAACCAGGCTGGCCTTTAATGAGCGTCCTCTTTCTTTTGTTCATTATATTAAGACCAAATGCTTATTACAAAATCAATTTACTACTATGAGTGAGTGTTGTATACAAATTAAAAATCATTTATTTTACCAAAAAAATTAAAAATTATTTATTTGAGAGCGTATGATTGGTTGGGAGAGGATATTAAAAAAGAAAAATTAAAATAAATTTGGAAATTAAAGTTTTTATATTTCTTTTGAATGTTGAATTATACTCTTTATTTCCATTACAATATATTTACATAAAATATAAAATACAAAGGAAAATGTTGCATAAATATAAATAATTTAGATAATCATTAATTAATAATATAAAATACAAAAATTCTAACTACTTAATTACACTATAATTAGATCATTTTATATACTCTAATCAATGAATGTAAGATCAAACTAATATCTAATTTTGAAATCAAAAATTCACTTTCCTTTTCTTTCCTTTTTAATTTTCTTCACCGAAGCTTATAAAAACTTAAGAGATAATTTAACCATATAATTCATTTTTCATCATAAATATTTATAGAAAACTGTTCACAAAATCAAATCATGTACCAGGGTGAACGCCAAGTCCCAAAAAAAATTCAAAAAAAATTAAATATGAGATAATGTAACTTTTAATCTCCCAAGTTTGTTTTAATTTTTTATTTGTTTTGATTTTTTTTTAAAATTATTAATTTGGTCCCTCAAGTTTAAACTTTTATCAAGTTAATTCTTCAAGCTTATTTCAATTATCTATTTGATCCTTATTATTTAAAAAAAGATATTACATTGTTAAAAAAGATATTACATTGTTAAAATTTATTGATATGGATATAATAAAATATTGATAATATACATGTAAATTAATGAGACGCAGAATAATTATTTAGACAAGAAAAAATATACTCTAAAATTAAAAAAAGAAAGAGAACAAAACAAATTATAACTTATAAGGGATTATACAGATAAAAAATTAAACTAATTTGAGGGTTAATTTGTTCTTATTTAACTACATATACATATCAAATTATTAATATACTTTATACATTAGATTGTTTTGAGAACCAATTTATGTTTTAAAACTTAAAGGACTCACATGATAATTTAAAAAAATATAAGAAATCAAATTAATAAAAGTTAAACTTAAATGATGAAATAAATAATTGAGACAAATTTAAAAGATTAAAATTTTTATTATTTCAAATTATAATTAATTAATTATGCGACCTTTAGGCACAATGTTTATTCTTAAAATATGAATGTCCTACACTACACATGTGTCTGTTATTTATATATATAAAGCTCACCTAATTTTTGTGATAAAAATTATGTAATTAAGTGATCTCTACAAAAGATATTCAAGGTCACGAGGATGACTTATTAATTCAGTGGTGATAGTGATAGTGATTAACTTGTTTAATATTTATCAGCAACTGATCAATGTGAGAGCTAACCAACCAATGAGTCAAAAAGAACAAGAGAACCAATAAAAAGCTTCCATGAAGCTTGAAGCCAAAAGCATTGGTAACTCTCATTGCCGTACAAGTGGCTCCACATGTTTGCCCAAAAGTTCTCAGGGCAAATTACAATTAAGGAGCCGAAATGTTAATATTTTATAAAGAAATCCAGTTAAATAATTTTTTTAAGGACTAAAGGACCAAATGATATCATGGAATGTCATAATGATCTTTATTTTTTTTCCCGGCCAGCAGAATGTCATAATGATATTACCACAAAGTTTTAAGAAAATTATTATAATTTAGATTCTCTGAATTTTGCCTCTCTAAAGTCTTATAATTAACGTGGTTATTTTTTTATTATTATTTTGTCTTTTCTAATTATACTTTCGCCAACTTTCACCAACTTTACAGAAAGCCCATCCCAGCACGAAAGATGCTATGACATTATATTAAGGGTCATCACTATATGGAAGTAACCAATGCGTGGTTCACTTATATCTCTACATTTAAAAAAGATTAGTCTTCAACTAAAATTTGTGGATAATACTAGGGGCTCTTAAGCAATAAACGATTGAGGGGTTTAATTCGCTACCTATATGTATGAATAGATTGTTTCTTTTATTCAAACACGAGGCATCCTAGCTAGAAAATAGATTTATCCAAACTCTCACTGTATATAAATATTGTAATTATTATTATTATTATTATTATTATTATTATTATTATTATTATTATTATTAACAAGGCATTACACATATACCTCAAGAATACCTTTAACATATTTATTCAGTGTGACTGTATATTTTAGGATTTAAACTTAAAATTTTATGATAAGTTAATTTAATTCTCTTAATTAGTTAAATTAAGTGTCACTTGGTGTGAATCAAATTTAATTGAAAGAATACCATTTATTTTCAATATTTTGAACGAAATTATAGTCTTTGAATTTAGTGAAAATATTTGGGCTTTGCCCATTGTCTTCAGGTCGCTCTTTTCTCTTTGCATGATGAGGAGAATGTGGGTTAAAAGTTGGGTTAATAGGCATTCTAGAGGATAGGGTGCAACGCACCGTTCCATTTAAGTGTTTTCTCTCCCCTATTTTATATATTTGGATTTATTAAGTGATGTAAATCTATTTATTTAATGAATGTCTTAATCACAACCATTAAATTTTATCGATACTTAAAAATTAATAAGATATATTTCTATCAAAAACATTTAACATAATCCTCACAATTAAAACACTCTTCACCCATATTGGTCCCTCTAAAAATTTGAGGTTTGATATTTTTTTAATATTATATGATAAAATCATTTACAACCATTTGATTAAATCAAAAAAGTCATTATCAGTGTTATCAAAATCCAAATGAATGAAAAACTAGTCATAGACCCAGCCTCATGATAACAAAAAACTGCTCATTCTATGAATCAATCAAGGATTAGTTGAATTTGTCAAAACTGACAAAATCTATGAACAAACTAAATTGAACCAGTCTTGCTATCTTTTTACTTTTTTTAAATTTTAATTATATTTTGTAAACTAAAATTTATGCATATTTTTGCCTAATAAATATTGATAAATGAAGAAAAACGAACAAAAATGCAAGATATATATGTAAAATATGTTTGTGTATTTAAAGTTATAAATCATGAATTACGAAATAAGTATATATATTTTGTATTAAAATGATAGAATATTAATAAATATTACTTTTTTATTTCATATTATTTTTTTAAATTTAAAATGCAATTTTATTATTATATAAAAATATTACATTTTATTTTAAGCATGTATTATTTAAAATATATTAATTTATTCATAATCAGTTGTAGTATAAACTAGTATCTTATCATTCACATTTAATAATATTAATCATTATTTTATTGCATAAGAAATTCATTGGATAAGTGAATTTAAAACATTCACTGAATCCAAATACAAATTTAACATTGTAAAGCATGCGTATCCTGGGCCCAATATGTATGTCAGGTTCAAAACAATTTTCGGCCTCACAAGTATATGTATATTAAAACATCAAAACTCATTTGATTCCCATTTTGACAGCTCATCCTATGAACTCTGTCTATTATTGTATGTATTATTGCCATACATTATTCAATCGTTTCAAATCTGGATATGCATAAAAAACCAAGAGGGAAAGAACACGAACACAAACACAAACGCCCATTAATTTTGGCTTAAATAAATGGTTGGTGTACAATCTTTTATCACCTAAAAGTTTATTTGTCCGGTAAGAAAAGACATGGATTAATGCAATCAAATTCAATTTTTTTTTTTTGCGTCTTCATAAACTGCTATATACAAGTAATTAATAAAGTATTTCATAATTAAATAATTCCATGCCAAGAAATTAAAAAGGGATAAAGTGTACATTCAGTCATCTTCATAATAATATAATTTGTTTTCATTACGTAAATAAAAAATTTAAAGAAGACCAATCATAATGTATAATTTGTAAGTCAATCACGCAAAAAGTCTCTAAAATTAATCACCTCTCTCCTACATTTCA
Organism: Prosopis cineraria; assembly: GCF_029017545.1. Taxonomy (NCBI): domain Eukaryota; kingdom Viridiplantae; phylum Streptophyta; class Magnoliopsida; order Fabales; family Fabaceae; genus Prosopis; species Prosopis cineraria. The sequence continues at coordinate 12,863,479 of NW_026555332.1, read as the reverse complement.
TTATTTATAATTTTATAATATATATATATATATATACTTATACAAATTTCTTGCATTTTTTTTCTTAGTATTTCCCGATATGACCAGTTCTAGATTAGTTTTCAATTTTTTCTGCAATTTCATGTCCAACCTCACTAGGTCACTGGTTTCTCAGTTGAACTGGTGGCAAGTCCAATCCAATTTTTTTTTTCTTTCTTGGTTATGATTCTTGTGAAAACATAACTCAATTATAAAGTTTAGACATTAGCTCAACAAATATTTTTATTTTAGTTTTTCAACATGAAATTATTAATAATTTTTTTTTCAAAATGCCCTTAATAAATAAATCAGTGAATCATTTACTCCTTCCGTTAAAAAATTTAAGACATTTTTAAATAAACCTTACATGATAAAATAGTTAATTGTTTTCAAATTAACTATCATCTTTTCATATTTATCTTTATTTAATAGGGTGCTTCACTTAAAAATAAAGATAAAATAATTTATTTATTAAGGACATTTTTTTAAAAGAATACATTAATTGCATATCAAAATATTAAAAATGTCTTATATTTTTTAATATCTAATATATAAAATAATGGCTTATATGCCCTCTAATCCTATTTATAAGTTAAAGAGAATTTTTTTTTTTTGCAATTAAATTTTCATCACAAAGTTATTCTTTTACTCTCCATTGAATGTTAAAGAGAAAAAATATATTATTAAAGTATATATATTTAATATAGGTGAAGTTAAGAACTTTTTAAATTTTTAAACAAACTTAATGAGTTTTAATATTTTTTGTAGTTTTGGTGAAATATATTAAAAGTAGTTTATAAATAAAATTAAAATAATATTTTTTAATAGAGGGATTACTTTTAAGTGAGAGCGGGCAAGCATTAAAAGTAAAGTATATCGGTTTAAAGGCCATTAACCAAGTTATTGAAAGTGTGATTTGATCAAAAATGGTTTGTTTAAGGGATATACTTAATTATAGTATACGAAAATTATTTTTAAAACCCCCAAAGTGGCCCCAACTAGCTGATAACGGTGGGTCCCAGCTAGAACCACGTGAATTGATTGTGCCATCTAGAAGGGTAGGCCCCATCACCATGCTCATGATTTGCACAACCCTAAAGAGAAGCAATTCAACATCACACATGGGATGCCAACACACCGAATCATCATCACCATCATCATCAAGAACAACAACAACAAAAGAAGAAGCAGCAGCAGCAGCCAGAAGGACCCTTGTTATCTTTCTTCAGTTCTTCTTTATAAATCCTTCTCTGTAACTTCATTCACTTCCTTCGACAACAACAAGAAGAAGTTAAAATGCAGAAAAGCAGCAAGAACAAGCCATTCTCATCTGAATATTCTTGCTCTTACTCTGAGTTTGGATACAGATCACAAAGATCATCAAACTCGTACAACTTCAATGGACCTTGCCAAAAGGTACCCGGGTTAGGAAGCGGGTCTAATAATCCGGCCGAGACGAAGAGGAAGAAGAGGATCAAGGCTTATAATGTGTTCACTGTGGAAGGCAAGCTTAAGAACAGTGTGAAGAACAGCTTCAAATGGATCAAGAACAAGTTCAGCGATATCCGATATGGTGTGTGAGTGCTATGCAGCTATATATATATATATATATATACTTAGATATAAAGATGAGAATATATATATATATATATATATATATCACTTGTTTCTGGTTTCATGAGGTAAAATAATGAAAAGGAAATTAGCATAAAGAAGCTTTTGTTGTCTGAAAATTAAGGAAAGGTTAATTAAAAGTGAAGCTGATTAATTATTTCTCGTTGTATGTACACATTATGGATCAGATTTATTTTGAGGTGTCAATTAATGAAAAATGGCATCTAGAGTTTTTCGCCCCCTTAGCTTCTCCTCTTCTTTCTCTATTTGAGATGGTGTTCATAAATTTATGTTAAATTTATGTTATTTAAGATTTTTAATCTCAGTCCCTCGTAACTAAGTTTTAATTGATTTCACTCCAGTTGTTGAGTTTGATAAAATTGGTGCATTTGAAGGCGCCAAAATTTTTTTTATTTATGTATCATTATTATTATTATTTGGTCATGAGAATTACTATTATTATTAATTATTATTATTATTATTATCATCGTCATCATCATGGTTTAATTAATTAGCTTAGCCTTGTAGAATTTTTCACAATGAAGCTAAATTCTCCTTCTCTAAATTCATCGGACAAGGAAACGTGACATGAATCGATGGCTGACAGACGTAAAGTCTTTAGGTACAAATATAATAATCGGTTAAAATGCTTTTCTTTTGGTATTTTTTTTTCAAAAAAATGCTGATGGACCTGTATTAATAAATGAAATATTTTTTTCTTTTAACCATATTTTAGAGTTAGAAAAATTTCTCTCCATTAGTGATCTGTTAATGGAGGAAATTTTTGCTCCTTTAAAAAATAATTTAAAGAGAAAAATGTCCTTTCTATTAGTATAAGTTGTTTCAGTGCTCCTCAAAAAAAAAATAAAGAAAAAAAATATACTTTAACTCTTTTAAATATGCAGATGATAATAAAATCTAGCAAAATATCATGATTCCTTTTAAGTCTTGAGAGATCTTTCTAACATTAATAATTATTTGTAAAATAACTAAAATATCCCCAGCTTAAAATAAAAACATGAATATTAGTGATTATATTAGTTTAAGCGATAATTATTTTTTCTGACAATAACTATAATAAAACAAGCAATTACAACTTCCTCGATGAAAATTTTTAATTTATTGAAATCCAAATGTTGTAAATATCTGTGATTATTTTATTTTGTATATGAAAATTTATAATTACTTATTCTATTTTGGTCATTAAAAAAATAATTATTACTTAAACTAAAATAATCATTAATATTTACTTGTAAATTAAAGTACCTTTTTTCTCATGTACTTTCTTTTAAAGAGTGCTGAGTATTTTATACTAATAAGTAGAGTACTTTTCTCCTTAAACTATTTTCCAAAAGAGCAAAATCGTCATTTGTGGAGGTATTTTTTGCTGTTTTGAAAAATGATTTAGGAGAAAAAATACAACACAAGGTACCCAACTCTCTTTGAAAGAAAGTAAAAAATATATTTTAACCCTATAATAATTTAAAGTGTCTAGTTTAACATTAATTTTTTCACTAAGCATCGGACGAAGTAATACAGCCAAAACATGCGAAAATTGGGAAAGTCAAATAATTGAAAAAATCGAACCCAAAATTATAATATATATATATATATATATATATAAACAATAACAAGTTATAGAGTTGGTAGTTTGGACAAGCCGATCTTATTCAAATTAAGCTTAAAGTATCATATCTGTTTAAAAAAGCCTATATAGACAAGTTCGATCCTAACTTTTTTCAACTGAATTTGAGCTAGTCTATCGAGTTTGACCAAAATTATCAATTCTTTATACATATAAATCTGATAATTCTAGTGCCTAAACTTATTTAGATTAGACTCAATTTGAAAATGGCTTATTTGAATCAGGGTTAAAGTATCTTACCTTTTTAAAAAAGCCTATATAATTAAGTTGAGCTAACTTTTTTCGAGTAAATTTGAACTGACTTATTAAACTTGGCTTGAACGACTAGCTCTAACAAGTTGAGAAAAAAGTTCTTTTATATTCATCAAAATTATATTTTAAGAAAAATCTAAAAACACGGAAGTACAATATAGAAAGAAAGTAATATTTAGTAAGGAAACCATGACTTGTATAGTTTGACACTCATTTCCCCTAATTTGCAATTTTGTGATTACTAATTTACAAGTGGGATTCATTTATTTATAAAAATTACATTATTTTATAAAGGGTTAGATGTCAAATTTTCTTTTATATTATAGATCTAAGAGTTTATGAGATTCTAAACTCATTTCTAGTGTAACATTTGCCTTCAATATTTATATTACCCTTATCGTTAATAAATATTAACTTTAATCATTAAATGATCAAAAAATTATAAAAAATAACTTCAAAAATTACCCAAAAAAATTGTGCTCTTTTGTTATTTCTTTTATTCTTGCATATAATTTTGGAAATCATTTTTTATAATTTTTTGATCAATTAATAATTAAAATTAACTCTTATTAATTTCAGAAATGACATTGCATTATTTTTAAAAATTGAAAACAAATTTTATATAAAAAATAAATTTAAAATGTCAGGTGCCTGAAAATATAATTTAAGGATCATTTAATCCTTTTATAAAAGATAAATAGTGTGGATTGCCGCAAATGTTCCCTCATGCTCTGCATTGCCAGCTATCCTTTATTCCCCGCATTGACTCCATGCGTTTACCAGACAAGTCGGACTTCATTGTCTAGTTTCCTTGCATTGATACATAACAAGTGTTATCCTATTACACGGACTTAATTACATAAGTTTTACAATATTATTTTATTATATAAATAATTAAATTTTTGAATATATTATCAATTAAAAAATCTCATTCAACAACTTTCATGATGTTATATTTGGATGAGTGAAAATTTAAATTAGGATTTAAATTTAAATTTAAATTTAAAATAAATTCCTCATTTAGATATATAAAATTTGTTTATAAATTTAAATTTAATTCAAATCTAAATCCGTATTTCATTCTGATTGTGTATTGTAGAGAAATGCATGTACATTGAACTGCTAGACCATTGATCTCTTAAAAACCTGTCAATTATATCAATAAGGGATTTAAGCATTGTAATTTTTTTTATTAAAACTAAAAAACTTATTCTTAATATAAGTAAACCACTTGAATTAATTAAATGTCAAATTTGATTTTAAAAACACTCTATTTTTAACTCAAAAGGTCATATTTGGTATGGATAAAAGGTTTTTTCAAAAGATATGTATGTATGTATGTAGAATTTTTTATTTTTCTAATATATTTGGTACTCATTATTTTAAGTTACTAAGGAATTGATGCTTTCCTTATATTTGCAAAGTATACCTCATTTATTTAGACTAAGAAACATGTATAATTTCATATAACAAAAAATGAATTGTCATTTGTCAATTTTGCCCTAAATTATAAAGCATTTTGAAGATTTTACAAACAAAAAATCTATAATTTCTTCATACCAATTTTTTAATACTAAACATATTTTTAGTCCAAAAATTATATTTCTATATTGAAGCTTCTTTCTCTCTTCATTTCCTTTCCATTTAATTTCCTTAAAAAATGGCTGCATCCTCTTTAAAAAAAAAAAGGAGCAAAAATCTTAGACCATTTTCGTGAAATTCAATTCTTGCTAGAAAGCTAAACTCAAAAAAGAAAGCTTCAATAATTCATGAGAGCTAAGACTGAGACAAGGCCATTATGAAGAGTGACATGATATCCCACCTCATTGCATGTGTTGTGTAAAAAAGGACAACTATAACGATCTAAGTTCCACATTAATAGTAGAAAATTTATTTGTTTTGTTCTTTTGTCCTTTGATCTCTTTCTTAAAGCCAAGTCAAGTGAGCTCCTATTTATGCCATTTTTCTTGGTGATTTCTATTTGTCTTTTGAGCAGATATTTTTATTTACTCAGTAAGATGCTATGCTTGAAGCAACATAAATTATTTTTGGCACTTCAAACACTGTTACTTTCCTTTTTTGCCCCCTGATATTAAACATTGTCAATTAATAAAATTAAAGAAACATTTCATAGGTATTCAAGTGTGACGGAGAAGAAAGAAGTTACTGGTCAAAACCCTTCATAGGAGATCCTTTCCAAAACCATCTAACATAAGCTTAAACAAATTGCTGGATATTCAAGTGAAATAGAAAAACCTACCTTGAAAGCTAACTATTAATGTGAAAGAACCGATCTACTTAGACAAACAATTCAAAATCTATAGCACTTCATGCCAGACTAAGACATTGCGACTATTAAGTTACCATCAACATCATTTTGAAGACTATATCTATACTCTGCCATTATAACTGAAGAAAATGAAGGTGGATTGGAAGTATTAACATCATAACAATAAAACAATTCCAAAAACAGTTTTATTACTTTAGGAAGCTATTCTTAGCTCCTCCATAAAGTTAAATTTACTAGTTTTTCATTCACTGATTCAATATTATCATTATCTTTTCATTTTTAAAATGCAAGTAGACAGTAGTAAGTATAATGCCCAAAGAGTTTTTTTTAAAAAAAAAAAAGAAAAAAAATATCACATTAGCATAAAAACCCAAGACAGTAACCTTGAGTTAGTGAAAAGTTTATTGAAAAGCATGAACAATTTATTTGATGCAAATAGAAGATGAAGGGAATCATGCGTTCTCAGCTGCTTTTATTTTACACAAGCCAAGCAAAATATAATGTTAGAAGTCTTAGTTTTATGCCGATACTAAATATCATGGAAATCGCACTAACTGTGGACAACATTAAATAAAAAGAGATTATATTCATTTCATATTAGTCTTATAAATCAACAAATACAATGTGAGGAAACAAAACCTTCTGCTTCTTACAAGATACAGAATCAGTCAAGAGTTACTGAAAAGATTACTCAAGGGAAGTTCAAGAATGCATGGAACAGAGAGCAAAAAATATTGCTGTGAGCTTACGTGTCATCTATGGCAGTCTGATCATCTGTTTCAAGGAGTAAACGGTCCTTTTGTCTTGAGATTCTGAAATCTCTGGCGGAAGTAGACCTGCGGGCTGGGCAAAATCTGTATTGAGCATCTTCTCCCCTGGCTGCACGAGGTTTTGACTTCGGTAAAGGAGGAAATTTATCAATGTTTTCACCACCATTATCATCGCGATTTGTTCTGAGGAGCAGCTTTTGATCTGAGGACACATCTGGAGAGAAGATAGGTGAAGAATCCTTTGCCTCAGTTCGATTTAAACTTGATGAGGTACTACTGGTTGTGCTGCCCAGTTCGTCAAGTGGGACGTATGTATCAGCATTCTGTCTTGATTCCTGAAATTAAATGTGAACATGTTTACAATATGCAGATAACTTTAGAAAGCATGGACATAGACATAAAATGAGGGCTCATCCATGATTTAAAGCACAGCGCTGTGGTATGAAGTGTCTGTGATTTATAGCTGATGAGCAAAAATACGGGGCACCTAATGTAAGAACCAATATTACTCAAAGCTTCAAGGGGAATTAGTTATTAGCCACCATCTATTAGTTGTCAATTTGTCTTGGATGCAAATTTGCATCATAAAAGGTAAGGGAGTTTCTTTTAGCTCATAGTTTAATTCTTACTTCTTTAGAAGACATAGTGGCTTCTGCTGGCTTTTCAGATACCAGACTCTTTCTACGACGCTCGAGTAATGTATGGGAGCGTCTAATTTTAGAATTCATGCGCCTGTAAACATTAGCAAAGCAACCAGATTCCATTAAATCGTTATCAAGAAACAAATCAAACTATATAAAGATTTTTGAGAAAATACAACAGTTGATTCCTCTACTTTTAGCATATTTTGGTATTAATCTCTATACTTTTTTTTCCGTTGCTCCTATTCCCTTAAATTTCATTTGCTTGTAATGTTAATCCTTATCATTATTGAGAGAGTTAAATCTATTGATGTATGCATAACTCTATTAATTATGTTGTTGAGTTGGTAAATTATAATGAGTTAGACACTGTATAATTGAAATGGCTACTAACATTTCTGCCTTTCTACCCTAGCCATCACGTCATCTTCTTTTCAAAGATTCACCCATCATGCGGATTCTGATTTGATGTCCTACTTCTTTCTTTTTGCCTTCTACTCATTTCTTAAACAACTCATTATAATTTTAATAAGTCAACATGAGAAGTAATGGGGCTCATGCACATTAGCCACTGTCAAGTTCTTAGGATCACATTGAAAAATACAGAGACAAACATTACAGATGAACGAAACTTAAAAGAGTAGGAGCAATGAAAAAGGACTAGAATCAACGAAAAAGAATATAAGGACTAATACCAAAATAAACTGAAAATATAGGGACCAACAATTGTCTTTTCCCAATATTTTTTTCATTTTTTTAAATTAAATTTGGAAATAGGTTTACAACAAGATAATCATTCATTTTTTAATTGAAATAAGATTATCATTTAATATCACATATTGAATACAAATTTCAATAGTATGGACATATTTTAGAAAGTAGAAACGTACAATAATCCAACTAAAGGGGAACAGTAAAGCCTGCCTGAAGCCCTTGTCAAGGGAGAATGACTTACTTCATTTGTTCATCGGCTTGATCTTGCTCTTCATCTTCAACGCAGATCACAGGAAGACCAGAGAGGTCACATGCTAGTGGACTTGTATAGAAAAACTGCAGGCAAATTATTCTCATTAAGAGATTTATATCTCACGGGAATATTCAAATATGTATAACGAGTCAGAAAAGCTATGAGAAAGACAACTAGATAAAGAAATAATTGTTCAAGTTTATGATAATTACTGTAAACAAAAAGAACTGAAACAGGGAGGTGAAAGATCTATTTGAAAAGTATAATATGATGGAGAAGAGAAAATTGGACCATTCAAACTTGATTGGCTCAAATTCATAGATGAATAATTTAAAGCCTCTCAGCTAAAATTTATCAAAGAAAGCTATACCAATCTAGAGGCTTCTTCTTACAACAACAACAACAACAACAACAAGCCTTTATCCCACTAGGTGGGGTCGGCTACATGGATTGCAAGACGCCATTGTGCTCTATCATTTATTAAGCTTTTAGAAATATTATTAATTAAGAGATCACGTTCAACAACTTCCAAGAGTGTTCTCTTAGGCCTTCCTCTACCTCTCTTAATCGGACTCAAAGTTATATGTTCCACTCTTCTCACTGGTGCCTCCCTTGGTCTTCTTTGTACATGCCCAAACCATCTCAACCGATTTTCTACCATTTTTTCCTCAATAGGTGCCACCCTCACTTTTTCACGTATGTGCTCATTTCGAATTTTATCTTTACGTGTATGTCCGCACATCCATCGTAACATTCTCATCTCTGCTACTCCAATTTTATGCTCTAGAGGCTTCTTCTTAAAGGGAACAAAATTATAAAACATTCCAATATATATCAGTTTAAGGACATAAAACTGTCTCATAGACTTTGATATGCTGATTCATAAACCAGCAAATAGCAATTGAAGAGCTTGAATCAGTATTGATCAATGATCATTCTACCCATAACTCACTTGATTTTGGAGAGCTTTAGAGGCAGTTCCACGGTAAGCAGGGTCCAAGGCAAGTAGAGTACATAATAGACCCAAAGAAGATGAAGGGAAATCTTTGAAAGTCTCTACAAGGCAGGGTCTATAAGACTTTGGAGGCCTAAAAGTCCCAGCAGCTTTGAATTTCTTCCAATAACCCTCTGATGGTGTACCACATAGCCTGAAAATTCTATGAAGTTGCTCCACCTGAAAGTAGAGTGTTTATGATTTGAAGAACCAAATAAAACAAGATAAGGAGGCAACTAACAAAAAAGGCGGGGAAGGAAAACACATGAAGCAGCAACCAAAAAGAAGAGATGAATTATTATAAAGATTAAATTATATTTTTTGTCCTTGGAAGATAATAATTTCTTAATTTGGTCCTCCATAGTATAAAGTATGAACCTCTCATCACCCATTAGTTTTCTCCCAATCAATTCAACTCCTCTGTTTGTCAATGTAACATGAAATTAATTGAGCCACTGACCTCGGCATCTAGCCTAAATGTGGCCGTCAAATAGATGAAGTGGCCCTGTTTATTAAACAATAAAATTGATTGGATGAAAATAAGAAAATTAGTGAATAACAAAATTGAGAGGGATACACTTTTGAGGACCAAATTGAAAATTTTGTAATCCTTAAAGGACAAAGGCATCATTGCCAAAGACTCTGAAAGTTTGGATACTGCCATTATCTGGGCATTATCACCTCTGTTCTGCCAGGCATAATTGGAACCCCTGTAAACATTTCTGCCAGGAGGCATCCGGCACTCCATAGATCAATACCAACTCCATAATCTGTGGCACCTAGCAACAATTCAGGAGCTCTGTACCATAGTGTCACAACCCTGCTTGTGAGAGGCTGGTTATGGTTGGGATTATAATAATTGGCAAGCCCAAAATCTGCAATCTTAAGCATCCCACTTTTATCAATCAAAAGGTTTGACCCTTTGATATCTCTATGCAAAATGCCCCTATCATGGCAATGCTGCAGACCTGAAAGCAATTGATGCATATAGGCCTTGACCTGCCAAAAAAAATTTCAGATTACTAGAGTGACTCTAGCAAACCAAATGCTTAAATGCTAAAGCCATCAAAGAGAAACTTTAACCTGTGGTTCAGTTAGTCTCTCTTCGGGACAAGAAACTATCCTGGCCAAGTCTGATTGCATGAAGTCAAAAACAAGATAAAGACTATAATGCATTCTTGAAGTAGCCAATCCCTTGAGTTTTACTACATTGGGATGATCCAATCCCCGTAATATCATAATTTCTCTTGCCATGAATTTAATGCATTCAGGCCTGGATGTGTCAAGGCGCACCTTCTTGAGGGCCACTGATTCTCCAGTGTTTCGATCTCGAGCTTTATAAACATTGCTATAAGTTCCCTGCCCTACCTGCAAAATATAATATTTAATATAAGTTGAAGTAATTGGCTGATTCACATCTACCATTGTCCATTAACCTGACTCAGGTGCTGTGGTCGTTGGGGGAATATATACTACAACATACTTAAACGTATACTGGTAAGCCTCTGAAACAAGCATCCACAACACCAATAACAAGTGTTTGTGCGGACCTCGTTTCAATTTCTACAAATAAATCAGTAAATTGAAACCTTATTGTAACAACTTGTGATCTCCATTCAAATATACATAAATTTGAGACTGTTGATGATTCAAGCAGAGAAATTGGTTAAAATTGACAGGACGGATACTGCTTTAGTACATTATGAAGACTGTTTCAATGTACCTTTAAAATTGATCCTGAAGTAGAGGTTAATACTAAGAGTTGAATGCTCAAGGTATTATCACTTTTTCTTTTTCTTCTTCTTTTTTAAAAAGGAATCCTACAAAAAGCATTCTGTACAGATGGCATTTTCTGTAATCCTTCATTCTAGCCATAACAAACTCACCTAAAAAGACTTTTAACAGAATGCACGGGAAAAAAAATAAAACCTTATTGATCATAATGTACGATTCAGCACTCTTGGGAACCAAACCAGCCAATGCTTCCTTTGGAACGTTATCAACTAGCCATTTGGGCCATCCATCAACCATCTCATCTTCGAAAGACTTCCTTGATACCTTCGAAATATTACGCACAGCATGCTTCTTTCCCTCTCTGTTATTCAATCTCCCCTTCTCTTTAACTCTTTCAGGACCAGCAACGCCACCATCCTGTCTTTTGTCATTGCCCATACCAGACTCAACCTGGTGCTCCCTGGGTTCGCGCTGGTTTTGCCGGCCATACTCCGTCCGATCAAATTTCCGCCCCGTGGATCGTCTATGAGCAATAAAGTCATCATCTCCGGCATACCCATTCTGTAATTCGAACCTCCCAGAGGGCCTAGATGACTTAACCTGGTGAGAGCCCATAGTCCTCTATGATTCGAGTCTCATGGTGATGGCATTCGCAGTGTCCAGAATAATAGGTGACATGAAGTAACAAAGAAGAAGAAGGATGCAAAAGGGTATTTAGGTGATAGAAAAAGAAAATGACTGTAGCATGATGCGAAAGATTCTGGCCGTCCTTGGCCGGCATATTCGGACCTTTCTGGGTTTTTAAAGACGAATTCTTAGCTATCTCCGTTGGGATGGAAGGGTGTGATAGAGACAGAGATTGCGACTACGCAGTTCCAAAATCCAGAAAAATGAATTCGCAGCCAAATGTTGAGCCTTGAAGGCTTCAACTAGGGACCGATAACAGCAAAGAGAGAGACTTCTGACTTGGACTCGTCACTCTTGAGCTCGATCGATCTTCGATCCTCCTGCCGGCACCATGTAGGCTGTTGGAGTCCGGTCACTTTATATTAACGTGATTGTCATTGACCCAAATTACAAACAAAAATTTGGCAGAATAATAATAAAGTCCCAAAAAAATAAATTGACGATAATTAAATTTTTATAAAATATATTGTAAATATAAATTTAAACAATTATAAAAATTAATTAAATTATAAATTAATTATTATATTTAAAATTCAAATATTATATTTAAAATTTAAAATTTTAATTTTATAACCGTTTAAATTAATATTTGCAATTAATTCTTAAGAAAAATTTGATAGAAAACTGTCATAAATTTATTTTTTTTAACACTTAACTGTCATTCTCTTTAAAAAAATTTGACATATTTATATATATAATTATTTTAAAATTTTAAAATCATTTAATTTTATAGCAAACATTTTTTAATTTAATATTATTTTTTAATTCAATCGATTGAGAAGCAACTTTTATGGTGCATTCAAAACAGGAATGAAAAAATCAAGTCAGCCACCCCCAATACATAATATAAAGAATCCAAAACTCAACGGAAATTATATAAAAATCAAATGGTATGTACAATTTTTTAACAAACTACTTAAACCTTACGTACTGTCCATAAAATATTATGTCCAACGTACGATGATATCGTCAACCTCTTCTTTAGAGAATAGATCCGCAATGTCAAATATTTAAATTAAAGTATAAAATTACAATTAAAATGTTGACTAACTAATTCAAATAATAATAAAATTAGTTTTTTAAAAATATATTTACCTCATTAATAAATTCAGTCATTTTCGATGTGATGATGTTGAGCATGTACCTCATCATATAAATGCTGCACAAACTAATTTTATGTAGTTGCTTACGACTCTGTATAAATGTGTGTGTGTGTGTGTGTGTGTGTGTGTGTATATATATAAAACCAATCGATAATAAATCTTAATAATTGAATAAGTTAATAAAATATTAGATTCACTCACCTTTAGCTTGATCCATGTAAGATCCTTGAGTTCATGTGCATGCTTTTTTTTTAGGACCATTGTTTGGTGAGTTTTAATTTCCCTATAATTAAGATCACGAGATTAGTAACTAATATATTCATAAAAAATTGAATTGAATAATTGTTGTACAAGTATACTTACAAGTATATCATTTCCTTCATGTGCTTGCTTGGTTTGTAATAGAGGGAGCATAAAAAGAGGACTGTATTACTCTCAATAAAAGAATAATTAACTACTAATGGTCCCTGCAAAATAGTAGAGTGAGTTATAATAAATCCACATTTAGCAAAAAAAAAAAATTAATTGTAAATTGATCCTTACAAGATGTATGGAGTCATGAAAATATTCTTTTTGACTTCATATATTCTTTGTTAGAAGTACCAGGATCTTATTTCTAGAATATTTCCTTTCTCTATCATGAGATACAAGCAAAGAAATCCAAAATTATCACATTTGCCCAATGTGATGCACAAACGATGGAGATACCTGCGATAATGTAAACATGTTAGTTGACTAAACTTAATAAGTTAGTTTAATTATATTCAAGAAAAACATATTTATCGCATAAATAGCTCAATTGATGTTATGATAAGCTAACTTTTTGAGAGAAGTCAATTTAAATCTTTCCATTCAACCATAACTAAATTCTCCATACCCACAACATTCTTTTCCTTTACAAAATTTTTTTCTTTGAATGATTTATCATATGAAAAAAATTATTTGTTAAAGAAGAGTGAACTACAATGACTGCGATTGTAACAAGGGCTATGGAAGTTTCAATAGGGAAAGATTTAGCGAGAGAAGTTAAAAAGAAAATAGATAGTTAATAAAAAAAACATGATAGTTGGGAAAGAAATATTTAAAAACATGTAAGAAATTACATACTGTAGCTTAAACTATACTCACAAGTCTCTTGGACCACACAATAAAAGTACCAACAGCTTTAAACACAGTCTTGACCTCGTCAGTAGGGAATAAGCCAAGCGCCTTTGGTACTTTTACATCTTCTATCACTACTTTTACTTGATCTTCTTATATTTACTTATGGTAGATGGTTTGCCCCAAAGTGTAAATGCTGCCAAGAGCAATCCAGTATCTATCAAGGTCCTCCAGATATAGCTTACACGATTCACCAATATTTCATGTTGAAGGACCCTCTAACATATGTCCAAGAATATTACTCCCTTTTATGTTGTGAAATCTAGGAGACTATATATGAGTTGTATCAGTAGTTGTTGCTTGTCATGTGGTCATAAAGGTCATCATTTTTTTCTTTCATTTTTGCAAGCTAAGCTTCTAGGAAAGCTTCCAAGTAAGCTTTAATTAAAGCTTTAGCATCTTTCATTGCTTATTGCCTTACATTATTCATTATTGTTTCTAGCTCCTTTTTAGTAGCAATGCCCAAGCTACTGGGACGTGCAGGTTCTCCAAAATAATCTTTAATTCCCATACAAAATCCAATACCTCTAACACACCCCGGATGCTTTGGATTGCTTATAGGAACCATTAAGATGTCAATTCTACCATCTAGAGTGAAGGATTCTTGAGCTTGTTATTTCTTAAAAGCCTCCTATAATAAACAAAACAAAAATCATCACAGAAAATATGAATAACTAAACTAAAAATCATAACAAAAAATTAAAGGATTAAATGGTACTTGCAACCTTTTCAGCAACCTTGTGTACCTTCTTGCTTGCATACCCTCATTTCTTATATTGACAACCATATCTCCATTTATCCTCATGTGAGATAGGCAATGGTGGGGAAATGAGAATAGAAGGATCGCATTGAACTTCTTCTTCTCTCTTCTTCAATTTCTTATCCATCAAGATATCGTCAACTTGATCATAACCCCTATGAGACATTATGTGGTGACATTCATTTCTTTGAGCAATTTCTTTTCCCTGTGCTCATTTCTCCTATTGACTAATAAGAAATTAACAAATTAATACAATAAATTAAATTAAATTACTAAAATTAAATCAATTAGAAATGGATAAAGCATAGCTTTTTCAAACGTCTTAATCCTGTAGAATTCTTGCCAAATTTGTTCATCCAGAAATTGGTATGTCTCAAGAGAATTAGGACGAGGTTGACCTTCTTTCAACTTGATGTGGATAAATTTCCTCAAAAGGTCAGTCTTAAAGCCTCTCTAACACTCTTCACAATATTTTAACAACTGTCTCCAACACGCTGGATGATTTAGAACATCACAGGTAAACTGCAATTAATAATAGTTAGTATTTTACAAGTAAAATCACACATATTTATAATTTTACAATGATATACTTAAATGCTTTCTTAAATTTGTTCCTTCACACATTCTAGAACATCAAGCCAATTATCAAAAAAGATACTAAGTTTGTTATATGACAAGAGTCTAAAGTAGTTGATAAACTTAGCCTTATTTGGTCCTTCTGATTTTCACTGTCGATTGAACTAGATTGGTAATCTATGCCCAATATTCCTACTTAAGATTAGCTCTCTTTGTCATATGCCCTATCTACCCCTCCTTACTGACTAGCTCTAACTAGGATCACTAGCACCACTCTAAGTTTTCAACTAGCTTAAAGTAACCTCTATAGCCAATTGGCTTTAAGTACTGTTAGTAGGTTCGCTTTGATTCTTCTCTATGTTCATAAAAATAAAATACAAAGAATTATAAATAAAACATAATTCAAACAATACAAAAATAAATAAAACATAATTCAAACAATCACTTCTAAAAAAATATAAAACTAACATTAATTTTAAAATTAAATTCATATGGGGATATTCTCCCATATGCCTTTATGGTAATTACTTCTTGTAGTATATTTATCATCTATCTCATCTACATTCAAATTGAGTAGTCCTAACGAGAAAGTAAGAGTTTCAGAAATATCAAAGCTTGTTTTATTTTTGTCATCATTATCAATCACCATTTTTCTTCAAGAGCTATTAATTAACTTTTATTTATCAAATCAATGACATAAAAAATTTATTTTGCTTGGACTGTTATAATAAATAGCTCCTCCCTATAAGTTAGTCTTTTACGAATAACTAATGTAAGTCTTAACTTATTCTCTTGAACACCATTGATAGGCACTCTAAATTTTGTATAGTTAACCTCTCAAATCTCTTTAATGATCACAAAACAAGGCATGAATGCCAATTTTAAATTCTTATCTTTCTTACTTGAAAAGTGCATAGCTTTAGCCATTATCATAATTTTACTATTTTGCACAGTATTTTTCTCATCAAAAGATTTTGTATAAAAGGAATACTAATTAATATCATATGCACTTAACATATCACACTCAAGCTAAGACCCATTGCCAACCATTTAATAGTATTAGAAACACTATCTTCATTTAAGACTTTTTATTTGAACCAATCTACAAAAGTGCTATTGTGCTCTTGCAAGAATATTTGTTTAGTCATTCTCAGCTGATTGCATTCTACCTTTAGAAGTTCTTTATGTGTATCTATTTAGATTAAAACCTCATCAATATTATTCAAGATATATAAATGAACTTCTAGCACTCCATCATGATTCATGCTCTTTGTTGATACCCATGTGTGCCTTGACCTAATTACCTCCTCTCATGATGAGATTTAAAAGCCTAATTGGTTCTGTACTTGACAAGTAATTAGAGCTAAATTTCATAGCTTTTTTAGCAACTATTTTTGAATAATAGATGCTTCAAGTTGGTATGGATTCCTCATATACCCTTTTAATATTTTCATATATCTCTCAACTAACTACATCCATCGTAAGTAGACAAGGCTACACATTTTTACTTCCCTCGCTAGATGAACAATTAAGTGTGTCATAATGTTAAAAAATGAAGGAGGAAAGTGCATCTCAAGTTGACACAAGATAATATAATCTTATTGTTCCAAATTCATTCAATTTAAAGGGATCAACAACTTTATTATATATCACAAATCTTTTTTCAATATATCTTAAATGGCTACTAGTAATAACTGTTGCATCAAGACATGACAATCGTGAGACTTTAAACTTACTAGTTTCAACTCTTTTATCAACAAAAGCTTATTAATATTTCAAGAATATCCTGAGGGAATTTTGATCTCATATAAACACTCAAAAAAACTTATTTTCTCAACCTTAGACAATGTATGAGGGGCCGGAGGATAGTAAATCCACTTACCTTCTAACCTCGAGTGTAAATTCTATTTTATTCTCATTTCTTTTAAATATAATCTTGCATTCACACCATCCTTCATCTTACCTAGTATGTTTAAAAGTGTTCTAATAATACTATCACACACATTTTTTTCATGTGCATATCATTAATACAATGCCTCACTTCAAGATGGCACTAATATAGAAGATCAAGGAAGATAGACCATTTGATCCATATATTTTTGGTACTTGTATTCTTTTGAGTCTTACGAAGGATAACATTGACGTTTTTCACCCGTTCATAGACTTATGCCCTATTCAAAGCATCTGGAGCATAAAGGTGCTCTTGGTGGTTATGAAAAGCTTTCTTTAAATTACAATAAGGGTGGTCTCATCTAAGAAATCTCCTAAAGCTAAAGTAGATTGTCTTCCTTCCATTTAAAGTTGGTGGTAGCATTTGTCTTCTTCATAAATTAGACATGCTTTATGACCTTTGACACTATACCCAAACAAATTCTCATATGCAGAAAAGTCATTTATAATGAAAAAGATCATAGCATGTAACTTAAAATTCTCCTTTTGATTTATATCAAACACATCCATACCTATCTCCCACAACTCTTTTAAGTCTTCAATTAAAGGTCTTAGGTAAATATCAATGTCATTTCTAGGTTGTTTTTTCCTAAAATTAATATGGATAGCATCATGTACTTTCATTTCATGCACAAGCAAGGTGATAGGTTATGAATCACTAAAAGAACAAGTTGTGAGCTATATATTCCTAAGGCTACCATAAGGATTCATTCCATCAGTAGAAAGTCCAACCCTAAAGTTTCTTGATTCATTTCCAAATTCAAAAAATAATTGATCAATTTTCTTCTACTAAGGAGAATCAGCTAGACATCAAAGTTTTTCACTGGATATCCTCTCATCCGCATGCCACCTCAAGTTCTTCGCATCGTTAATATGTACAAACAAACTCTTGAACCTTAATATAATCGAATGATACCACAAGACCTTTGTAGAAGTCTCCTTCTTTTTATACCATGGTGCCTCACATTTTAGACACTTCTCCTCCCCTTCAAGATTTTTTTGGTAAAGCATACAATCATTAAGGCATGCATGTATCTTTTTAAAATTTATACCCATTGTGCACAAGATCTTCTTGGCATCATAGTAATGATTTGGTAGTACACCATCATTTGAAAACATTATTTGAAGTAACTCTAACAACCATGTAAAACTTTAATCACTCCACCCAACTCTTGCCTTTAAGGTAACTAGTTCTAACACCCTAGACAATAGATTGAAATTGATATACCTTGGGTATAGAGACTTCTCCACATCAATGCACAAGTTATTATACATATAAGCTCGTTTAGAGGCATCTTCCCCAACATTTTAGATCATGTCCTCTAATCAATTTTCATCCATAACTACATCATCAATGTTATCAATTTTCACATATTAAGATGTGTTACTATGATTTGAAATGAGGATGATGGAGACAAAGAGAGACAGACGAAGAGAGATGAACAGTCACAATGCTAAATAAGAAATGAGGAAGACAAAGGGTTTTGGGAAATTTGAAATAACTTGTAACATCAGTGTTCAGTTCACCTGATGTTAACAGTGATATTTAAATTTTTTTTATTTTTTAAATACTTTTAACATCAAGTAGACCACCTACATGATTGCCCAATATTAACAATAGTGCAATTTATTTTTTAAAATTTTTAAATACTTTTAACATTGGGTGGTTGATACACTCGATGTTAAAAGTAGTGAATTTTTCTTTTAATTTTTAAATACTTATAACATCAGGTGGACCATCCACCCAATTTTAAAAATAGTGAAATTTATTTTCTTAAAATTGAAAAAAAAAGGTTTTTAACATTGGGATTTTGTCCACCCAATGTTGAAAATAAGAAACAATATTGGTTCTAATTATAACAAATGTTGAAAGTCAATCAGCTATTGATTTAATTATAGAAATGTCATCATGTTCACTTTTTACATCATTTGCCTGTGAATTGATGTTAAAAGTTAGCTATTAAACTCATATTTTGTATTGGTGCCATTCCCACTACTATAGGTTCAAAGATGGATCTTAACTAGTTTGGTCTATCAATTTTCCCTCATGTCCAAACTAGACATTTAATAGGTTTCTGATTCAACTAGCCAAACAAAACAATTTGATCCTATTCTTAAAATATTGCTAAACATGATTTAAGATTCTCACAACTTAGATTTTGACTTTTTTAAAAAAAGAAATAAAACCAACTTTGAGATTAAGGACATATTTGATTTTGTTTCTAATTTATATTTTAAAAGAATTTTTTATAAATCAACTTTTAAAAATTGTTGTAAAACAAAATAAAAATAAAATCTTTTCAATTATATAAATTTAAAAACAATGTCAGAATATAAAATTTCCTTTAAAAAAAACCTTTTAAAAAAACATATCTTAAATGAAGTATTAAATGAATACTATTTTTTAAAGTTTATATTTTTATTTTAAAAAAGTAAGATTGTAAAATGTGTTTAATGAACTTTATTAATATATAAGATTTTATTTAAAAATATTTTATAATTTAGGATGGAGGGAATGCTGTAAATCATTACCTATCATTTATTATAATTCTCTATTATTACCTTCCGCTACCCCCACCATCCACCACCATGTGATTGATGATGATAGGCTTTGATGACAACCATCAATGGTCTTTAGCCAGCAACGGCCAAAAATAGCTTAGCTGGTGATGACCCACAATGACAGCTAGTGGGATACCAATGTTAATGAGAGTTGGTAACCATTAGTAATTAGTAATTCAATCAATTTTACATGGATTATGGGGGATATTACATGAAGGGAAGAAAAAATACTCTTTTTCACCTTCACACACAATGTTGTCTATGATTTTTTAAAAAAAAAATTTGGATTTTACGTAGCTTATTTAATTTTTAAAGTTTAATGATGATGATGATGATGATGATGATGATGATGATGATATAATACTAACAATAGTAATATTTTTAAACTTCTCAACTTTTGAGATAGCTTTTTCGTTTTTAGTTTATTTAATATTTCACCAAAGGAGAGTGATACATTGATGACAACACTCAAATTTCAAACTAGTTCTTCTAGTTTTTTTTTTTTTTTCAAATTTTGGATTGTACGTTGATTTTTTAGATGGATTTCCACAAATCATGTTTTGTTTTACTAAAAATCTAGATATAATACTAGTAAATTATGAGTTTGTAAACCCAATTCATATAGTTTTTATTGTCGAAGTTGACTATAAGTACGTCAGCCTGTTAAGGTTACCCTGGCATTTTGACTATTTTGATAAAATTTTAGCAGTTCATATATTTTTATCTAATTTTTATAATTTAATATTTTTAGCAATTTTTATGAAATATTAAATGATGTCCAAATTTCATCCCATGATTTAATAGGAAATTGAAAGGAGGTGGATAGAATCTATTTCTTAGGATCCAACGTTCTAAACCCGTCTCATTTTTCATAAAAAAAAAAATTTGTTAATTATGTGGAAATTCCAAATTCCTAGACAACAAAGGAGTTTTGTTTTATAAAACAAAATTGCTTCTAAGGACCATAGCTTTGAAAATTTGCAATAAGAGACGTTAATTGTATCATGTGTTGATTAAGAAGTTATTGATAATTATAGTCATAAAGTTTTCTTGTAGCTTTTGGAAGATGTGACTTGAAAAAGTCTTGAAAATTCCATGAAACTTTAGGAAATTTAATTGGAAAATTTAGAAATCATCAATTATGATTTTATTAAGTAAGATTCATCCAAGAAAGAATGGTAGTATAATAAGAAAGATAAAACTTGATAGTTACTTTGTAACTCTAGAAAATTTAAATGTTAAATTTTGAGAGACACTAGTTAAGAATATTTTCATCCCCTTGTGACTAAATTAAAGTCTTTTGAGCAATATGAATAATTTCAGTTAGAAGATATTTTCAGAGTAAATTTTACAAAATTGTGGCTATGTTCCTTTTTTATCTTTCATTTCAAACAAACTTTATTCTCTTCAATGTAGAAGACGTCTCATCTTCTTCAATGACTCAGACTGAACCCATACCTATGTTTTTTTTTGGCATGAAATTGTTATTATTACCCAAAAAAAGTTTTTTATTGACTTTGATTAATTGCCTCTTTGGTTTCATATTAAGAACTACTAAAACCATGATTTTGGTGGTTTCTAATGGGAAATCATGCATGCCTGACTCAGTTCTGACCATCAAGATTTCAACATTATGATAAGGGAATATGTGAGTGTATAGTATATATACATAACAAATAATAAAAAATTTAAGTGAGTTGAATTTTAAGGGCTCACCAAGGTTTATGAATACCTCCAAACTCAAAAAGTACTTACATAAGTACTTAAAAATTATTCATCAACTAGATCCTCACACCGACAATGAAATTTGAACCTATAATCTTGTCAATTATGAAATAAATCCTTATCAATTGGATCAACCTTTGTTGATTAAAAAAACCATATTCTTGTTCCTTAAATGGGAGAAGAAAACTTTGGACAGGAGGAAAAAAAAGTTAAAAAAAAACACACACACACATGCGTGCACAATAAGAGAAGAAAGCTTCTTGCAACGAGTAAGGATGAAACAAATCAGTCAGCATGGCATTCTTTACAGAAAGGATGGGAACTTGAACTATATGGACAGCATTTACTATTAAAAGTATTCATTCCAAATAAAGTATCAGATACAGAAGATTTACATAAGATTTGTAGACCAAACCAATCATAACATACCCCACTTCAAAGTATTCACGGCATGCTTTGGTTCTCTTTATGATCATCTTGGTCTACCTATCTTTTGTAAACCGAGTCTAGGTAACAAATTTACTTCATTCCAAATCTATAATCCCAAAATTTGACAGAAGGATCTTTACTTGACCAACAAAGTCTGAGCCTGTTGCATACTCTGTCAGCATTCCAACAGCAAAACCAAACATGGCCCATCTGTAACAATAAAATCCCATTTACAAAATCTAAATTGACATGTAACAATTAAGTGGAACATACCCAAAAAAAGAAAAGGCAGAAATATAGAAACTAGTGGGATAATCTCAACAGAATGCAACTCATTGAACATAAGAAGATGAGGAAATGATTCTTGGGATTGAGCTTTAAGGCTGGAATATCAGGTACTAACTGCAATATCAACAGTGTAGGAGAAAAGAATGCTGCAAAATCTGTGAAAATCTTTTTTCTTTTTAATAGATTGAGATCAGACTCCTTCACAGCATCATTAATCTGAAGTCCAAAATACCATTTAGGCCTCTTTCACTAGCCATTTTGAAGGAAAAAGAAATGAATAGGGACAATTAGTTTATGATATTAGCATTCATAAGCTGGATCAAAACAAAAGAATAGAAAGAATACCAATAATTTTACAATTGATTGTTTTATTAATCAAAATTTTTAACACTTATGCAGATGAATGTCTGCAAGCTGATTACCACCATATAAATTTTGGTATTCTATCCTTCATTCATGAATCTGTAGAGTCTGTGCTCAAGGTTTCTTCTTCGCATTGATGTGAGAAAAAACTTTAAGGAGATAGGTACATCAGCTCTCGAAGTTGAAGAAATGATATGGACTAAACAGGGAAAGGAAAATGAGGAATCAAGGCAATTCACATGAGAAATCTAACTCCTATTCAACAGAAGCACAAATCAATGTGAATTGCAAAGCTTCTTTAAATCAGCCTGCAGATGCTCTGGAATTGAGACATGAAATTAAATTCATTAGGAGCATCTGAAGGCTTTAAAAAAAAATCTTCTTTTCCATAATCTCCCAGTCCTTGGCAATACAACACAGTGAAAGAATTGATTGTGGTGCTACTATGATTTGGCTGATTTTCCTGCCTCAGAGATATACCAGCTAGTTTGTTTGTCAAACGAGAAAGGCCCATATACTGCAGTTCCCAAATTGCAGTATCTAAATATGTAAATGAGTCATGCTTGCCCATCTTTCTATGATAAATGGAACTACAACCGAATAATCAGATAAGATTTAGCCATTTTTAGTTTTCCAGATCAATATGCTGTACTCTAAAGACAAAACAAAACAACCAGTTTCATTTACAATTTTATGGGTTCAAGGTATCTCTGCTGCAGGGAAGACAACAACGAAAATACTGAAAGAATTATGCAGTTCGTACTTCTGCTGTTTTTCCCTTTACAAACCCAAAAAAATTAAAATCTGAATTCAATTTTTAATTTTGTTATCCTCTAATTGGTTTCACTATTTCTTTCTTCAACAATTGAGCTTGTCTTAAATTTCTAATGTACTTCCTTCCCTTATTTTACCAGAAATATCTGCAAGAAATTCTACTAAATGAGATTTTTGGAGTGACCATTATTGGTAGACATGCAAAAGCTGTTAACTCAAATTCTAGTCGTGTAAAAAAATTTTCATTTTAGTATAGAACCTAGTGTGTAGCACGTGTTAATCCACCTGTTATATGGGAAGGAAATGTTGCCCAAGGAAAAATTTGACAATAATGAAGTTTAATATCACTAAATAGGTTTGAATAGAAGCTTAAGGATGAAAAGTATAACTTAATCTGACATGTATGGAAATATTAATAGAAACCATGGTAAAATGCTGCTAATAGAATTGAGAAAGTTTGTTGTTGGAATGTAATAATCAACCTACTTATGTATCGTGATCTCATATCAATCAATGTGGGAATAGATAACTCAATATTTCCTTGATCTCTATCAATTGGCAACTCTTAGAAAGTCAACCTGTCTTGATCGGTAGCTATACTTTTTAACACTTCGCTCAACTTCTTTGCTGGTCAAAATCCTTCATGATTAGAAGTAGTCTTTTCAAATCTAGTTATCACCAACCCAAATACCAATTAATGCATATCTAAGTAGGATGAAAAACTTTATCCCAAAAGTTAGTTACAGAGGTGGAAGAACTAATGCACTTAAGTTCTTGAGATTATGGTTTATCCTATTCAAAATGAGATTAGGCAGACCATATTACCTTCATCACCATCCCATAAAAGGCCAATCTAATTACCAAATTCCAATTAAGTGATGGAATGATGACGAGAGACTTAGCCATAACTGTCACGAACCACCCTAACCTGAATTAAATATAAATCAGGCACCACAGTTACTAGAATTCCTGAAATTTTGCTAAAAGATCACCTTATATGAGTTAACTTATTGGTTATCCACATTTTCCTTTTCATCATAATCTACATGATCAAATGCATCACATAGAAGGTTGCTATCATAAATACAAGTTTAATAAGAGAGCTCATTTCAAAAGAGTAGTATATTAGGTGAAAACACTCTCTTTTAAACATATAAACCTTACTTTACTTGTAAGGCTTCTTAGTGTGAGACTCATGATAATGCCACCTCATTTGAGAGTTGATGTCCTTGGCAGCTCCACTTCATGACACTTCACTTGACCTCCTGTCAAACTCTCCATGGGCAATCCTCTCCATGAAAGTATTAATATCATGAGTACAAGTTTAAAGGGAGAGTCCATTCCAAAAAACTAATCTACTAAATAGGAGAACCCTTTAAACTTATAAACCTCACTTCACTTTTAAGATTCTCTGATGTGAGACTCATGAAAGCTACTACTACTATTATTATTCAAGACATTTATTGCTTAGGCAGAGTCTTGAAGGTATAAGGAAATTGGAAGGAGTAACCCCATCAATGTCTTGGCCCCAATAAAACTTAAAGGAAGCCCCCCCAACCACAGACATGAGATAGGACATCACATGGCTGTCCAAATATTTTGAAGAGCTGTGATGCATTAACACAGGTATACCTATGGACAGGCTCTCTAACTGAGTCATCTTAAGATATGAATATCACAATACCCTGGTGATTAAATCAAACAGTTGGTGACAATTTAACAGTAGTACCAAAATAAACTTGTTTAATTCCAAATATACCTTCCATTGCTAATCTCATTCTTCCCTATGAAACCAAACACAGGGCCTCGGTCCGTTTCTTCAAGCTTCTTCTGCTTGAAGTATTCCTGCAGCTCCTTCGCCTTTTGCCTCTGAAACTCCAATGTAATAACATTCCTGTCATTCCCAACAATAGCAGCTGCCTTCGGCGGTGGAGTCACGGTGGTTGACAGGGGAGAAGGCGACGGCGGAGAAGGAGGTGTAGGAGGAATGGGTTTCAGGGGTTGAGCCGCTGGTCTTCTGAGAGGATCTTGTGTCTGAGAACTCCTTATAGTGACACAACAAGGCTTGGAAGAAGAAAACCTGAGAGAAAAAGACGAAGTTGATGAAGACGTGCAAGAAGAGGGTGAGGAAGAAGAACAAGGAGAGATTTTGATGCATGGAATTGAAGCTGCCACAGACATTTTTCTACTTTGCGTGATGGAGATTCCCGCTATCTGTCTAATCTAAATCAAGCCCTCAAAATTTGGATTTAGATTGTTGTTGTGTAATGGTTTGTGGGTTTGGACGTTCGTCACATGCCAAAATCAGAGAAGTACGTGGTGTACATGTGGATAAGGAAAACTTGGAAGGAGGCTCTAGTTCCGAGTCCCTCAACATGTCGTTTACCTGATCACATAATGACACTCAAGAGAGATCCCCACCAACCATTGTATCAATGAATCTAGCTTGTTCGTGATTCAAAGGAGTACTATGATTAATTGATTATGCATCTCTGAATATGTGTTTTATTTTTCGTTTGTTAAAAATAAATAAATAAATTTAATTTTTTAACTTTAAACAATATTTCATTTTAGTCACTTCATTTTTTCAAGTGTTTTTTCAATTTTTTAACCCTAACATAATTAGTTACATCACAAAACTTTTTTAAATTTAATTTTTAAATATTGACAAAGTATTCTTAAATGTTAATATATGAATTCTAATTTTTTTAAAAATAACAATAATTAACATATAAAATAATTATTTGAAATTAATGGTGTTAGAGTTAAATGATTCAAAAAATTATTTATAAAATTAAGGGACTAATTAAAATCTTACATAAATTTAGAGGATTAAAAATATATTTTAACTAAAATAATAGCATCAGCCATTGAATCGTGTATGGTTATTCACGACTGCATTTTTTTTTTTTTTTTTGGAATCAGAGGCACCCTAAAATTAGGGGAAGGATCGCGGCATCTCACTTACAAGAAATTTACATGCTACTAAATTATAAGGTCATTTACAGCCAATTCTTTGAAAATTTAAGACTTGTATGTAAATGGAAATGGCTTAGAAAATTTGGAAGTCTAAGCGAAAATTTCAAAATGGAGTAGAAAATCATTTTTTTAAAAAAATAAAGAGTTAAAGTATATTTTCTTTCTCATACTTTCTTTTGAGGAGTACTAGATTCTCTGTACTAATAAATTAAATATTTTTTTCTTAAATTATTTTTCAAAGGAGCAAAAATTCTCCTCCATTAGTGATCCCTTAACTCCATTGTTTTTCTATTGACATGACATATTGTTTGGTAATAATTTGTCTACGAGCTCTTTTTATAGGAGTATTGGAAACTTTAAAATTTTATTAAAATAAAATTTAATAATATTATTAAAATATTTAACATCTTAGTATTTAATTTTAAATTAAATTATTTATAAATATTCATAAAAAAATATATTATTTTTTAAATATTAATAACTCAAAATATTTTTTCAAAAATTTAGAGATTACTTTTAAATTATGTGTAAATATTTATAAATAACAACAACAACAATAATAATATTTTCAAATAAATTATAGAAAATGACCTTATAAGAAAATTAATACTTCCTCCGTTAAAAAATGCAAGGTATTTTTAATCAAATTTCACCTCCAATAAAGAAGTTACCTACTTCAAACTCACCCTATCTTTTTATATTTACCCTTATTATATACTTTATAATAAATATAAAGTTACAATCAATAAAGATATTTTTAAAAAAAAAAGGCAATGATTACCTCTCAAAAGACTAAGAATAAATGCCTTACATTTTTAAATATCTAACTCTTCAAAAAATACCTTACATTTTTGAATAAAGGGAGTAATAATTAAGTCCTTTAAATATCTTAGGTCATTCTTTGTAAGGTTGTTGGTCAACTAACAATCTTTCTTCAAAATATTGCACTAATAAAAATTAAAATTGTGATATGTTGCAACTTTATATTAAAAATGAGGGAATGAACCTCCAAATAAACGGATAAAATTATTATTGTATTGTTGAATTTGCAACTCATTTTTTTAATTTTAAAATTAAAAATATATTGTATTATATGGAAATACCAATTAAGAACAAGTGATACTTTAGTTCTAAATACTCATTAATTTGACTGTTAGTTGACCCAAAAAAATTATAGAGAATGACTTAGAAAATTTAAGAAACTCAATCAATATTAATTTTCTTAAAATATTATTTTCTTGATAAATATTAAATATTTTAACAATATTTTATTAAATTTTATTTTAACAAAACTTCAAGATGCCTAAAACTCTTAAAAAAAGAGTTTAGAAACAAATTAGTATTAAAAAAAATGTCATATCAGTATAAAATTGCAAAGTTAATGAATCAATAATGGAGGGAGAATTTTTGCTTCTCTAAAAAATGATTTAGGGGAGGAAAATGCTGCACATATTAGTATAGAGTGTCCTTCCCTTATTAAAAGAAAGTACAAGAGGAAAAATGTGTAACATCCTTAGGTTTTAGAACTTAGAATTTAAAATTTTGGTAAGGGTAAATTAGTAGATTAGATTCATGGTATTTTTGGACCATTAATGGGTTTATTGAATCTTTGGGCAATCTTAAAAGTGAATTAAGATGAAATTTAGGTCAACTAGGCCGAGTGAAAGGCCTAATTAGCATGGTGGCTAGCTAAAACTCATGCTGCGCCACAGCGTAAAGCTCTTTTTTTGAGTTAAATGGGACACGAACAATGGATGATTTGTGAAAGGGAGAAAAGAGAAAACATAAGGGGTAAGGAGATGAGCCTTTAAGGCTACTAAGACTTCAATCTTTAACTATTTTAGAGGCACTCTAAGCTAGCAAAACATTTGGTAAGCTTCCTATCTATTCTCCTTTCTCTCTATCTAAAATTTATGAGGTTATGGGTAGTATGAGATGTTGATTTCATCTCCCCTTAGATTATAGCCAACCCCATTGTGTTCTTTGAGTCTATAGGAAGTTAATTTAAGATTTTAAACTTAAGTTTGATGATTTTATGGTGACTTAAAATTTTGAGCTAGGATTTAAATAAACCTTAGGCTTAAATTAGGGGTTTGAGAGCAAGTGGGTTGCATTATTGTGTTATCTAGGAATATAGATATTAAATGGCATTAACGAAATGTGTTGGGAGTATTGGTTAGGCTAAAGAGGAATTTTAGATAGGGTGGGTATCCTAATTTAGCAAAAAGAAAAAGGTGTTTATTAGAGTTGTAATTTTATGAATAATATTTAATATTGTAGATTAAATGTTGATTGGACTCTTTTGAGTGACTGGAGGCTAGCAGAATTGATAATTGCCACAATAACCCTTTTGCGACAAAAGAATTGAGGTAACCGAATAATCTAATATGTTTGCCTGTGTGTTTAAATGGTTTAGAGTTTGCAATATTCTATTTTAAATAGGTAATGCATGTGAAGTGGGACACACACACACATATACAACAAGCCTTTATCCCACTAGGTGGGGTCGGCTACATGGATTTCAAGACACCATTGTGCTCTATCATTTATCAAGCTTTTAGGAATATTATTAATTAAGAGATCGCATTCAACAACTTCCAAGAGTGTTCTCTTAGGCCTTCCTCTACCTTTCTTTATCGGACTCAAAGTTATATGTTCTACTCTTCTCATTGGTGCCTCCCTTGGTCTTCTTTGTACATGCCCAAACCATCTCAACCGATTTTCTACCATTTTTTCCTCAATAGGTGCCACCCTCACTTTTTCGCATACGTGCTCATTTTGAATTTTATCTTTACGTGTATGTCCGCACATCCATCGTAACATTCTCATCTCTGCTACTCCAACTTTATGCCCTTGCTGTCCTGTTAGATCCCAGCATTCACTACTGTATAACATTGCCAGTCTGATAGCAGTGTGATAAAACTTTCCTTTAAGTTTATTAGGCACCTTACGGTCGCAACTAATTCCTTTAGCTTTTCTCCAATTAAACCACCCAGCTTGAATTCTATGTGAAATATCTCTACTGATTTCGCCATCATTTTGAATAATGGCTCCCAAATATCTAAACTTTTCTACTTGAGGTATAATTTGATCTTTCAATTTCACTTCCAAATTATTGTCGAATAGTCCTTTATCAAATTTACAATATAAATATTCCGTCTTACTTCTACTCAGATGAAAACCTTTCGACTCCAATGTCCTCCTCCATAACTCAAGTTTGCAATTAACCTCTTCTCTTGTCTCTACTATAAGAACTATATCATCCACGAAGAGCATACATTTCAGAATTTCCCCTTGAATATATTCCGTCAAAACATTTAAGATCAAGTTGAACAAATAAGGACTCAGAGATGATCCCTGATGTAGTCTAATCTTTATAGGAAAATCCTTTGTTAGACCACTAGGCATTCTTATACTAGTTTTTATCCCCTTATACATATCTTGTATGGCTTTAATATAAGCAATCAGTACTCCCTTATGTATTTAGAAAATTGATTTTGGTAAAGGACTATTCAAAAATTGATTTTCTGCCTAAAATCTATATATAAATGTAATTGTGAAAGAGATTACAGATTGAAAATGCTGGTGATTTGTTTGGAACTAGTTATTATTATATGTGAATATGTTTGCATAGATTGTATAAGCATGATCATTGTGAGAGAGCAGGAGTACACCTTAAAAGGGTTATGTTGTATGAAATTTATATAGTACTTACTAGCATCTTAGTAGGCCTAGTGACCAGTTTTCTTATTTAAAAGTTCCAGTACTATCCATGATAAATTAGGCATACAACACCTCGGATATTCAAAAAAGGAGAAATTTATGGTTTAAGAATGGGTGAAAGTGCCTTTGGCTGGTTGCTTCTCATAATTGGTGAACTTAGGCTAGCCTAATCACATGAGCTTGGTCTTGTTAAATTATTAGCCCACAAATTCAATCAAAAAAAATAAAGTAGATATAAGGTAGAATGCTCAATTCTGCATTATTCTGAATGGAAATATCCTTATACTTATGTTATGTTGCTTGACTACCTGCTTTAATTGCCACTTCACATACTTATACTTCCCTTGCATGCTTGTAGATAGATTAAATTATTTGGTTACTGAGATGTTATTCTCACCTTTATAGTTATATTTTACAGGTGAAAACTCCAATAAGTGTAAAGGGAAGAAAAATACTATAAGGATTAGGAAAGATGTTTGTAGTATAGTCTCTTCTTTTTTTTTTCAAACTAGAAAAGTGCATTCATAAGCTAACCAACATTACAACGAGACCAAGTCATTTGGCAAATCCTTTTCATCATCTGTCACCTCTTGTGGGAGAGGTAGGGGTTGATTAAATATACAAAAAATTATGTCTATGAAATGAGATAGCTTAGCTAGGTAATCAACATACAAATTCATATTTCTACCGAAATAAGTAATGACTAAATTCCAATCCTTGTGGAATAATAATCTCGCATCTTCAACTAAGTCTTTAAATGGGTGAGAATTATTGCATCCCTTAGTTAGCAGGAGCATAACCTTATCACTGTCACAAAAAATGTCCACAATATGGAAGCCTCTAGCCCAACAAAGATTTAGGCCATGTATAATAGCTAGAAGTTCTGATATCATAGCAAGAATATTAATTAATTTACAACTAAAATATTCAACCCTATTCCCATCTCTATCCCATATAGCACCACCATAACCGCTGCTTCCACTAGGTAAGACAAATCTATCAACTTCAAACTTGATTAAGCCATTTGTAAAAATTTTCTTTCACCAAAGTATATGGTTTCACAAAATAGGGAAGGGCTAATTTAAATAAATTGGCATCCAAGCAAGCTCTAAAATAACTAGATAAGGCAGTCTTTTGTTCATGGTCATTATCAATATTAAAAATATTCCTACATCTATCAACCCAAGTGTCCTAATAGATATAGCTAAAAAAGACTTAGCCAAGTTACATTTTCCATGTAACTTTGACCTGCTTTATGTTTAAGATTCCATTTAACACAATTTGTACTTGTTAGGTTAGTGAAAACACTTCAGTATTCCTCTTTAACCATTTATTTCCACCTATCCATAACATTCAGACAGTCACAAACTAAATGAATCGAGCCTTCTATTGTGTCACATCCAAGTACGTGAGTTCATCCATGCTGCATAGCTAGATGAAATACTTTATTTTCTCTATAATGGGCCATTTCCACAGCATTTTCCAAATACTATCAGCATTTATTTTGTACATGCATAAAGAAAAGAATAGGGAGATTTAACATTAAAAGAACCATCTGTGGATGGATTTCAAAAGTGTTTATCTTCTCATCTCTCCTTAAAAGGTGGGTAGGCGGGCATAGGTAAGATAAGCAATCGTGTTTGAATGGAACTAAAGAGATAGCTTCTAAACTTCCCAGGACCCCTTATAATTCATAGAGTCTGAAACTCTCTCATTTCTATCAATCAACCCCTCCCTTTTAGAAACAAGTTCAATCAAAGGAACAGTAAGCATTGACTAATTTTAAACCAGAAAGAGGTAGATCTACCATTCCCAACCCTTTTCCCTATACCTTCCTTGAATTTTTCCTACACATGACATATCCCTCTCTACGTAAATGAGGAATTCTGCCTCTTTTTAACTTTTAACCCATTATTAAAGCCACATTTATATTTTGCTCTTAACACTTGGACCCAGAGCGCTTCTTCATTGCAAAGTAGATTCCAAAATAGTTTCATAATAAAGGCTTCATTCAGTTTTCTCAAATTCTTGATACCCAAACAACCTTATTTCTTATCTCTAGTGATTTGTTCCTAAGAAATGAGATAAAGTTTTCTAGCATCTTCTTCTTCTCCCCAAAGGAATTACTAAATTTTTTTTCCAACTTGTTTAAGAGTATTTTTAGAAAAAGCATAGTTTTCATATGATAAGCAAGTAGTACATAAAAGACTGCTTTAATTAGGGTTGCTTTTCCTGCCATATTAAGAAATCTTCCTTTCTAACTAGACAATCTTTTTTGGGTCTTATCCAAGATTGGAGCAAAAATTGGATATGAGACCTTTTTGTGTATGAGAGGTATCTCTAGATACTTCACAAGATCACCCATTAACCCCACGCACATTCTTCAACTCAAATCCTACTCTCTAGAGAAGTGAACATTTTTAGAGAAGCAAATCTTAGTTTTATTTTTGTTCATCTTTTGAACAGAGGCTTCACAAAGTTCTACATATAAATTTCCTTACTAAATAGAACCCAAGTCATCAATAAAGAATAAATGAGATAATTTAAGACCCCCATGTGCAAGTTGAATGGCCTTCTACTACTTGTCCTCCATCGCATCAAGAATAACATGGTTTAGTCTCTCCATACGCAAGGTAAAGATGTAAGAGGATATCCCCTTGTCTAACACTCTTGTAGGTTTAAAACTATTAGTAGGACTTCCATTGCATAAGATTTGAAGAGATAAGTTTTTGATGCAAGCCATGAAAACCTCTACTAAACTTGGTGCTAGCCGTAGTCCCAATAGCATATGTTGAATAAAATTCTACTCCAAACGATCATATGCCTTTTCTATATCAACATTCACTATTAACATTCCCTTCAATTTCTTTGTTAATCTCGTGGTATGAATAACTTCAGGGCTATGACAATATTATTACTGTTCTATCTACCAGTAATGAAGCTGCATTAGTGCTTACCCATAAGATCTCCCATTACTTTTCACAGTCTACAACTTAAAACTTTAGATATAATCTTGTAATTCATATTGCATCAAGAGATTGGTTTGAAATCCTTCATAGTTTCTAGGGTATCAACCTTAGGATCAGTACCAGATGAGTAGAATTATTTCTTCTGCCTGAGATGGATTGGCAAAAATATTCTTAACCAACAAGCAAACATCTTCACCTATAACATGCCAAAAATCATGAAAGAAAAAGGCTTGCATTCCATCCAAACCAAGCACTTTAAAAGCCCATAGATCTAAAGTAGCTTCTTTGATTTCTTTATCAACAATCTCACAATGTAATTCTTCCCAAGCCATTACATCCAAGGTAGCGAATTTATGATGAGTTACTAAAGGATTAGAAGGCTCCATTCTTCCTTCAAAAAGAGATTTGTAATAATTTATTGCCATCATTCTCAATTTGTCTTGATCAAAGACCCAATACTCTATTTCATCATTCAATCCATCAATCAGATTGCATCTCCTTCCAGCCATAATTGACATATGAAAATTTTTTTTATTCTTATCCTCCCATTTAAGCCAATTGAAATAAGACTTTTAGAACCAAATAAGCTCTTCCTAGGAGATTAACTTGTTATATTCCTGTGATAAATCTTTTTCTAATTGAGCTAAAAACTAGTTATCATGATTCCCTTTAGCCATTTCAACCTATTTAATTTTTTTTCAAAACTTCTTTTTTCCTATAAGATAGATTACTAACCTTTTGGTTGTTCCATATAATTGCATCACAATTTAATTTTTTAATTTTTTTCATTCTAATCCCTATTTGACTAAGCATTACTAACCACCTATCTAAACCCTTCTTCTAGGAGCCAAGCATCCTGACACGAAAATAGTAGGGGTCCCATAAGTGGTGGCTCAAGTTATATAGTGCAAACCAATAATCATTTATGATTCGAGCCAAACTTAGATAGATGATGAATAAGATTTCTCGAGTATAGATTGCTCCAAGAAAAAGTGATGAAAGCCCAATCAATTCTCTCTTTTAAGTAGGTTTCTTTCCTAAGTAAATTTCTCCCTAACGAAATTCACTTCTTATAGTAGTGTTCTTTGGATACAATTATGCATTGAAATTAGCCAAAGCTATCCAAGCACTTGACACACCTAGGCTATCCTTGACCAAATCATCCTACAGAGCCTTTTCTAGCCAAGGTGTTAGATTCCACATAAATAGCAATAATCTAAGCAAATTTATTAGAAACAAGATTCGTAAGTTTCAAGTGAATGAATTAGATTGTAGAGAATTCATGCTATAAAAAGTAAGATTCATCATTCTAAAGAATCCAAATCCCCCCATATGCCTAATAGACTCCATTCTAATCTAATGGCTAAATCCTAAAGTAGAATAAATACAATATGCTTTCAAACCACAAACACAATTTTCCACCAAAACAAGGAAATTGATATTTCTACTAGTCAAAACATCTTTCAATATTCTTCTAAAATTTTTGGAGGAAGCACCTCTACAATTCCAAGCAACAAAATTCATAAATAAATGAAGATGAAAGGGCGAGACAAACATACAAATTACAGTTGTGTTTCACAAACTGTGTGTCCTTCCTCTTTTGTAGTGAATTCTTCTTGAACTTCATCCTAGGTTTCAAATCATTGATCTAAAGGCTCTGAAGTTGTTGAACTTAAGTCTCCATTCCTAATGCCATTTGATGGATTTAGTAGTTTTTTCTTATATTGAGTGAAGCCTTCTTTTATGGAGTAATTTTGTTCACTCATTTAAATATTTTCTTTTGAATTTTCTTGCTCATCATTTATTTCTTTAATTGTTATATTTACCATCTTGTCCATATTAGCTTTATCCTTTTTTTCCTATTCCAATGAAGCCATATGCCTAACCGACCTAATGATAATTCGGAGCCCTCCTTGACTACATACATTTCAATAAAAGAGAAATGACTTTAGGCCTTGTATTTTTATTCCTTATTCTCCCACTATTTTTTTTAACCATCTATTTTTTATTTATTCTTGCATGGGCTTGAGCCCATTGCCATAAATTTCAACCTACATTCATTTTCTTTTGTTTGACCTAGTTGTACTTCTACGAAATCATCTTTCTTTTCCTTTTTGTCTTTTTCTTCCTTTTTCTCTACTAACTTTTTAGCTTTGTTACTTTGGTCTACATTCTGAATACTAGTCTCCCCCTTCTCAAAAGTTCTTGTCTTATCTTGAGGCTCAAAAGTGATAGGTGAATTAACTCCATTTTTGTGACTAACTTTATCCTCTTTTCTCCTTCATTCAAGAGTATTGGGCTTTTTTATGAAAATTCTTTTTTTGTCTTCTCTTTATCATTAGCATCCTTTTTTTCTTTTAAAAAAAGATCGAATCTGAAGCTATGCCTCATCCTCTTATCTTGTGGATTTGACTTTTCTTACATAAGCTTCAATTGTGGAGCCTTATCCATTAGATTTTGAAGAAAAGAGAAAAGAGGAAATTCCAAGAGTTTATATACTTGATCCTCCTATAGAAGTTTTGACTCTTACTGATGAGAGTCAAGTGGATTTCATTGGGTGTTCAAAATATTTGGGGGCCTTGAATGATATTTGTGAAAAAATTACATTAGAGCCTATCAATGGTCTTCTTGAATCATGTACCTTGAAATCAAATTTGATTAAGGGAACATGTGTTGTTTGTTTTGATGAATGCCCATTCTTGTTGAAGCCTTGTCATATGAAGAGAAATGAGGACAAGGTGATCTTAGTCTTTGATACCTTTGATTAGGTATTTGTAAAGAAGAGTCAAGCTGTAGGACTATAAACCAAGCTACTTGGGAGGTAACCCAAGCTTTAAACCTCATCTTTTGATTTTTCCTTTGTAGTTTAGTTGTTTTGATGAAGTTATGTGTGATCTTGTATCTTTTATAGGTTAACATGGAGATATGAGGAAGTGTGAGCCTTTGGAGAAGCAAGAAATGTGGCAAAAGACTAAAAGATTTCAAGAGAAGGGAAAATTTCAGGGAAATCAAGCTATTTAAGTTGTTTTTATGATCATGAACTTGTCTTGACAATTATTTTGAGCTTATTAAAGTGAATGCAAATTTTTATGGTTTGATTCCCATGAAAAATGGTTCTTTTGAGGGGTTGATTGTATTTTAATTGAAAAAAAATTGTTTTTGATTAATGGGTGGTGGTTGGAGATTAATTTTGGAGTGAATTTGGTGATTGGAAGAGGTTTTAAGGGGTAAACAAATCAAATTGTTGAAAACAGATTGCTGCAGAATTTTTGCTGTCAAAAGTTCTAATAGGCGTCCAGAGAAGATGAAAGTCGCAACTTTGAATTTTAGCCTAATCTGAAAGTCATGACTTTGGAAAAATTTTCAAAAAAATTTAAAAATTAAAAAAAGAGAAAGAATTTTTTCCTTTTGTTTTTTTTCTCTTGCCCAAACTTTACCCTCAATGAATGCTAACCTCACTCAATCACTTCAATACAAACCTTTTCCCCTTAAATCTTTCAAGTTCTTTCCCTTGTCACTATCCATAATTCTAGCCACCTGAGCTTTGTTCACTTTCGTTCTTCTTTAACATGAATCACATTTGTCATTCATCCTCCTCTCTACCTCTAAGTTCCCAAGAGATCACATAGATTAGCTTGTCTTAATTCTAGTTCTATAGTTGTTTTGTTACCTGTGGATATTGTTGAAATACTCTTTTGTTATAGGTTGTGCTTTTTCTATCTCTCATGCAACCTTTCTATTGTTGTTTGGTTGTATAGTTGCATAAGAAAGGGCCCTTACTTTCCTCTTTTGATAGTGAGGACACTGCTAAATTTAAGTTTGGGGGTGAGGGTATTATTTTGGTTGATTTAACGTGAACTTCAATTTTGAAACTTAACTATTTATTGTTCCTCTCTTTTGAAATTTGAGCTAGATTGAGAAATTATTTGTTGAACAGAATGCGTGATCCAATGATAGAACGTTGCTTAAACTGTATGTTTTATAGGAAGTTGTGAGCAATATTTTGGCATGCTTGAATTGCAGGGTTAAGGCTTGCTTTCTAATAATTTGTGAAATTGTCTTTTGCATTTTTGAATCAGACAATGATTTGAATGCCTCTATTAGGAAATTTTGTGGCAAGTTGATGTGCATTTTCTTTCTCAATTGAGAAACTCTAGAACCTATTTTGGAATCTCTTAAGGCATTTTAATCACTTCGCATGATATTAAAATATGATTTGGGCATTCTTTTAATTGCGTTTGAGCCTTTCAAGCCCACCTATTGCATTGTTTTCACTTGAACCCCTTTCTGAGCCTGGAATTAAAAATCTTATATATTTTTTTTTTGAAACCTACATTAGACCCTAGCCTCTACAACTTGAAAAACCATGAACTACCTTACTCTTGAGATAAGTGATAAAAAAAATTGTGTGCTAGTGGGGAAGATTGGTTTAGTTATTCAAGGAGGTGTTGTTGTTGTAAATTTAGGTGTGAGGAATGAAAATGAAGTTTGGAATTTTACTAATTGTGCTCCTAAAAAAAGTATAAAAAATAGAAATATACATGAAAAAAATTGCAAAAAAAAGAGTTTCAATATCAATAAATTTGGAGTACAAGAAATGGTATTTAAGATAAGTTCGGGGGAAAGTATTTGGCTAGTAAGGATGGAATGGTTGGCTTCTCATTGTCATTTATCTCAAGCTCTTTGAATTCCATTTACCTTTCATTTCAATTAGCCTAAAATCTTCGGCCATGCTACAAGCTTACAAAGTCCCATTGATTTTGCATTATGTGAAGTGATCTTTTAGTGGAAAGAGAAGAAGAGTTTAGGCATATGAAGTCTTGATATTGAGCTTGTTTCATGCATATTGAGTTGTTACATTTTGACTTGATAGTTGCAGGAAAATCATTCTCTGGTCTCACACACACATTTCTAAATTGTTGGAAAGCATGATCTTAATTTGTGAATCGGGCATTCCTTTATATTTCACTAGTATCCTCTTTGATATATATTTAGAGCAACTAGTAAGGATATTTTCATGCATGCTTAGCAGATGAATAATTGATCAATCTAATTGTTTTATTACTTGTTTTACTCGAGGACAAGTAAAAATCTAAGTTTGGGGGTGTGTTAACATCTAGAAGTTCATGTTATTTCATCACATTTTTCTTAGATTCTAATCCATTTTAGTTCAATTGTATATGTTTTTATTGTCCAAATTAGGAAAACGTGTATTTTGTTTTCGGCTTGTGTTCTTGGCTTTAATTTGATATTTTTAGCTTAATTTCATGATATTTTTATTGAAGTTTTGATTAGAAGTATTTCTAGAGCTTTGTGGATGTTTATGGAAGGCTTTTGGATGAAGAAATCAAGAGAAAAATGAATGATTTTCGTTAACTGTAAAAACAGTGCAAAACTGCTAAAGTCGTCCTAAAGTCGTGACTTTCACCACTGTCAGAAAAACGTTGCATTTCATTTATCAAAAATTAGTTGGCTAGGATACATATAAGCTGAGAGCTCGACCAAGAACGCATTCTTCAGACTTTTAGACACTTTTGGAGCTTGGTTGTGCTAGGGTTTGGGCATTGGAAGAGTTGGGATCAAGAGATTGAAGCTTTGAAGACATTTGGAGCTCATTTTCTTCAATTTTTCTATTCGTCTTCTCTTTCCTCTCTTGTAATCTGAAATGGGTCCAGTTATTTTGTATATTTGTAGCTTGTGGATGATTATGAGTAGCTAAATCTTTTGTTCTAGGATTATTTGGAACCCTTGTATGGATTAACACTATATTTCTCCTCTCTTTTTGTGATTAATGATATATATGTGTTTATTTTACTCTTTTCTTAATGCTTCTACATGATTGGCCACCATTTAGATGTTGGGTTCACTTAATTGATGCTTGAGAGGGCTAGGTTGAGTGTAGAACTTGGGTAATATTGTGCAAGAACTTGATATTTGCATGTTGAATGGATGATTTTGCTAGTAAGATAGAGATATACTTGTTAGCCTTGCATAGCCACATTAGGGTTAGTGTTTAAAATTGAGTTTTATTAATTGTAACAAGAGATTGGGCAATTAATTTAACTAAATACTTGTTCATGACTTGAGAGAGCTTGTCCAAGTATTTTTAGAACTCTAGGTTAGCACTTATTTTCATTAAAAGCATTTATGAGAGGAGGTAATTTTGGTGTTATGAAATGCAAGGGGGACAATTAATCTAGGTCCTAAATTGTGTTGAAAGTTTGTGAATCACTCACTTTTCTTTATTTTCTAGAGTTAATTTCATTTGTAAAATTATTTTCACCTAACTTTGTGTAACTCAACTTGATCAAATTTACTTAGTCTTTTGCTTGATCATTATTTTTGAACAAATCTTCGAGGAAACGATACTTTACTTTCATTATATTACTTCCTACGATCCGTACACTTGCGGTAAGCAACAGTTTCCTCAATTAGTGTGTCCTTTTAGCATTTGTCTTGACTGTCTGTTGTCTAAAGGTTTTCTTTGCCTTCATCCCCTCACCCAACTCCTTATTAATAGGTATCATAGGGTCACTGAGCAGTGGTAACTTGCCCTTATCAGACTCCTTAGTCGCCATCTTATCCTCTATGTTTTCTTATAAAGCTTGCTCATTTGCACCAGTTTAGTTCAATAATGGACATTCATCCTTGTTATGACTATTTTGTCCACAATTAAAGCAAATAATATTCAATCCTTCATACTCAACTTTGCAATTGATCACAAAACGAGATTGTAGTATGTTACATAAATCTATTTCAACATTAATTCGTGCAAACCAACCCCTTTCAATTGTTGGTCCCTTGTTCTTACAATAAGCCAACATATTCATATCAACCTTCATAGCCTTACCCACCATGTTCCCTAACTCTAGCATGAATTCTTTAATATAGCAATATATAGGTAAGCTTGGCACTCTCATCCATATTGCTAGCTTTTGGATAATATTGCTATAAGGGTTGAAGTTAGGACTCCTCCTTTGTACAACTAGGTAATGTCCCTAGATGAGCCATGGCCCTTCGAACAGCAGTTTACGACTCAATTTTATGTCCTTTGATCTAAGAATAAAGTAATTGTTTGGGAGATCAATAATCTCAAACTTATCATATTTGAGTAACTAGATTAACTTCTCCCATCACTCTCAAAATTAATCCTTTCCTTGGCAAGGTCATCATGACCGCATCCTTCTATGGCAACCATAGTTGTTTCAAATGATCATTTGTCATTTTTATCTCTAGAAGGCTTGCCATCATCTATTTCTATTCTTCTCTTAGGTTTGGTATTAGGTTTTGCTCCTCCTACAGCCACTCTTTCATTAGTTCTTCAAAGTCCTTCTCAAACTTCTAAGTCTCCTCTCTAACCAGTTTCTCCTTATATGATATTTGAATTTTGAAAGGTACCTTATGTTAGGCTTCATTATCTCCTACTCTAATGTCTATTTGCACCCTTCAGTATCTTTCATGTGTATATTAGCACTTTTCTCTTCAGTATCTTTCATTTGCATATTAGCGAATTTCTCCTCTTTTTCTTGCATGTACCTGTCCTAGTTTCTTTTCCAAATGTTTCACTCAATAACATCTTCATCTTGCTTCAATAGTCTTTCCTTTGAGTTCCCATCAGACTTACCAGTAGAGCTCATTGTTATGTCATGCCTGCTCTCTCTCTACTTTTCTCACTTATCGTTGTGTCCATTCTTTTAGGTTGTAATTGATGAATATGTATATGTGTGTGCGTGTGTGTGTCTTACATTGCCAATTTAGGACATGCATTCTTTTAGCTACACTTGCCTAAAGTTCATGTCATTTTAGCATATTGTGACCTAGATTGATGTAGACGTATGAAAATTATGTGAGTGACTGAAATACTAAGGCGAATGTGCATATTATGGTGAAATTTATGTGAGAGACCAAAATGCTTCTAAAAACCACTAGAAGGCCTAAAAGTTATGATGTCATATTTTTGTCAAAAAGCCTATTTTAGATAAAGAATCTCTAGTACTTAATGATACCTCAAATCAAAACCAATTATTATGAAGATTTGACCATAAAATCCTTATTACCTAAAGTTTTTAACCAAAATAATTCTTAGCCAAATAATGTCCAAAATACTCATACAAAAAAAAAAAATCCCAAAAATTCACATTAATTCATCCATAATTAAAAAACTGCTTAAATTTGTAATTCAACCGCACAATCAATTTCTAGCAAATATTTCTAAGTTACTCACGACCAATTAACAAAGTTTCAAACAATAATTAACTCCAAGAATCAAAATCCTCAATTTCTACAACTATGGGTTCCTTTAAAAATTCTCAAATTCCAATTCAAGTCCAAATAATAAGTTTTAAATAGATTAAATCTCAATTTCAACTTATATAATTACAACCCAGGCATTAAATTGAAATTTAAACAGTTAAAACATCATTAATTACGTTAAACATCTACTTTGTCACAAATCCTAATCTCAAATCCTCAAAACCAAGCATTTGAGCAAATCTAGAAGCATTAAACAGTTAATCTCACCCCATTAATACATTTAAGCACAAAGCAATCTATTAGAACCGTCTCAAATTCAAAATTATGAAAACTCCAATTCTTCCATTATAAAGAAATGCAAAAAAAAAAGTAAAAAATATATTTAAAAAAATTAAATTCAAAAACTCCAATCTATTTGTCTTGAAAAGCTTCGAAGCTCATCTAAAATATCTTATAATAGAGCCTACTCTTTAAAAATCACACCTCTCAGCGACTCTGTTCTCGAACTGACGCACACCCTCTGTTCTCTTCGTTCTCTCCTCTCTGCATTTTTGAAAATCAAAAGTGGGATGGAAAAATGAAATGGGTAATAAGTTGAAGTGGTAAGTGACACCAGATGGACCATGGATGAGTGTTGCCCATGGCCCATTATTTCAACCCATTTCCTTGATTTGTTTATTTCATATATATATATATATATATATATAATTCCATTCACTTTTTTAGTCTCCCCTGAAACTCAAAATATTAAACTAAGTTTTTATATTTTAATTTAAATAAATTTTTCATAACATTAAAATATATATAATATGTTAAGTTGAGAAAACATCTTAAACCATTTTTATTTAATCCCAACTAACCTTATTTTTTAAAAAAAAAAACTGACTTAGAATTAAGTCATCAAAATTTAACCCATTTTGAGTGAATTCTCTTTATTCAAGTAATTACATGGTAATTTCCATTTATCATGAAATTATATATTTTTTTAATATTACTTGAATCCTAAGAATAAAAATTGGGATATCGCAATACAAAGCACAAAAATATAAGGGGATATTAATTTGAGAGTCAACTTGTATTTCAAAAATTAGAGGATTAACATGATAATTTAAAAAAATCATGGTAGATCAAATTGAGAAAAGTTAAATTTGAGATGTCAAATCACAAATTGACTCAAATTGAAAAAATTAAAAAATTTTATTATTCCTTTAAATTTATATCCCCCTGAGTTTATATTGACAAAATGGTGACACATGGTACTCTTTAAGTTGCGATAACTAGGATAGATTTTGGTGAAACATGTAGAAGCCTCGCATTTTTCTGGTATAAGAGGTAGAACCACATATTCTTAGCCAATTTTTCAGGAAATATGCTTTTCTTGTGCTTGATGTGTGCTGTCCCTTCCTATGTGGAAAAAGATGCCCAG
Source organism: Prosopis cineraria (assembly GCF_029017545.1). Classification (NCBI taxonomy): domain Eukaryota; kingdom Viridiplantae; phylum Streptophyta; class Magnoliopsida; order Fabales; family Fabaceae; genus Prosopis; species Prosopis cineraria. The sequence continues at coordinate 12,820,826 of NW_026555332.1, read as the reverse complement.
TATATTCAAGCTCATAATGTGTCTTACTAATTAAAGTGGAGAGGGTTCATGTTAGAGTGAGTGAGTTATAAGAGCAGCCAATTAAGAGGGAAGAAAAAAGAAAGCCATTATCTTATATTGAGTGGTAGAATCATCAATCAATTGCAAGGTGTAAGAGATATTCGATTCACCATACAACCTCTGTTTTGGGTGCTTTCAGCTTTTTTATTATCTATTGCAAGCTTCTTGCTTTGGTTTGTCAATAATTGTTTATGTATTTGACTGAAACCCCTTATATATATCCTATTTTGATTATAACAAAGCTATTTTCAATGGCCTAAACATGTGGTTTTTTCTCTTACATTGAGGAGTTTTTCTTGTTAATTAATTATCTCTTGTTGCAATTGTACTATTTAATTTCTATCATATATTTGCTTAATTATTTCAAAGATTTTTACAAGTGATGAGAACTTATCTCTATTACATATAGATTATTAGGTTGTGTTTTGGTCATCAACAACAGCAAGTCATCATCCCTTGAGCCTTCAACTCCATGCAACATACACAACGCTAGCTTGATCTCCTAACTGCAATTAAAGCTTGAATATGGGAGAGAATATTGGATTGCAAATATTTAAGGCACAGCAATTGGGAGCCTTGGGATATTACAAAGCAATCATAAGAAGCACTAAATATAAAAAGACCTTACATTTATATCTCAAAATACTGTTAGAAAAAAGAGCTAAAACCAATAGTCAACACAGCAAGCCTAAAGAATTTTGTTTTCCTTGAGTTGTGTTTGGATATGTTGATTTAAGTTGAGAATTTAAATTTAAAATCTTATATTTAAAATCTCACATTTGAAATTCATATATATTCTAAATTCTTTATTTAGATGATATAAAAAATTTTAAATTACAATATTAAAACCCTTTATTTGGATCTAAAGTAAACTTTTATATTTTATATTTTATATTTGAATTTAAAAAAATTAAAAGATTAGTCAAACTCGATGATTAAAATGGCCAACTTTTAATGAGATCAAATAAACAAAGCCGACTAGGACTATGGCACCAGGGATATGGGGACTGGACTTTCGACTTTCATTAAGACCGGACCGATGGCGACGACAAGGACTAGACAACAACTTCCATCAGGACTAGACCACTAGCTACAATAGGGACAGGACAGCTAACTACCACCAAGACCGAACTGACGATGATGACGGGGACTGAATGGCTGACTTCCACTAAGATTAAATTGACGGCAACAATAAGGATCGGACAACCAACTTCTACTAGGATAGGACCAATGGCATTGACGGAGACTGAAAAGGCCAACTTCCATCGAGATTGAACCGATGGCAACAAGGGGGGACCGAACATCTAACTTTCACTAGGATTGGATTGACGACAACGACGAGGACCAGACGACTAACATCCACAGGGACCAGACCAACGGCGAGGATGGAGATCGGATGACCAACTTCTATTGGGACCAAACCGATGGTGATGACGGGCACCAGAAGGTTGACTTCCGCTGGGACAGGACCGACACCGACAACAAGGATCGCACGGCCGACTTCCATCGAGATCGGACCGATACTGATTATCAGGACAAGACCACTGACTTCCACCAGGACTGAACCGACATCGATGATGGGGATCAGACGAGCGACTTCCACTGAGACTAGACCAATGCCGATGATGGCAATCAGATAGTCAATTTCCACTTGAACCAGGCCGATGATGGGGACCGAATGACTGCCTTCCACCAAAATTGAACCAAGGACGATAATGGGGATTAGACGGCCGACTTCCAACAGCACTAGACCCAACCAATGCCTACGACGAGGATCACACGACCGACTTCCATCAGGACCAGAATGAACCAATGGCTACAAGAACCAAACGACCGACTTCCTTTAACACCAAACTGGATTGTACTGACAACGACGATGACCAAACTGAAGGTAATGGTAATGGATGGTGGCCGTTCGATTCTTGTCATAGCCATCGGTTCAACCTCGGTAGAAGTCAACCATTCAGTCTCGGTCATTACCGTCTATACAGTCCCGATGGAAGTCGACCGTCAAGTCCCGATCATCTCCATTGGTCCAGTCCTGGTGAAAGTCCACCATATGATCCCGGTCATTGCCATCAATCCAGTCTCAATAGAAGTTAGCCGTCCAATCCAAGTCGTCGCCATCAATTCAATCCCCATCATTGCCATTAGTCCGATCATAGTAAAAGTCAACCATTTGATCCCAATTGTTGCCATCATTTCAGTTCCAATAGAAGTCGGTCGTTTAGTCTCCATCATCGATGACAACTTGTTTTCGTCAACTTTGACAGTTTTGTTCAATTACCATTGATAGATTGATCAAAACTTCATGTATTTATGTCACATTACAAAAAAGCTTGAGTGAAGATTTAAAATAATGAGTTTAAAAATAATTTCAAATTACAAAGAGATTGATGGAACACTTAAATTTAAATTTGATCCATATATTTTTAACTATCCAAATAATTAATTTTGTTCAAATTCAAATCCATATACATCCAAACATAACATTAAAGTTAAATATTCAACCTTTATGAGCAGGAAAAAGTATGCAAAAGGCTACCTCTCAATAGATTTGATAACGCCCAAATCCACCCTCATATCACCGAATTCCAGATAGTTATAGTCATATATAAGGGAATAGAACTTTTGTCATGGGAGAATGAAAAGTAAAGACCTCAAGATTTTTTTTTTTTTTTTACAGATTTTAGTATTGAAACGTGAAAGAATGAATATTAAATTTGAAAACTTTAACTATGAAGAGATCTTACTTTGACATTAATTTTCTTATGAGATCCGCATTTGTTATTCTCCCTTTTGTAAATCCATATAAAAATGAAACATCATAGAATTGCATGAATGATGATGAATTGAAGAGCACAAGTCACAGAGTACAAAATTTATACAACAAATTAATAATGTGAAGCAGAGGAACAGAATTGAAAGACAAAGCAAGAAATTATAGACACGAAAGAACATTCAGGTAAATTCCCATCTACGCCCCTAGTTTAGATTCGAAAACTCTCTCTCCTTTTGATGCTTAATGGAGTCCAAAAGCATCCTTAAAAGCCGATTTACATTATTGCACATGAACAAGTTCTGTCATTCCCAATATCAATTTCATCATCTGACCCTTCTGCTTCACTGCAAGAAAAAAAGGAAAAGTAAAAACAGCCAACGATAAGGCATCCCATATAACTACCATGAAAAATAACGCAGCAGAAATAAAGGAAAGCACATCAAAACATAAGAAAGACTTCTAACTCTGCATAAATACAATTGTAAAGCAAGGAAGAAAACTTTAGATCCCGTAAGAGCTCCAACTATAGAAATTTACAATTGAATAATTAAGCAATTCTCCAATTAATGGAAGAATTTAAAATGGCATACCTCCTTCCCAGATTCCTTAACCCGAAGTTGATCCAAAAGAAAACAAAAGCTTCACAAAGAAATTTGTGAGGTTTCCTATCCTATAACAGGAAGACCATCTTTCCGATAGACATTCTTAATTACTATAATTACACCCACAAGGCCACTACATTCAAAAGGGAAAGAAGAAACCGGTTAATGTCATACATTTTTAACATCAAATAGTACTCTGCACCAAACCACCCTTATCCAATATTATCACTGCCTCCACAGTCCACATACCTTACTTTACAACACCCAGACTCACTTGTATACATACATGTTAACCTTAATAGATAAAAGCCACCCTTACTTGTATATTTAAGTTTTATTAAATCAAGCACGATTGTCAAACGTAATTGATTGAATCAATGAGAAAAATTTGAATCTTCTTCTATGCAGATTATAAGTCTATGATAATGGACAAAAGGAAAAACAAAAGCACTAATCTAATGAAGGAGAGAAGAGGCAAATGACTTTCTAAGGAAAATAAACAAAAGGAGGGCTACAGGGAGAGCAAGGAATCAATTTTCACCACAAAAAAAAAAAAAAAGCCTCCTTTGGCCATATACTAATTTTACCATGCATCTAAGGACTTACCAAACTATTGTTTAACAAAGTGTTCTCTCCTATTAACGTTTCTTCTTTCACCCAATCAGAAATTCCCGATATTCATCAATAGGTACTATGGAGCGCCTAAATCCTACATTGTGTAGCATGAGATGTTTAATAGGAAAGTGGATTGATCTCACATCTCAATAGCTAGTTTTGGGGGGAGGATTTCCCTCACTTGGGTGTCTTGTCTACAAATTGGTATCAAAGCTAGTGATCAATATTTCCAAAAGGCCAACCTATGAAGGATTCCAACAGGCAAGGAAGCCAAGTGAAGTGTAGAAAAGTATAACTATCAAAGTGTCAAGTTAGGTCCCTTTTGGATCACTACAAATATTTCGAAGGAAATAGAATTGGAATGGGTATAGGAAATAGAATGAAAATTGATTTTAAAAGTACGTTTGGTATGAATGGAAATTTATGTGGAATCTTGATATGATTTTTGATTGGTATGTTGGAAATATTCAATGGAATGGAAGATTTAAGGAGAAAAGGACCAAATTTTCCAGAATAAAATATATAAATTCCATTAAAAAAAGAAAAGCAAACCTTCGAACAACAGATCTATAAGCATCATGTCATCATCTTCAATGAGCATGGCAGAGGATAGTGGTCCTTCTACATCTCTCCTTTCTTTCTTTTCTTTTTTCTGGTGCGGTGCTTAAATGAGCAGTCCTTTCCTAAACAGCTGCTTTAACAGATCTGGTGCGATGCTTGAGCAACTAATGACTAGCGAGGAGGGCAAGAGCTTCAAACGTCATTGGTGGGAGACCTTTGAACCTTGAGGAGGGAGAGATTTGGAGGGAGAATATAATCTTTGAACTTGCAAGGTAAGGAAGAAGGAGAGATTTGGAGGGAGAGAGTGATCTTTGGGTTGAGAGCTTTAAATGCCATTGGTTGGAGATCTTCGAACTCGAAGGAGGAAGGAGATCTATAAGGAGAGAATAATCTTTGAAATTCAAATTTGCTAGCGATGGAGGAAGGACCAAAGGAAGATCGGGATGGGCATCAGAAATTTAGAAAAAGCCAAGGGGTATCATGGTCATAAAAAACTGGCTTCCTAGGAAAATCCATATTTTCTAGAGGGTGATGGTGGGTTCCATGATTTTGATGGAAATTGGCTTCTTGGGAAATCAACATGATGCAAACCAAACAAAGTAAAATGCATTTTCCACTTCCTTTCCTTTTCCTGAGTAACAAATCTAGTAAACCAATGGGACCTTAGTTTTTGAGATTTGGATTCAGTGAGTGGCTTAAGTCCACTCACTCGATAAGTATCTCAATTATAGTAATTGAATTTCATCAATATTTGAAAATTATCATGATACATTTTCCTCCAAAAATTCAAAATAATCTTCACAATCAAAGCACTCTTCACATGTATATCGTCTCCTCCAAAAATTTGAGATTTGGTTCTTTTTAAGTATTATATAATAAAATCCCTTACAGCTATTTTATTAAATCAAACAATTATTATCGTACCATGTAAGAAACTCATTAAGTGAGTGGACTCTAGCCACTCACAGAATCCAAATCCTAGCTTTTGGAGGAGGATTCTCCACCTCAATTGGGTGTCAATCAATCAATGTGTTACAATTGGTGAGAGTACAAGACATGGGCTTGGAATCTCATAATTCCTAACTAATCATGAGACAATAATTACCAATTACCCAGTCAAAGAATAGGTAAATTTCAGTCTTGACTACAGTCACACTATTCCCATGTACAGCATGAGCAGTAATAAGAAGAATGAGAAGCTGATTAGGCTCTGCCAAACAATTAATTAGCATCAGGAATCAAGAGTAGGACCAATTAGACTTATTAGCATATATGGTGAGAAGATGTAAAACTCTTACAGCTTTGAATCTATGTGAAAATCTTAAAGAACATTTGAGTTTTAAATTTATGGGATAGCTTTGAATCTATGTGAAAATCTTAAAGAACATTTGAGTTTTAAATTTATGGGATATTTACATACTTGAAATATCATTGGAGCCTTTCTTCATCCACTCACTCTTCTCAGTGAACTTGAATTCAAGGCTCACAACAATTTTATTTATGTACATTTCCAAGGTGGAAAGAAGCGCTACAGAAGAGAAGCCATACATGCACTTGTTCTATGCACAAATGAAATTTCATCTAACATAAATGCAAATCTGTCTAACTCAACTAAGCCTTATCGTCAAAGTGCTACAAGCTTATGACGTCATTAAATGATAATAAATTATGCACATTTAAGCCAGATTTCTTTTAAAACAGAAACAATAAAGACAGAAAGAAAGAAATGCGAAACGCCATAGATTTCTGCGATTCATTGGATGTAAGTAAAAAAAAAAAAAAAACAGGTTCTAATCAGGAAACAAAAACAATGCAAAAGGAAAGCAAATTAAGAAAAATATATAGAAGAAAAAATGTTCACTTGCACTGTGAAATAACTGTGATAAATTTCCTTTAACAAAAGACTATCTAGAAATTAAAATACCTGGGTTCAAATTCTCGAATCTCAACCAGCTCGCTCCCACAAGCATCTGTCCACTGCACCCTCCTCTCCACTGGACAAGGAGGGTCACTTTCCTTCCCACCATCTGGTGCGTCCTGCTCATTAGCCACTTCAGCAGGAACTGGTTTATTATTTAGTGGCCTCTTCAGGCTACTTTTAAGAGCAATCTTTGATGTATTAGTGTCATCATCAAGATGAGCAGCAGGAACCTTATCCTCTCTCTTGTCAGAAATTGGCAGCCCATGTGAAACATCATGCTGCTGAGCAGGACCAACTTTAAGAGGAGATTTAGTGTCAACGCCTCCAGAAGTGCGACCAAAGCAAACAAATGAGGCGCACCTCTGGGGAAGACGATTCTTTGTAGAAGCCAGCTGGAGCTCAGGGTCAGTTTCTTTGTCTACCAACTGGTACTGGTTCAACGGTGAAACTCTCATGGGTTTGTCCTCACTCCTCTGACCCAAGAGGAGAAGGGTTAGGCCCTTACTATAACCTGAAGCTGAAGCAGAGAAGAATCCTCCTCCTTCTACTGCCAATAGCATCAGTTCTGCTCATTGGCACACCAGAAAATGATTTATTTATGTAACGGCCTGCCCACAGAAGAACCGGAATTTCCGTCCAAAGTTAAGTGAGATTAGCATCACTTTCAGCAGAGCCAAAATATTTTTGTTTCTTATCATTTTATAGATTTTATTCTACTTATAGAAGTTGTTGACCAAGACCTCTTAATTAACAACAATCCTAAAAGCATGGTAAATAATAAGTCACAATGGCGTCGTGCAATCCATATAACTGACTTTAGTGAGATAAGGCTTATTGTTGTTGTTGTATAATTTCATAGATTTTCATCATATTTTTTATTCTACTCACTCACAATTACAAAGAAATAGTGAATATTCTCAGTTTAGAAAAATGGGACATTTGAAAGCTACGCCTAATATAGCAAAAGGGCATTAAAAGGAAGTTACAGACTTAAAAGCCACAATTAATAAGACAAGAATAAGCACAAAGGATTTGACGGCGCTACCGGATTCCTGATTTTCCGGAATCATTTCAAAATTCCGTGGCATAGGAGGTTGGATAGCTGGAAATAGATCAAAAAGAAATTATTTTCACTCAGAAATGACATCAAAATTGCTCAAATTATCTTTGCTTTCACAAAATTAAGGTTATAAAGAACAAGTTTTAGAAAAAATGTTAGCTCTATCAATACTCCACTCCAAGCCACTTTCATAACTATCACAGTAGTTTTCTGAACAATCCAATGGATATGCATGAGGAAACTTCAAAAAACAAAATAAGATCAAACAAAAAGTTGAGCAACACTACAAAAAATTAAAAAATTTCTGAAAACTTAAACATGAAAGCAAAGAGTTGCGAAGATATCAAATAAAAACAAGGGACAGGTTTCTTTCTTTTTTTTTTTTTTCCTTTCTTTCTTGGGCCTGAGTAAAGAGTTAAGTAAATAGCAAAAGAAGAAGATCTCTACACGTCAAGGCAACCCCACCCAACAAATGGTAGCATACAATTCTCGAAATTTCCAATTCCACTTGCTGAAATAAATCGGAAGACTGTTGATCTAAAGAATAATAAGAAGAACAAAGAAAAGATAATGCCACTGGAGTATAGCTGTTCATCACAAATGCAGGAGAAAGACAATCAAGAGCACAAACATGGAACCCTGAATATTCAGTTAGTACACCTAAGAACAATTTCGACCAATTATTTGACAATGAGGTTTCTACCTTTTTACACTTACACCCACAAGTAAAGAACTCAGTAAAGCAAGATTCAAAGCGTCGGTTTCCATCACTTTCCCGGGAAGACAAATGGAAAATACAGATCAAAAGAAAATAAAACTTGCAGTACCTGGTGGTGTTGGAGAATCAAAAAAGGAGGCCTTCGGCAACCACGGTGGCGCGCAGAGCCGGTAGCTATCGCATCTCCGATAGCCAGGTGGAGGAATAACGCGGCGAGGAATTGAAGACGAATTTAAACTTAAAAAGAAAATGACGGTTTTTTTTTTTTTTCGTCTGGTTAGAATTAAAAAATTTTTAAAAATCAAATAAATAATTGTTTAAAAGGAGGATTGGGAAAGTAACCATTAGCGCATGATAGCGATGGGACTCCATTTTTCTTTTTCTTTTTCTTTTTCGCTCTTTTTTTTTTATTAATTCCAGAAACATATAACAAATTTTGAGGAATAATGGCGGATCTCTCCAAAAAAAAAAATATTTACTTATAAAAGTCAATAACAAGTTATTATTTTAAAAAATAAGTTTATAGTACTATTACTATTATAACAAGAAATAATTTTATATTAGTCATTATTTACAAATGATTTTCTTAAAAAGGCTTTAAATGTAATTTTTTCAATTTTATACACCATTTTTCTATGTATTTTTTTTTGTTATTCATTTAGTTTAACACATTTTTTTCACATTGAACATTACATTATGATATCGTCTTTGAAATTAATATTTTAAAATTACATTTATGCCCAACTTAAAAAAATATTTTATTAATTTTTCGTAAAAATATAATATTGTATCTAAAGTAATTATCATTTTTTTTGAAATTGTATATAACAAATACCATAATAATAGTGGAATGGAAAAAGTTGAGAAAATGACCATGGAATGAGGAAGGAATGAGGTTCTCTCTTTAGGTCTTATAATATAAATATATATATATATATATATATTCACTTGATATTCTGAAAATTTTGGGATATTATCACAAATATGATTGCATCATTATACATTTTAAGACTTCACCTCCAAATTTTAAGATAAATCATTTCAATTTTTTTAAACAATTAAACCAAACATCTCTCAAACTCAATTTTACACACACACACACACCCACCCACCAGTCATCTCCCCAGTTTTTATCTATTTTCTTTTCTTACCTCATAATCAATATTTTCAAATTGGTTTGATGTTACTTCTCAATTTCCATTTGAGCGGCAAGTTTAATGAAGTTTTCAATCTTTCATCTTCATCTTAATAATGGACAAGGAATTCAATTCAAATAACATTATCAACAACAACAACTACAACTAATAATTTAAGTTTAAAAAAAAAGAAAAATTTTGCTTTATTTTATATCTCTTTTTAAAAATCAAAGCAACATTTATAACTATTTTTTTCTACTATACTCTTGTTTATATGAGTGATGTAAAAATGTTTTATGAGTTAAATTAATAGCAAGTTTGATGATAATGTGATCAATATTTTAATGTATTGATTGCTTTCCTTTATATGTGTTGAAGCAATAAAAGATTTATATTTTAAAAATGAGGCAGTAGAAGAAACTCGGGCTTTCCTTAAGTGATGTTAATAATTTAAATTTAAAAAAAAAATATTTAAAAAGAGTCAGCATCAATTAAGCTTAATTTTATTTTGATATAACTATTGGATTAAATTCGACCATTTTCACACATAATTGAAAGTAACTTTATTAAAAATATTTTTTAATTAAAAAAATTTAAGTGAATTGAATCTTAAGGATTCATTATAATTAAAGCATACATCTAAATTTAAAGAATATTTATAAATAACTTATTAACAAAATTTTTATATTAACAGTAAAATATAAATTTATAATTTTATAAATTATTAGTTAAATTTTTATTAATTTAACTAACTTTTTATCTTTTAAAAATATTTGATACGATCATTTAAGATTTAATACTTAAGCAATCGAGAGAGGGGGGGGGGGGGAGCAGCAAAGAGGAATGGGCCCAAAATGTATTGTAAAATGAATGCAGAACGTTCCAATGTGAAGACCCTTTTTGGGCATTCAAGTCATGATTATGTGGGAATTGAGGGCCATGCTTAGAAGAGCCATACCTGTTGGATGGATGGTTGATTGGTCGAAAAGTCAAAATGGCGTCGTCCAATCAATTTCACTGGAGATAAATATTGTGGGGGAAAATAAGATTCTAAATCTGAAAATGAATGAGTATTGAATAATATTAAAACGTCTAAATTCAAGCTATACAAAAAAAAAAAAAAAGAATTTAATACTCTGTTTCAGTTTAATATATTTGTTGTTTGAAAACCTAAAAATAATACTAATGTTTAGAATGTTATAATAAGAATATTTTGAAGTTAAGATTTTAATTACAACTAGAGATGTTTATAGGACCCTTGTATATTTGTGTTGATATTAAGAAATAATTTATCCTGTTTATAAATTATAAATAATATCCCAAGTGTTTTTGAGCCTCTTAAGCAACAATATTTAGATTGGTTAGATTGAATCTCTTATAAAATTATTACTAAAATGTTGAGTCATAAAATAAATAAATAAATAAATAAATAAATTCAAAGTATTAAAATTTTATCTAATTAAATAGTTTAAAATTGCAGTAAAAACCAAATAAAAAATATTTTATATGAGATCAAATTTAAATTGTCCAAATGTTAGTCCTATGGTTAGAAAAGGAAGATGATAGGAAGGGAAGAGGAGAGAATCTCAAAGCCCTTCACATCACCATAATTTTTTATAATCCATCAATTGGTTCAACTTTTTAATCATTTTTCATCATTTTTTTTTTCAATCAAACGTGGAAATGAGGTAGCAATTTGTAGAATTTTTACTATCATAAAATATTCCTTTTATCTTCTTTTCATTCAAACTTGAGACTTGAGAAATTAGAAGTTTAGAACTTATAGGTTTTTAAGTCTTATACTTTCAGGAGCTATTTTCAGTGTAATGGGAGTGATATCATCTGCAAACAGATGATAAATCTCACATACAAAGTTCTGGGATTTGAAAATACAGAATATTCAAAATATAACTTTTAAATTTATACATTAATTATTTAAATTTAAATTAAATGTCACCCTTTTTTCCCCTCCTCTTCCATTATCCTCCATTAAACATACCTAAGATTTTTGCTGCCTTCGTATGGTTAGAAATACGGGCCAACCTAAGCATTTGAATTGATTTACATGAGTTTGCTTGAGTTTAAACTATTTTCATATGAGTTGGAAAAATATCAACCCAACCAACCAATCCCATTTTATTTTTTTTACATGAATTTTAAAAAAATGACACATGAATGATAAGTTCTAATATAATGTTTCAAACAATTAAAAAAATTCACATTATAAATGTATGAGATTGGTCCTTTCTATTATGATTCATTTAAGATTCGTTTATTTTGTAGGGTTATGATACCAAAAACCCCTCCATTTTTTAATGTTTCATTCGAGCCAATTATTTTTTATATACCAATGACTTTTATGACAAGTTATTTGAGCCAACCTATATAATCTAACCTAGGGCTATGCAAAAGTTATTTGATCCTGTCCGGTCTAGTCTAACATGAGACAACCTAATCCGAATAAAAACTAGTCTTTCAAGACTAAAAGGACCAAAAAGATCAGACTTTTTTTTTAAGTTAGACTGGACAAGAAACCAAGCATTTGGACCACTTGGTCTGGTCTTATAAATTTATTTAATATAACTATAATTAATGTATCAATTATTATTACAATAAGTTAACTTATAATAATAATTAGCAAGTCTTTGTATTTTATACTTGTGAAGTCATAAATATCGAGCAAAATTCTAACATTGACCAACCTTAATATTCTCCTTTTATCAATGAAATTTGTTGTTAACTTGATGTAATGGACTTTAGACATATTGTAATGGACATTGACCAACCTTAATTTGAATCATTTATATTGTAATTAAAATACTTTTTGTTGTTGTTGGGGATTGTTGTAGATTTATAATTGTTGTTATTATAATAAATTTTATGTGATTATAAATAATTTTATTATGTTAATTAAGTTTATTATGTTGAAATGAATTGCTACCTTTGAAAAAGAAAAAAAATAAAGTGAGATATTGGACAAGACTAGAATCAGTCTCTTAGTCCTACAAGACCAGTCTGATCTTGTTTGGCTTTGGATTATACTAGGACTAGACTAGACCACAGGTTGTTTAACTCAATTATTTTCATAAAAAGTATTAGATTTCGAGTTAGGCTGAAGTCCTGCCAAATCAGTCATTTGTGCAGCTCTAGACTAACCTATATTTCAAAACTTTATGTAAGCCTTAAGCATGCTGATATGTCTTCCTGTATTTTATACATTATCATTATCAATTCTCAAGAATGCTCCTATTCTTTCCAATATGCACAAGACAAAGCTACCAAGATTCCATGTAGAAGTACCTTATTTCCCCTAATTATCATTACCCTTTTCTTGTACACACATATTTCCTCCCTTCTCGAAATAAAAAGCCCAAGCCAAGGCAAGATGATGATGAAAAATCACTTCTAATTTATTTTGAAAAAAAAAAATCACCTTTGAAGAATTATAGGATGTTTGTTTAAATTTGGTAAAAGTGTGCATTTGATCATCTAGCTATATACAATATTTGAGTTTTGATTTCTTAATTTTATAAAATATTTTGTTCATTTATTTAACTCAAACATAGTTAGTTTCATTAGTAGAAGATGCTAACATTGTAATTTTAAATGCTAACAAAATTGACAAATCAATACTACCACATTCAAAAATATAAGATATTTTTAATCGAATCTCTCCCTACAAAATAGTTACTTGTTTTCAAACTAACACCTTCTTTCCATATTTATCCCTATTTAATAAGATATTTTACTTTAAAATAATATAAATTGATTTATTTGTTAGGGACATTTTTGAAGAAAAAAAAGGCAATGATTACACTTTCAAATATTAAAAATGCTTTATATTTTTAAACATACAACCCCTTAAAAAAATACATTTTTGAACATAAGGAATATTATTTGTGTCAATTATTGTTATTTTTAAAATTTAAACCTAATACTTTAGCTTTTAAGAATTTATTTTATTTTATTTTTTTAATAATCAACAGGGCAAAAGGCCCAAACAGTAATATTCCATCTAAAAACTTCTCTAATACTGGACTCAATTTGGGTGTTCGTTACTGTGATGAAATCTGGACCATCTAAATTTTGATCTGAATGGTCCAGATTTAACCCATTATTATGTATTATATTTTTTAAAATAAAAATTTATAAAATTATAAAATAATTTTAATAATTTTTTTATTTTTAATATGATTTAGATTTAATTTGAAGGGTCTAATTTAATATTAAAATTTTTATAATTGATGTATATTGACTATTCAAATATACTCTGCACAGTCTAGATTTAATCTGGTGTTAATCTGGACTAGGTAGAGTACATATGAATAGTTAATATATAGTAATTATTAAAATTTTAATATTAAATTGGACATTCCAAATTATATCTAGATCATAATAAAAATAAAAAATTTATTAAAATTATTTTATAATTTTTATAAATTTTTATTTTAAAAAATATAATATATAATAATGGGTTAAATATGGTCTATTCAAATTAAAATCTGGATGGTTCAGATCTTATCACAGTGATGAGCACCATGGTGCCCAGACCAATTCCCTCTAATACTAGTGAAACCCGTAAAATCCATTTACAGTAAATCACAACAAGCCACGAGAGGGGAAGTAAAAGAAGAAAAATCAGCATCACAAAAAAAAAATACCATAATTTTCTAACCAACTAGCAACTCTATTTCCTTCTCTCAAAGTATGAGTAAATTGTACAGCTTTAAGACAGTTAAGCTCCTTCTACAATAGAGCCTGAATACTATTAATAGGAATATCCCCATTATAAAGCTTCTGTAGAATGCTAATAGTAGCATTAGAATCCCCCTCAACCACCAAATTTTCAACTTTCAAATCAACAACAATCCCCAAAGTTATGTTATTGCAGTACTACAATAACCCAGATTTTTAACAAAATTCCCACGCCAACTAATAGGAAAAACAGGTTGAAGAAGTAGGATAGAAGAGAGATATAAGATAGAGTTTGAGAAGAAGAGGAAGAGAATTCAAAAAAAAAATAAAGGAACAAAAAAAAAATAGAGAGAAAATCAAGAGAGAGAGAGAGAGAATTAGGTTTCTAAATGATACATTTTATTATGATATCAGCCTAATTACAATTAAGAGAAACCTAGTATTTATAGGCTTCAGGTGCAGAAAAGTCAAACAAAATAACAAATAACCTAACTACCCTTTAATAACTACCCGTACCTAAATAACACATGGTTTTTTTATTATTTTATATATCAATACCCCCTTTAATAGCCCTTGTCCTCAAGCGTTTGAAACTTGAGAATCTGGAACTGTTTTTGAAAGTTGAACAAGGACATCCAGCTTGCTTCCTCATTTGGCTTACCCTGCCACTGTACTAACACTTTAGTAATAAACCTTCCTTTATGTCTTCCTACCCTCTTGTTCAAGCTCACTTCTGAAACAAGGGTAGCTGGAACTTTTGGCCAATTTTTAGGGGGATGTCTTTGACAAAAGGATCTGGTCATGATTTCAACAGTGAAACATGGAAGGTTGAGTGAATTTTAGAGGTGGGAGGAAGTTTAAACTTACATGAAACATTCCCTATCCTTTCCACCACTCTATATGGCCCAAAATACCTTGGTGCCAACTTTTGTATACTCCTAGAGGCTGCTGAAATCTATCTATAAGGCTGCAACTTGAGAAAAGCCCATTTTCCAACCTCAAATTCACAATTAGACCTCTTTAAATTAGCCTTTTGTTTCATTCAGTTTGCTACTCTATTAAGATGATACTTTAAAACATTTATCACATGGTCTCTTGCTACAAAACTTTGGTCGACAGCTTTAACCATAACTTCTTTAGTTAGATATGGAGCATATATTGGTGGTTTTTGTCATAAAGTAATTTATAAGGTGTTGCCTTGGTAAAGTATGGAAAGTTGTATTATACTATCATCCCGCCAAAGGTAACCACTTACTCTACTCCTTAGGAGTTTCCCAACATGTAACATCCTGAATTTCTTAATCATAAGTTTAAAGGTTAATCAAGGGTAAAGTGAAAATTAAAGTGGGATTTGAGATTCGGATGATTAATTAGCATTTTGACTTGTTGGTGTGTTGTGTAAACAGATATATGTGATAGGAGTATGTTTCGAGTTGAAGTAAGTGCACGTGGTGAGAAGAAGTCTCACTGTGCCATACGCTGCAGCTTGTGCTTCATGCACCGTGACTCGTAGACCAAAATTTTCCTTCGTAAGTCGTGAATTTTAGAAAATTTTAGAAGAGAGAAATTGAGAAATACATAAAACAGAGAGAGGAGAAGGGCTAAGAAGATAGGTTAAGTTATTTTGGAGTGATGGAAGGTGATTCAGATCGATAACTTGCCAGGTAAGCTACATAGAACTCTTACCTTCCATTCTACACAAATTTCTTTGAAAATGAGTTATAAGAAAATTGAATCGGTAGAATTTGAGGGGTTTGATTCTTGCCCAATAGTAATAAAAAGATTCTTAGAAGTTAAATTAGAGCTTTGAACTCGAAGGCTCAATTTTTGGTCTTTAGAGAGAGAAAGTTAGGGAAAAATTTGTCTTGAGTGAAATAAAACCAATTGAGGTGATGTAAAGTAGTAATGAGGTGGTTATAGACTTAGAATGAATAAATAGAAAAGAGTTTACAGATGAATATAGCCCTAAATAGTAAAAATGAATTTTTGCTCAAAATAGGCCAAATGACTAAAATGTGCCAAATGTATTCAGATTGGCATATTGGGCGAGTGAGCAAAGAAAAGAAGCTTGAGATAAGCTTGTACGATAGTGGAAATCCACGGGTAACCTTTCTAATGACAAAAGGGTTGAGGTAACCGAATAACTTCAGTTGTTTGACTGTTTATTGTAACTGTATGCTAGTATACTATGTAATGCATAAACTGGTTTTAAATTGAGCATGTTTTGTGGCATTGAATGATTTTGTGTATAAAATGACTTTTGGTTAAAATGAGCATTGAAATTGTGTTTTGTAATGTAAAGTGATATATATATATATATATATGTTATGTGTAAGAAAAAGTAAATTGTGAAAAGGAAACCTTAAATGGTTCAAGAAAGCATGATTTGAGTGGTGGGAGTTCACCCAAGTATAGGGGATGATAAAAACTATATGGCAAGGTTCCCTTGGTACCCTGTTAGGGTATGGTGTTGGAAACAATTCTCCTTAGTGCCTTGAAAGGTGCTATGTTAGAGAAGATCGCCTAAGTGCCTATTAAGGTACTGTGTTGAAGATGAGAGATTCCTTTGTATCTTTATGATACAAGTGGGAGACAACAATGCCCCATTGTGTGTATTAGGGGAAAACCATAGTCCGTATTGTGTGTTAGAACATCTTTGGCTAGGTGATTCTACCATTGCAAGTGAGCTCAAGAATAATGAAAGTGTATATTAGTCTGAGATGAGCTATGGTTTTATGTCGGGGTGATTTGGAGGACTGATTGGTAGACATCATGCTAGTATTTTATGATATGATGAAATATCTTGAGATAGCACCGAATCCTTCGGGATTGATGAAAAGTGAAAAATGAAATGTGATATGATGTAAATATTATTTTATGAAGCTTTAATAGTATACTATGTTTACTTTCATATTGTTGCATGTAATAGTCAATAGGAATGAGTTATTTTGTTGCTGAGATTTTTATCTCACCCCCGTGATTACATGTTTACAGGATCGGGAAGTGAGCAGACTAATGGAAGAGAGTCTGGACTAACTTTAGTTGAGAAGTCGTGTACTCTGAGGTTGTGTAATGAACTAAATTAAAAGATTGTATATATAAGTGCATATGAGTTGCCATAGGGTTGCATGCATGTATTGAATTGAGTTTTGTGAAATTAAGCCTGAATTATGTGTATAGGTGTTGTTTGAGATAAAAAAAGGGCTTTGATTTGAGTATGTTTGTGTTGCAATGATTATGTGTTGGTGAATCTTAAGCCAAAAGCTAAAATTATGATGAAATGAGTAATTTAGGGGCTAAGATTGTATTTTGATTGTGATAGGTGAATCTTAAGCCAAAAGCTAAAATTATAATGAAATGAATAATTTGAGGGCTAAGATTGTATTATGAATATGATTGCATGTGTTTGTATATGATGAAGTTGAAAAGTAGCCAAGTCGGCTTTATTATGCCAAGAAATGGCATAGTTTGTGAAATTAGTAAATTGTGAAAGTTGGCTGTAAAGAGGTAAACATGGTTAATCAGGTGTATTAGATCCTTTTGGACTTAGTTCAAGGCCTAGTATGGTCTAATGAGAGAAAGGGATTAACCTGAGTGCTTGAGTGCGCAAAATTTTTAGAAAAAGTGACTTTTTGTACTCGGGTGTTCAAATTTTGATCGGACCATTAGATCATGTTCAAACTTATCTCATTAGTTAATATATGAGCTAAGCTTCGTATGGGCGCTTGAATCACTCCAATTGGATGTCGTATGCGAAAATGGTGCACACCGAAAGTTCATCATTTTGCTGTCAAAATGATAGTAGAAAAATGAACAGGCATGCCACGGTACATGGATGCACATGCCACAGTGCACGACACAAACATAGAGAGCATATGGCTCTGTGCCGCATGCCACGACGCACTGACCGTCCTCCGCAGTGCACAGACTAAAATTTAATTTTATTTTGTATGCTGAAATGCATGCATTTGAGAAAGGAATGCTAATGGTTTAAGTCCACTATGTATTTAGAAAGTGTATGATTTATTTTCACTGTGTTTTCTCTGATTGAATTGAGATTTAATTAATTTTTATAAAGTAAGTCTTTGGCCGAAACTTTTAAAATGAATCTGATGATTGTGAATGATGTGAGTTAATGGTAACACCATAATCTTCTTTTATATTAAGTGTATATATGAGAGGAGGTTGCACAACACATATACCTAAGATATATTTCTAAGCAATGATTCAACTCCTCAGATTGTCTATCACTTTAAGGATGGTAGGATGAAGTAAGCTTCTGCTCTACCTTAATCACTTTCAAAAATTCTTTCTAAAAATTACTGATAAAAATTAGATCCCTATCACTAATGATCTCATTAGGAGCCCCATATACCTTGTAAATATGATCCATAAAATGTTCACTTAAGGTAGCTGCTGAAAAGGGATGAGAAAGAGCCAAAAAGTGAGCATATTTGCTCATTCTATCCATAATAACCCATATTACCTCTTTTCCCCTAGATTTAAGTAGGCCTTCAATAAAATCCATTGCTATAGTCTCCTAAACTCTATTAGAAATGGGCAATGGTTGCAATAAACTGGGGATAGCTGCTGTCTTATACTTGCAATGAGCACACATATCACATCCTCTTACAAAATCTTGAATATCCTTATATATTCCCTTCCACCAAAATAACCCTTGAACCTTTTGATAAGTAGCATGCACCCTAAAGTGGCCTCCTTGTGGACTAGCATGCAACCACTTAAGGATTTATTGCTTAATAGCTACAACATCACCAACCACTAACTTCTCTTTTCATCTTAACAACTGTCCATCCCATAAATGCTTGCCGATAGCCCTTTTCATTGCAACTCAGAAATTATAACCTTCAAATATGCATCAACATCCCAACTCTCCTTAATTTTCTAAAGCAATTTAGGAGAAGTAGTATCAAGTGCCATTTGTAACAATTAAGGCCCATGCAACCTTGATAAAGCATTTGCGACAACATTTTCCTTTCCTTTTTTGTCGCAAATTTCATACTCATAACCCATCAATTTAGTTATCCAATACATTTGAAAAGGAGTTTTTATCCTAATAAGTACTTCAAGCTTTATTGATTGATTTTAATAACAAACTTCTTTCTCTCTAAATACTAGTCCAATATTCCACTGCTTGAACCACTACCATCAATTCTTTTTCATAGACAAATAACTTCAAGTGTTGAAGAGCTAAAGCTTTATTGTAGAAAGCAATAGGTCTGCCTTCTTTCATTAATATAGCACCAATCTTAAAACCGCGTGCATCTGTTTCAATAATAGAAACTTTATTGAAGTCTAGTAAAGCAAGTGCATGAGTTGAAACCTATACTTCCTTTAATTTTGTGAAAGTTTTTGTTGCTGTATCAAACTAAAGAAATCCTTGTTTTTTTAATAAATTGGTGAGAGTCCTTACAATCTCCCTATAATGCTGAATAAAACATCCATAATATCCCATTAGGCCAAGAAAAACTCTTAATTGTTTGATATTGGCTAGTTTTGGCCATTCCAGTATTGCTGTCACCTTCTTAGGTTGTAGAAACAGTCCTACTCCTTAAAATATAACCCAAATACTCATCTTAAGATTTCCAGCACCTTTGCTAAATGATCCATATGATTTATAAGAGAAGAAGAGTATATTAGGATATCATCAAAGAAAACATGAACAAACTTCCTTTAGAATGGTCTAAAGATAGAATTCATTACTCCCTAAAATGTGATTGGTGCATTAGTCAAGCCAAAAGGCATGACTAGCCATTCATAGTGCTTGGAATATGTCTTAAATGCTATTTTGTAAGCATCTCTAGGTACCATGTGAATTTAATGATATCCAACTCTCAAATCTAACTTGGTAAACCATTGTGCAATACTTAATTCATCAAATAAGTCCTTCATAAGAGGGACAACATGCTGATTTTTGATAGTCCTTTTGTTTAGCTCCTTATAATCTCTGCCACAAACCATCTTTCTTCTTAACTAACACTATTAGAGCTAAAAAAGGAGAACTTTCTTGATTAATCCCAGATTGTAAAAATTCTCCTACTAGCTTCTCAATTACATCTTTTTGACTTAAAGAATAATGATATGGCTTTATAGGATCAGTCCCTTGTTGAAGAACTATACGGTGATTTTGACCTTTTCTCATAGGTGGCAGCCCTTTAGGTTCATTAAAAACATCAACAAATTCTATCAAAACTTGCTGGATCCCCGGAAGTAGACTTCCTATCCCCCTATGATAGCAAAACTTTACATTTCTTCAATTGTTGATTTAATAAGTTGTAGTAGAAACTTCTATTCATCTCTACCCCCTTAGTTTCTACATTTTTTGGTTGCATCATCCTCTACAAGTTAGGCAAATTAGCTTGTAATTTGCATAGTTGATCTCCATACCAAAAATATAGGGTGAGTGTCTCATAATTCTAAAAAGCATTCTTGATACTCTTTAGCTAATTTAACCTCAGCACCATGTCATGAGTCTTAAGGTCAAGGATTCTGAAATCAAAGACAAACTCTAACCCTTACATTTTTCTTTTAAAACCCTTCTATAAACCACGTGTCTTGAGTTTTTCTCCTCTAGCCACCTCTACTTATGATTTTGGTGTACAAACAGGTTGCCAACCAAGCTTCCTTGCTGTTTCTAAATCTAAAAAATCATGGGTACTCCCATTATTTATGAGAACCTATATCTGCTTTTTACCACAGTATCCCACCACTCTTATTGAAGATGCAGCCTCCACACCTTCCATTGCATATAAAGAAATGAGTGGAGTTTCATCTTCCTTGCAAGCTGCTTCTTCTGACCCCTTATTTTGCAATTCTTCTTCTAGTTCCTCTTATATTGCAATAAAATACAATTACATCTTCTATCTTTGAGGACAACAATAGTCCCTAGAGAATTTTTCACGACAATAGAAATAAAAATTTTTGCTCTTATGTTCTACTCCTTCTTTTACAGAAAGAATTTTAGGGGCATTAATACTATTTTTAGAAGAAGAAGTGAAAGTTTTTGAAGGCACAAATTGATGGACCCCATGGCACGGATGACATAGCATTAATGGCAACGAAGCTTGAGGATGGTAATCATGAGCAGGGTGACATGGAAGGAGCCCAATACTTCTAATCCAACGTACCTAAAGACCCATTACAACATATTGGAGGTCCAATGACAAGAGCCCGAACTAAAGCCATAAAGCAAGCCTTGTTTAGTCTTGTGCAAGAAGTTCAAGAGCTTGGAGAGCATTGGGGCACTCCTCTCAAGCCCAAAAGAGAGCATCTATTTGTGTATAATGTACTTAAGATTCAAACTCATGAAGAGTCAAGCCCAAGAGATGCAGACCTTAGCCCAATGCAAGGAAAACTACAAGTTGAGCCTCTTGCAATCAAGGAGACATGAAACCCTAATGAAGAAGTCAAGAGTGACATGATTTTAAATCCTTTATGATTCCTTGATTGTCTCCTAAATTATTTTCTATTTTTATGGTCCTTTGATTTGATTTCCTATTTTAAGTCTAGTCAAAGGTTAGAATTAATTATAGTATTAATTTCTAAATTTTGTAATCCCATAATTTTAGGATCACATCTCCTAAATTATGTGGCTAAATATTTTATCATTATTTTATATTATTTCTCCTTTTAGTATTAGGAAATTAGGGTTTTAATTTTAAGAAATATTCTTTTCTATGAGCCTATATAAATTAGGCATGCTCCCTCTTGTAAACAAAATAGAAGTTGAATGAAATTATTCATTTTAGAGTTTATAACTCTTGTGAGCCTTAGTGCTTTGTGGTGGCATCCCGTATGAGAAACAAACGTGATCAAGAGCATGATCAACTCTTGTGGTGTCTTCGAAGGTTGGGGTTCGTAGAGGTAGGTGCTCTAGAGGATCTTTTCCTTGATTATTATCTCATTGTTTATTTCATATCTTTTTTTATTTTCATCATAAGTTTTGTCTCTTTCATTTTTTTTTGTTGTGTTAAGGGTTTTGTCCCTAAACTAGCACGATTTTACTTCCGCATCCCCTATCACAAATGTTAACTTCCCTTTCTATGGGGTCCCACCACCAAGCGAAGCATGTTTATAAAAGGCCCAATTATTCTGAAACCCTTGTGATGATGCAGAAGGGGGTGTAGCCACATGTGCGACATTCTTTACACTTGTTCACTTTTCTACTTGTCTTTACAAGGTGATCTCTTGCATATATAACATTTCAATTTTTAATTCCTTAATTTACTAAGCTTAATTAGGATAATTAAGTAAGTTGACGTGGTATGTGGCTATGGACGTCTAATAATCTTATTCAATTGTGTTTCAGCCCTAATTGAATTTGGTATCAAGTCAGGCCACCTAAGCATTGAATGAAAAAGAAAATGAAGGGTTAGTATTGCTGTGCCATACACCACGGTGGCTGTGGTATGGAGAGCATCCACTGTGGTGTACAAACACTTCAGATGCGAAATGAGAACCTCTTTGTGCCATACGCCACAATGCATTGTGTGTTCATCGTGACGCATGGCCATTTTTTGTAATTTATCAGATGTGAAACTGAGTCAGAAATAGAGAGAAGAGAAAGTAGAAAACGAAGAGGCATGTCAAGCTCTACTAGGGCACAATCTTGGGGAGGATTTGAGAAGGTTTTAAACTTTAAATCATATAAGGTAAGATTCCTAAACCTTTTTTCTTATTTTCTCTTCTATTTTCTCAAGGATTTGAGTTAGGGTTTGAATGAGAATGATGATTTTGGTTTATATAGGTTATGGCTCCAAACCTATTGACTCAAGTGGAGTTAATGGAAGTTGTTTAAGATATTTAAACCAAGTACTAATGATTTTGGTGGTTATTGGATGGTAAGTTCCATTAATGTTTAAAAATGGATATTAAGTCTATTATTATTATGGTTGTTGAGGTATTAATGGCAATATGGGTATTCAATAAAGTATATAATGTTAAAGATAGTTAATAAACCCATGAGTACACCCAAATGTAAGCAATGTGGGCATTGGGTAATCTAGAAAGGGAAGATTAGAGTTGAAATGTGTGAGATTGGCAATGTTAATGAAAGTTAACTTGGCAAATTGTAGATTGAGCTCTTGGATACCTATTTGGCCTAGGAATTCAAGCTTGAAAGTTATAACATTAAGGAATAAACTTTTAATCTCTCAAAGGTTTGAGGTAACCGGGGAACCCTATTTTGGGTAGTTATATGTTAATTTCTACATTATGATAATTATGTGTTTAGTTTGCGAATTATGACTGGTCAAGAGTGCAATATGTGAAATATTATATTTACATGATTTGCTTGATGTGTATTAAGCATGCAAAAGTGTCAGTGAAATGAGTTTTACAATGGTATATGTAATGTTCTAAATGAAAATCACTTCGAGTTGTGTTATGAATGAGTAATTGGTGGTGAATATGAGAAAGAGGAATATAAGAGGTCAAAAGTGATGTGTTTATGTGTTATAAGTGGAAAATGAGAATTGATACTCACTTGGGTAGCACACAGTCGTGAGCCCAACATGTTGATGTTAATATTGATTAATTGAGATAGTTAAAATTGAGTGAGCATCGTATATGGCATAATTAGAGGGCAATAGTTCACCTAGGAATTGGGAGTAAAGAAAAATTTATATGGTATTTAGACTGCCCTTTGGTGCATGGGGGTATAGTGTTATCTTACAGTTTGTCGAGGGACTATCCCATAGTTTGTCGAGGAATTAGAACCTAGCCTTCTCCACCAATTCAATGAAAAGAATAGTTTAAGGTATGAGACACCCTAGAGATTCGAGAGGGGGAAAAGCCGTGATCCGAGAGTGAGTCATGTGATCTCTAACCGGGTCACGCCTCACGATTAGTGAGCTTAAATAGTCCAGTCACACAGATAAAACCCTATTCAGTGTTATGCCTATGGTTTCAATTTGAGGAAATAAGGAAGGTATAAGGTTGGTTAATCATTACCAATGTAAATTTATGACATGTCACATGTTTTGAATTGTGGCAAGTCGTGTGATAAATCAGGTCATAGTCACATGTCTAAGTGTTTTGTGATTATATACTCAGCATATGCGAGATAGCAATGTGTTAACTGAATTAATAAGTTATGATATGTGTTAAAGCATATTTTAAGTACTTGATTTCATATACATGTGTTTGATTTACAATTGATATATAACTGTATAGGGTAGGTTTTACCTTAGTTACTGAGTGGTTAGACTCACCTCTCTTCTTTAACATTTGTAGGCTCTAGCTCTGATATTGAGAGGGACAAAGCTACTAAGGCATAGAAATCTGTGTATTCCTTTAGTATGCCTTTTGTATCTGTTTATTTTGTGTAATAGCATATGGTTGCCAATTCTAGATTGCATATAGTTGCATTTGCATTATTTTGTTATTGCACAGGTTTGAATTGTATTTTGGACCTTAAGTATTTGTGTATTAAGAAATATATATGTGAATAGGGTTAAAATACTAGTGCAAGTATAGAAATAATGTTTTAAATGTGTTACAATGAATTTTGATACAATGCAATGGAAATTTGCCTCCCCCTCTATTTTTGGCAAAAAGGAATTGACGAGTGATTTTATGTTGTATTGGTGTTTAAGTGTATGTGACATGTTACACTGATAGTCCTAGGTCTAATAGATATGGTCTAAATGTTAAGAAAGGCTTTTAACATTTGTTGTGGGTTTTGGTCACCCTTTTTGTGTGAAAGTTGCAAAAAGTGATCAAAATGTATTTGAGTATTCAACTTCTTAGTATGACTTATTTTGAAAGTAAAACTCATGCCATTAGCTAATTTATGTAAAGAGCTTTCTGTAGACACCTAGATCACATCATTTAGACATTGGACATTGGATGGAGAATCGAGACGTGTTGGAAGTTCCCTAATTCTCCGGTCAAATGATAGCAAAATCCATTTTCATTTACGTGCAACACACTGCAGTGCATAGCGCCTGAGCCACAACATGTGGCACAGAGAGCAACACACCGTGGCGTAGCATGCACGAGTTGCGTCGCATTGCCCTGTTTCATAGAAAATGAGTTGTTTTTCAACTGTTTTTGATTTATTTCACTTCCTTGAGGTATCTTATGCTTTTATATCTTACTTTTACTCTAATATAAGAGTTTATGACTGATTTAAATTTATTTTGATTATGAAAACTTAAGATCCCTTGATTTTGAATTAAAACTTGGTAATTACCTTTATAGGTTAATCTTTTGATTACCATGAGTTTATTAGTTAATGATGTTTAGTAGATTGAGATTTTATAGCATGCGTGCCAATGAGCAAGCTTCTTGGAGAGTTCTAGGTTTAAAGAGTCTAACTAGACCTACGTAATCCTCTATCAAACCTTCCATGTAAGCTTCAACCAAGTATTGTGGAAGATCCAGTTTGCAAGCAATGGTGTCAAAGGTGTCATTGTACTTGGCTAAGGATCTTTTTTGCCATAAGTGCATCAAGTTGCTCATTGGTGTCCTATGAGTAGGTTCGAATCACTGCTTCAAGGCTTCAACATACTCCACCTAAGTCAAAGTGAAACCAAACTAATTCTTCTCCATAACCGTGTGCCATGACCAAGCTTTTTCGTCTGAACAAATAGATGTCATTTTAACTTTCTCATTTTCAGATGTGTTATTAAGGTCAAAGTATTAAAGTCAAAGTATCTCTCACATCTCATGATCTAACCCAGCACATCGGACTGAGAAAATTTAGGAAAGTTCATTTTTATGAACTAGGTAAGCCGTCGGTAATCTTCTCTGTGCCTTGAATCTTCTTCATGAAAATGCTTATGCCCATTTTGGCCTTCTCTATTTCGACAATCATGGGTAGTAGACTAGTTGTCCCTTTCATGCATCAAAGGCTGAATCTATTATGAGAGACCAGTGACTTGGTCACTAAGTATGTTAACAGAGTTAAGTTTGATGAGTCTTTATTCTATCTCGTACAGTCTTTCTTCCATCTTTTGTTAGGTTTGGTTATGAGTCTTCACCGTATGCCATCATATGATAGAAAGAAGTAAAGAAAAGTGGTCAAGGAACGAGTGCTTTGATACTACTAATAGAAAAAAGGTTGAAGAAGTAGGATATAAGAGAGATATAAGATAGAGTTTGAAAAGAAGAGGAAGAGAATTCAGAAAAGAATAAAGGAATAGAGAAAAATAGAGAGAACATCAAGAGAGAGAATTAGGTTTCTAAATGATACGTTTTATTATGATATCAGCTTAATTACAATTAAGAGAAACCTAGTATTTGTAGGCTTTGGGTGTAAAAAAGTCAAACAAAACAATAAATGACCTAACTGCCCTTAAATAACTACCACTACCTAAATAACACATGGTTTTTATTATTTTATATATTACCAACCTCCTTGATCATCTCTAATGATCCACCACAACCAGTAACACAATTCCCTTTAACAATCCCATCAAAATTTAGTTTCGTCTACCCCACTACTATATAACGTTTTAGCAAACCATTGTTATCAAATCCAAAGCATAAGTTCAAAACTTCCTAAATATACTTCCAAATCACCTCTTTAGGATTAGAAGGTTCTTCCAATACCACAACCACCAACAAGTCACAGTAAAATAAATGTTCCAGTTACCACTACAACTAGCAAGATTAAAAGACAGCCAACTAACCTTATCAACTACCAAAAAAACTCCTCTCAGCATCACTCTTCCCTAGATCTTTCCAAACAACCCAAGCCTCTATGCAATCCTGAAGCACATGTAAAACATCTTCTTGATCTCTTGGCACTTGCTACACAAATCAAAGCAACCAAAAAAATGCATTCTTCTAATAGATGTGTGGAGCCTTTCATGACTAACCAACCAAAGAAAGACTTGGATCCTTCTAGGTTCCTTCCAACTCCAAACAACCTTTTAAAGAGGATGCCCTTGTATCTCCCTCTCACCTCTAATATAGTTATGCATGTCAACCATAAAGTAGGATGAATGCATAATACCTGCCAAACAACATTACCAATACCTCAACTATCATTAGGTGTTGGAATAGCTCTCAATTTCAACAAGTCAGCAGATGTAAGATAACTGCCAAGTAACTCAAAATTCGATTCATTTTCTTAAGTTAACCAATCTATCACTTTACTGTTCAACATATCCTATTCGAGAGTCTCCTTGCAACATTGCACCAAACATTCTGATACAGCTCGTTATTTTCCTATGACATATATGAGGAAGGCAAAGAAGATGAATAACTTAAATGGAAACATTTTGACTAGTCTGGATGTTTATCCTTCGATCCTTAGTCATAAGGAACATTGATTTATAATCTTGTGTTATAATTTCTAGGCAGTATGGGCTGTGGAGAAGCCATGCTATAACTATTAGTAGTCTTT
This sequence comes from Prosopis cineraria, assembly GCF_029017545.1. Lineage (NCBI taxonomy): Eukaryota > Viridiplantae > Streptophyta > Magnoliopsida > Fabales > Fabaceae > Prosopis > Prosopis cineraria. The sequence goes on along the minus strand of NW_026555332.1, from coordinate 12,793,301 downwards.
TGCTGAAATGGGAGGGTAGAATGTCTTTATAATAGAACAATGAGGAAGAGACTAGCCTTTCAAATGTCGGAAGTTGTGAGACCTTTATGAGTATGCTTTATTCTGTTATTGCTGTCTTTGGATTGTTAGGGAAGATAGGGTTTTGAACATAATCAATGAGTGTCAATTATAACACTGATTCGATTTCCTTTTGGTTTATTAATATCAAAACCTCAATATTTTCCCCTCACCTTACTCTATTACTCTAATTTTGCATTTAATACTCTTTTTTCCTGGTTGGGTCTCATTACACTCCCCCTTATTCATTCACACATCTGCCCAAAATTGCACCTTCCTACAACTATTCACACTCCAAGCAACATCCTCCTTAATCTTTGGCCAAATATTAGCAATAAACTTTCAAGTGACCGAATCAGAATCCTTCTCTTTAAACTCCTTTAACAAGTTAGAACCCCTATCATACTTACTAATCTAGATAGAGGAACATTACTCAATAAATTCCTGCCTATCTTCCCAAATAATGCTTCATTCATACACACCATATCCCTCAACCCATAACCTCCAATCTCTTTTGGCATGCACAAAGACTCCCACCCCACAAGGTACACCTTCCCCCTATCCTCCGATGAACCACAAACGAAATTCTTTTGCATCTTTTCAATTTCATATTCACACTATTTGGCAAATGACTGTTTTGCATATGAAACACAACCGTTTGAGATGAAACAGATTGGACAAGGGCAAGCCTCCCTACAGGTGATAAGCATTGTGCTTTCCACCCACTTAGCTTTCTTTACACTTTTAACTTTTAAGAATGACTTGTAAGTAATTAAAACTATAATATCAACATCTTCTATCAATTAAACTAACAACATTAAAGTTGGATGACTAAAAAAATATTTTATAAAATTAAAGAAATAAACTAAAATACTATATAAAGTTACATGATTAAAAATATATTTATGCTGTTTAAATTTTTTAAAATAGTCAAGATAAAAAATTTCTGATTATTTTGAAAACTCCTTCAAATAGCTTCTAATTTTTTTTTTGGGAAAAAGAAGATGCAATAGATAAAAAAAAATGTTATTAAAAAAATAAAAATATAGAGGTAGAGAAAGGTATATACAATTTAAAAATCATTAAATAATAAATAATTTTTATCACAATAACGAAACACAATAATTTCTGGTTGCATATAAAATATCTAAATAATAAATTATTTTCTGTGATCTCTCTAAATTATCCTATGGGAACACCACCTTATAGCGCCCCCCCTCCCTTTTATATATATATATATATATATATATATATTGCCTGGTCTTGGAACCTCGCAAGGACCTGCCAAGAAACAAAACCTTACATATGATGATGTATGAAATGAAAAGAAGCGACAAACGAGAGACAGCGGACACTGGAAATTGCCTTGTAGATTAATTAAATTTGCAGAAAGAACGAATTTACATAGGCAACTAAGATAGTACATTTCTTGCACTGATAAAAGTCGTCCAAGGTAGCAACACCAAGGTACAAATTAGAAAGCTTATAAGCTATAAAACAAAACAAACAAAAGCTTTACAAAATATCATTTTAGAACCAAACTAATGACCAGGATGACATAGATATTCACTTCTTTTGCAGGTATTTCATAAGGCTTTGTCAAACAAGAATTTTTAGTATACAGGCAAAGACTAGTCAGCATGCATGTCCATGGCAGAATCATTGGAACTAAAAGAAGAAGAATCCCTGTTTTGCTGGTGATGAAAGCCGGGTTCGCTATATCGGTTTCCGTTACCCATGGACAGACCACTAGGGAAGTAACATCCCTCGCCGATTTGATAGTGTTGAAGACTTCCACGAACCGGGCTCGACAAAGCATTAGAAAACACGGAATTCTTTGGTTGATTATCACATTGCTCAGGGCGAAGTCCCTGCCCAAGAATAGTTTGGCCACAAGATCCTGAACTGACCGGGAAGCCTGAACCATTAACATGCATAACTGGCTGAGACTGATGCTGTGGCAGCGGAGCTCTGGGAGACATTGATGGCTCCTCTCCGCAATAATCCAGTTCATTCTACAACCAGAGGAGAAAAATATTACACACTCACTTTGCAATAGCGTCAGAGAAGAATGTTTTAACGATGCCCTTTAATACAGCACAAAGCCTATTGTTTGTGTTCCATTTTTATTAAAACTATGTGCTACAACCAAGATTTCCAAATTGCCTCTAGAACAAAACATGCTACAAGCCAAAACCAACCAATTTAATTTGTTGGAACTGTCAATCCAGTAAACTTTCCACATGGAAAGAAATTGTTATGACATTTCTTCCTCTCGTTACCCACTATAACTTCATTTCAAACCTAACCTTCTCCGCTGGGGCTATTTGATTACTTCAAATGTCAGAAAACATATGAAGTTTCAACTTTAAAAATATTTGAAATTGCTGAGTCAACCTGTAGATGTCCCCTTTTTAAGATGCAAGAAACTTACACATGAAATAACTTCTCCCACTAAATTTTACAAACCATAATTTTTATAAATGAAAGTTATTGTAGATTGAATTAACTATTACTATCATCTGCAAAATCCACAAAATATCATGCAAGATAATGTGTCGTTTTAGTTCTATATAATGCAGTACAATAGACAAACTATCTTGCATAGGCAACAAACTCACCTTAATGTCATTTTATGTTTGCAATGGCAAATGCTACAATCGAATTCTGAAAATGCATTATGTTTTCAACATCCAAGAAGAATGAAAAATAGAATGACCATGGAAGAAAAAAGATATAGGAATGAACTGAAAATCGGCTAGAGCATACAAACTATGCCAAAGCAAAGGCTTATAGACAAAAGGCAGTAGACATTGACCTCACCTATAGGAACAAAGCATTATTTATTGATTAATACCACATCAACAATAATGCTTTTAGTTGAAAACGTTCATTTTCCAACCAAAATCTAATGAAGGACAATGATAACAACAAACAATGTTACACATTAGATATGCTTTTTAACTTTTTCCCTGTACATTAACAAGCTCCTAATCATGGGTGGATCTACATTGGCGAAGGCCTCATCAACAATCCAATCATTGTATATTACATTACATGAGAGAATAATGGCATGAGTATTAATTCTTCACAAATATAAATCCTTTCCACTAATTTCTCTTGTTGTAATTTACTAGCAATGCATCAATAAAAATGCTTTTTGTTGAAAATGACCATTTTCCAACCAAAAAGTTGATAAAGGATGATGATAAGAACAAAATCATGTTATACATTTTCCCCAATTTTCTCTGTGCAGTGAGAATTATGCAACCAATCAGATTGACATTAAAACATGAGACTTGGCAAAGGCCCCTCCAACAATCCAAGCAATGTATATTACATTACCTGAGATAATCATGGCATTACACCATCACACATACAAATTCTTTCCGCAAATAGCCACAAACCATCTCCAATATCACAGTCCTCCAAGCCCAAACAACAACAGGCATAAAAACACACAGTATTTCATCATAATTGTTATGTGTTCTCTAGATAGCTTAGGCAACATTTACATGGTATCACACATAACAGTTCAGTACAAATAGAGTGCCAATGTCGAAATTCTTATACATGAAACATGTTTATAAAAGAAAGCAGTCAAACCAACCTGAATATAGTTGACTATATCAGCCGTTCCAACTCTTGATCCTCCCTCTTGCTGTCTCCTGACCCACTGATGAAGCTTTTCCTGAAATCAAAAGGACAACCAAATCAACAAAATGTCAAGATAAGGTTTTGAATATCAACGTCAACGTTACCACAGCTAAATATGAACAGTCCATGATGCATTGTTTACGTAAGTGAAAAAAAAAAAATGCTGCTTGTTAGGATACAAAATCTGATACAGGTTACTAGCTTCCCAAAAGTTGATCTCCACAAATGGGTATGCTAGAAGCCCCACCTCCTGGTTGATATATATTTTTTAAATAACTAGCTGTCATATTCAAGCATTTAAATATCCCATAATAGAAAGAAGAAAAGGAACAAAGATGCACCATGCCTTTCAAAGTCTATAAAGCATAAATTAAAATGAAGACCTCTTCTCCAGAAAAATCATTACTTTATTTGGGGACATGGTCAAGCAGACCAATACTTTTCCAAATACCAATGACAAAAACCAAGTTTCACATAGATGAGAAGAAACCTGACAACCAATGTTCTCAAACTCAGTATTATAGTCCATAACCTTAGAAGTCAGAGGCTGGAGACATGCCAGTCCGCTAATGCCAACCAAGATTAGCACAGGTAATGGGTTAATTTCTCATAATCTTCATAAATTATCTATTAGTCACTCAGTCCTGCCAGTTAGTTTTTTACTTCATCATCATCAAGCACTAGCCTAGTTGGGATATATTGAGCATTTTACTTCTTGTTACAATGGAACAGTGGATAGATCACAAAAACACACTTCGATACAAGATGTCAGAAATTAACACAATTGGAATGGCTCCTTGGTTCAAATTTTAATGTATTCGATATTTTGATTTTTCAAATGGCTTCGTTCTTAACATTTTGCTAAAATAAAATAGAGCTCACTTTATGTATGTTCGCAGCCTCATGCTACGTAAAATTTAGGCCATGTCAAAGGTTTCTCTGTAAAATGTTTAATTAAGCCTAAGACCAATTCTGTAAATGCTTATTGCACCCTTCCAGCAAGGCAGACTCCAATATCATAAACGAACTCCTTCTCCATTTTGTGCTGAAATCAAACTATTGAAGTACCTCTCAAGTGTTTTCGGCTAAGCGAATCACCTTTAGTCTACTGAATCAATAAAACGACACACGTTATTTGTACTATAATGTCCAGATAAGTCTCAAAATTCTCATACTAAAGTAAATTGGAATGTCAAAATAAGTTAGCCTTTCTAGTGCTAGTGTTCGATAAATTTAAAACGAACCATCTTTCTTACAGAAGTACAGATCAAATTAAACCATCCAAAACTAGGGAAAATAACTCCAAAAGCAAAACAAAAAGAAAAAGAATTCAGAGATTCTAAAATTTTGGATACCATGAACCAGAAATCTATATGGGTTAAGTTATATATATGAATACATAAAGAGAAAACACAAGCCTTCCATTGAAAAACCTCGACCATTCATATAACACAGGTATTACAAAAGATACAGTGAATTTGCGATGATGTAATTGTCATACAAAAAAGCAAGACAAGGCAAAATATCCATTCCTAATTAGCAATCGAGAATGGATAAAGGACATCAAAAACCAGAGTAAAAATTAGGGGCAGAAAGTAGTATCGACGCATCGAATCACCAATTCAAACCCATCAGCATAAAGCTGAAATTCAGAAGTAGCAAATTCCTTCACTTTCAAGCACAAACAACAACCAACTCATATAAGGTGGAAAGAGATCTTACAAGGCCGTGTCTTTCACCGGCCTGGAACGAAAGCTTCTGGTGGTTCATAGCTTGAGTATACAGTTGTGACAGAGAATTCGCCGCGCTGCAAAAGGACGCATACATGGTTCGATCCACCTCATCGAGGCTTGAAGCAATGGACTTCCTCTTCTTGGCCATCGTCGACGACGCACAAGAGGCTTTGTCCGGGAATCGGCGCACAGAACTGCAGCGTCGCGGACACGAATCCCGTCGTCGACAGGAGAGAGTAGGATGAGGTGATGAACTGATGATGGAATATGGAGAGAGAAGGCGAGAGGGCGGCTTTTGTAGTTCTGCGGGAAAAAGTTTCCCAGAAGGAAAGGGGCCACATGGTAACTATGGAGGGCATGCGATCCACGTGATAATTGCTTTGAAGCCTTGAACGAGCAGAGGGAAGGAAAAAGGAAACTGTTGCGGAGGAGAAAGATTGGAGAATAGGAGAAGCATGGAATTTAGCGGATGTTTAGTTTCAAGGATTTGTGATCAGCGTAACCTGGATCGTGTGGACGTGAGTGCTGGTTTGGGTTGGCCCGTTTATGTCTTCATAACGGTTGGGCTATTTATTCTTTGAAATGGAGCCCATATAATTCAATGGGCAAGCCCCTTGTTAAATTTTGTAGAAAAAACCTACTGCCTCTATTTTTCAAGGACTCTCTTCTTTGATCCTTTTATCAAGGTGACTCTCTTATTTTGTGACATAGATGATAATAGTTTGAGTCCTTAAACATCATTTTAGAGTTTAATTTTTAAAGATGTGTAAGGAAAAATACCTTCTAGGAAAAAATGACCTATTAAATTATTATTTCTTGAGGCATTAGTCTCATGGTTGTCAGTAATAAAAATACTTTAAACAAAAAAAAAGGGACCAAACTTTCTCCTATTTTTTTATTATAAGGTTAATGAGCATTCTAAATTCTAAAGTATTACATGAAAGTAGCCTAGAACTTTAACTCCTAAAATGTGCAAAATTGATCCTAAACTTCTAAATTCATGGCAAATTATCCCCACTATTAACTTATACTCAACATCATTACTATTCACTTAATGAGACCTAGTCAAAATGCTAATTTAGCAGTTTCTTACTAATGTGTCATTTGTTAATGAGCATTAAAGAGCCTAAACTATTCTGCAAGTAATATCCTGGATTCTAAACTTTGAAATTTAGAGAAAATTACCTCTATTGTTTATGTGTATAACGTTGATTGTTATGTAAACCAAACTGGTCTTAATATGGTCTTCCACAATGAACACATCATTGATTGCAATGAACTATTCAAAATTTTGTGAAGGCCTTTTTTGTAATATTTTTAAATGATTGGTATCTCATAATTCCCTATACTCTATAACTTTAATTTAATCTTATTTTAAATATTATTTATTTATTTAATGGTAAAAACTTGAGATTCCATTTGAAAAGAAGTTTAAATATCAAATAATTTTAATTAACAGGTTAATTTGGATTTAAAATTCATTGATAAAATCATCAACTTTTGCCTCCATCGTCTGTAAAATCTTTTAATAATTAAACTTCTTTTTAAATGGGATCTCAAGTTTTCACTATTAAATAAATAAATATTATTCAAAATAAGACTAAATCATAGTTATAGAGTATATGAAAGTATAAGATACTAATCGTTTGGAAAATATTGCAAAAAAGGAGAGCAAAAAAACATCATTTCACAAAATCATGGGTTTCTTACATTGGCTAATGACGCGTTCGCCGCAACAAACCATGTTGAGACTAATTTGGTCAACATAACAGTCAATATTCCACATATAAATGATAGGGTAATTTGCTTTAAATTTTAGAGTTCAGGGTCTAAAATACTGCTCGTGCAATAGTTTGGGGTTTGTGTTGTTCATTAACAAATGAAATATTAGCAAATGACTGCCACATCAGCATTTTGACTGGACCCCACAAAGTGAACAGTAATGATGTTAAGTATAAACTAATGGTGTGAGTAATTTATTACAAATTTAAAAGTTTAGGATCAATTTTGCACATTTTAAGAGTCTAGGATCTATAACGCTTTTTAGAATGTCCATTAACCCTTTATTATAAGAAATTAAAAGCATAGCTTATCTTTTATATAAGTAAAAATAAATAAATTTAACATGGACAACATTAGAAATTTATTTAATTTTTTAATAGAGTTAATAAATTTTAAAGTTTTTTTTAATTTTGATGTTACTTATAAATAAAATAAAAAAGAGTATGTATAAGTGAAATGACAAGTTAAGTTAATATTTTAATAAGTCCACTTCATATTGTAATAAGTCAATAAAATTAAATATATAAAAAGTACTATTAACAAGGTCTCATTATAAATTAATAAGTACATATTTGTGAAATGATGGGTTAAATTAAAGTTTTAAAATATATTTTTAATTCAATTCCTTGGTTCTACAATATAATTTCAAATTCTATTAAGTTCTAATCATCAATCAATCAATTAACTATCAACCAACTACTAACTACTAACTACCAAATTCTACAAATCTTGTAGAAAGAAGTTGATTGATCTAAAAATCTTTAATTCTTTTTTATTGCTGTACTTTTGTTATATGTTAATTCCTCTCTCTTGTTGGTCAATTCTATTTTAATTTGTATCTGCCCTATAAAGCTCCAATTCCACTCATCCATTTGTCCAGCTGCTTGTGACTTCAAATTTTGAATTGAGAATTTCATGGGAGCATTTAGTGTGAAGGCCTTCTCCATTAATAGTTGTTGTCCCATGCTATTTTCAATGGTGTTTCATTTTCTCAATTCTCTATAGACCGTTCAATTTGCTCCTGAGGAAGTCCAATGGTATTTCATTTTCTTCATTCTTCAGAGATTGTTTCGATGGCATTTCATTTTCTCCATTTTCTTCATTTTTAGCTATTGTCTAGTGCTGCGTTGGAGTTAGATTCCCCAGTACAATTTCGCAGAGTCCATAGCAACCTGGCTGAATTAGTCGTTTCAAAGCGCATCATATTGGAACTCCACAGGTTCTGGTTGTCACAATTCTTAAGGATTTCGTGGTTCAAGGTTCTCGTAAGGTTATAGATGAAGACTCTATCGTACCCACATTGGTTATAGTCACCGAAATTCTCATTGGACGATGCCTTGATAGCGGCAATGGTGTTTTCACCAAGCATCTTCTGGACCAAGGCATTTTCCTCCTCGGGTATATGCTCAATGACACTATTGGAGGCTAAATAAGTGGGGAAGCAATGGTGTACATGATGACATTAGTGAAGAGAAATTGAGGTGGGGAAACTCTTGAGGTTGCAAAGGAGAACAATCTAAATGATGTTAACAACCTATTCATTTCATGCCATTCTTTCTCCGACATAAGGTGAGTTTACAATAACTTTTCCCTTTTTTTCTTTTTATTAGGTTATTTCCTTCACTCTTGTATTTCATATTTGTTCTCCTTGCAAGATCTCCCTACCGCTTTCTCCTTCACTTCAGTCATTCTAATGAAAAAGTGCACTTCCTTTGTTGTGGTATTAAAGTTGAGAATAAGAAAAGAAGAGGGTGTGTGGAAATTAACTTAGGTATGTAGAAATCTGGACAAGTAGAGAAGAGGGTGCGACGCTCCTTTACAACCATCCTAAACGGCAGGAGAGATCTCAACTCTGGCCTGTCACTGAAGGTAATCTATTTCTCTTTGCCTTCCCTTTTTGTTGATCCCAATGGAGTATTAGTTGATGCAGTTTTCTGCATTATGGTCCATGACAACTAACATTTCTATAATATGGAAGATGATTTTTGTTCTTTGGTATTTGGTTTCTCAATGTTTGTAGATGCCTGGGCTCCAAAAGTTTATGCAATGTTCTGTTAGAGGGGGAAAGGGAGGGATTTAAATGGATAGGAATTGAAGTTTTTGATCGAAGTATAAAAATTTTAATGAAGGTCATTAAGAATCCTCAGCCCAGGCTCCAATCATTTTAGTCCCTTCTGACTAGGGACTCTGGACTCATCACTGCTTTATATGACAATTGTTGGAAATTTGCTAGGTGAGAGAGAAGTGGGAGAAATGAGGTACGGTAGAAAGAGAAAGGTGAAGAGTGAACAGAAAGAAAATAGAAAGAAGAAAGATTCTTTCATATTATTGAGTCAATTGACTAACCCAAAAGACACCGATGAATTCCACCACTCATATCTTGAGAAATTGCAAAAGATCTAAAGAGGTTTGGTTAAAACTAGTTAAAAAAACTGAACTTAATACTTTCTTCTCTCTATCTTTACAGGAATGGATTCTCTGAAATGCAAAAAGAGAAGCGAGAAATGCAAGATCACATAGTATCCTTTGGCAAAAGCTCTTCGCTCACGTGTGTTGGAATATTTGGAAAGAGAGGTGCAAAATCATTTACTCTGAAGATGGTACCCATGAGAGAGACATTGCCTTCACTAGCATACAAGATATCCTCAATGACCAATACCTCCAATCTAGAATCAATTTTTTGACACAACAGGGTGATAGAACTAAAGCCAAATGGTTCCCCCTAAAAAAGATTAGGTAAGACTTAATATAGATGGCTCTGTCAGCAATCAAGAGGCTACTTCTTATGGTGGTCTCATTCGAGATAACCACGGTAATTGGATTTAAGGTTTCTCTAAATTTCTTGGTTACCATCCCAACATGGTGGTCGAACTTATGGGCATTCTTGAAGGACTCACTATTTGCTGGGCTGAGAAGTTTAATAGAGTCAATGTATTATCGGACTCAACTAAAGCAATTACACTCATTCGCAATGAGTTTTCTAATACTCATCCACTTGCTGCAACTATTAACAAAATCAGAGACCTTCTTATGCACGATTGGACTGTCACTTTTGATCACATTTTCAGAGAAGCCAACAAATGTGCAGACTGAATGACTCATCAAGCCTTTCCCAACAACTTAATTGTTCAGATTTTTAATAGTCCTCCTGCTAGTTATAGTCACATTTTGTACGCTGATATGACTTAATTTGTCTATTTGCACGGTTTTTCTGTGGCCTTTTACTCAAAAAAAAAGACACTGATGAATCTAAATTTGTAGAGGCTTGGTGGAATTCATCGACTTATATTTTTGCTTGGTGCCTAGCCTAGAGATAGAAACCAAAGAATGATGCCAACTTGGCATTGGTTATAAACATTTTAATGCTTCATCTTCATATGAGGAGAATGATTTCATTTAATTTATTTAACTAATACTTTATTTCATCTTTATACAAATGAAGTTTTATGCAATTGATAAGAGAAGGACTTTGGCATAGGTATAATTATTATGTTATTATCATATTGGGATGGAAGTGATAGAACTTTTGGTTTTAATGGGTTACTGTTTGCTTTTATCAGACGAATGGCAGTTGAGGATCTAGCTCACCACACAGCTTGAACCAATAAAGCTGCATTCAAAATTCATAAGTTTTAAGTAGAGTCGGTAATAAGAGTTGGGTTTAGAGGCTCTATTTAAATAAGGGTTCAGGTTTCAAAAATAATTTTTTTAAAAGTAATCGAGCTTGAGGGCTTGGCCCTAATAAGCCTGATAAAAAAGGGCTCGGGCCCGGATTGCCCTTCAAGCCCTATTATATTATTATTATTATTATTATTATTATTATTATAGTGGACCACGTGTTTGGAATCAATAACCTGTTCACCTGATCCTACATGTGTTATATTATTATTAATTTTAATTTATTCTAAAATTAATTTAATATAATTTAATAAATATCAGTGTATCGTATAAAATTTTTAATATTTTTTATTTTTCTATAATTATTAAGTTCGTGTATATATAAAAAATGAATTATTTTTTAATCAAGATTTAAATGTTATTACTAAACTTCTAAATGCGTGTTGTTTAATTTCTAAAAATGCATGAGTATTTTGATTTTTTTAATTTCAAAATATTTTAATTAATTTATAATGCTTAATTTTATTTTAATGTTTTTATTTTTTAAAACAAGGCTTGCGGGCCCAACCTAGAGCCCTTCACATAAAGGCTGAGCTTGAAAAATGAGACTAAAAATAGAGAACCAGGCTTTAGAGCTTGAATCCTTAAAGGTCAGGCTCACCCATTTTTCTAGCTCTAGCTTTAAGGCTATTATGTTTGTTACTTGATTCCCTCCTTATACTGTGATATAGATTTTGAGCTCATCTTTTCTTAGATACTTCAATCCTTTAAAATAAAGGTAAAACTTTTAATGTGTAGACTTTTATAGGTATTTGTGCAAAATGCCCAAAGGCTTCAGGCTATAGCATAAGATTAAAACAATAATGGCATAAAAGTTAGCTCAATCAAAGTGAAGTAAGTGTTTTTTTCCCCAAGATTTGACGAGCTGTCAGGGGCATTGGAAGATTTGTGTTTCCATTTCTGCATTTTTTTTTGCTGTTCTCAATTTCTTCTACATATTTTCTAAATTTGGGCTTCTTTTTTTTATGGATTAATTTGCTTGCCATGGATGAATGCAAATGTGAAAGGGGTTCCATTTTTTCCCCCAAGATTTGTGACTCAAGATGAGTTGTTTAGGCTTTTGCATATGAATGACCCTTGTGAATAAAGTCAAGCACTTAATGGGAGAGATGTTCATAATCTTGACATCTACGGAAGCATGTTTCTATCATAAGTCCTATATCGAAAGGCCACATTGGTAGAGTATTTTATGAGCCAGTTGGGCACCCTCCCTTATGAGACGCCTTTTAGGAGTGAGTTCTACCTAGAGGGCTTGTGGTCGTGACATTGGTGCTTTCATTGAGAGTTGCTGTTAGCAAAAAGGGTTACCCACGGAGAGTTTTGACTGGTAGAAGGCCAAGTAAAGTACTGTGGAGTGTGAACCGTTACAAACGCTAGCTCTTGATGAGGTGGGCTATGTCATGAAGAGGCCACATTGGTGGAGTGTGGTTTATAAGTTAGTTGGGCACCCTCCTCTTATGAGGCAAGGGCAAGCATCGAGCAATGAAAGTCGAGAGGCAAGAGGCAAATTTGAGTTATGCAATCTTTAGAAATAGATTATTAAGAGAGCTCATCCCAAAATACTAGCTCATTAGGAGGGAGAGTCCCTTAAATTTATAAACCCCACATCACTAGTAAGGCTCCCCAATATGGGACTCATAATAATGTCACCCTATCAAGAGTCGATGTTTCCGACAGCTTCACTCCATGACACTTCACTTGGCCTTTTGTTGGTCAAAACCCTTCATGGATAACCTTTTTAGTGACACTGGCCTCTCAACGAAAGCACAATATGACAAGTATAAACTCAAAGGGAGAGTTCATTTCAAAAAACTAACCTATTAGAAAGGAGAGTCTTTTAAACTTATAAACCCCACCTCACTTGTGAGGCTCTCTAATGTGAAACTCATGTTATTTTCCTAGATCGCATAGTCATCTCAAAAACCACAATGTTCGCATTGAAGCATCTTGAGATTTTGGTGGTCTCATTATGAATAGCTTGGTTTTGGTCGACATGTTTATGGACCCTATAACTTCTTCCCCCTCCTCCTCCTATAAAGCTTTTTGGATTGTGAAAAATTCTCATGACTCTTGGTTAATTCTGCAGAACAAATGGATGGAGCTAGTTCTCTCTAATCAAGGTTTGCTTTGTGTGAATTTGTTATTTTTCTCTGGACCTTTGTGTATTCAACTATGACATTAGCTTGTAGCAAGGATATTCATGAAACTGTTTTTATTGTGTAAGGGCCAATGCGGCTCTGCTTTGCATATCTTCCCAAAACGATTCTTTATTTTTAGTTTTTGGCCGTGTTTGACCAGCACCAAATGTTGCATTTCAGCAATAGTAGGATATATGTTTCTTTTGTGGGAAGAAAGTCAGAAATTTGAGGTTCTTTGGGGTAGAGGTAGAAAATCATTAATTATTAAGACAAAAGTAACCTGCTCACTCAAAGTCTTGTCTCATTGTCCGTTTTGCAAGGCCTTGTTAGTGATAAAGGAGGATCTGGACATGAAACATGCTTTTAAGGCCATTTCAATTCCCATTGTCATTTCCTGAGAGCAAAATTTTCCGGGACCAAAACAAGGATTTTTCTTACCTCAATACAAGAAGTAAGAAATCATCAAGCCAAGGATTTATATTTGAATATTTTATTAACTTTAATATGATTTATATTTAAATATTTTTTTTTCAGAAGTTGGTATATTGGTCTGACAAGTTGTAATTTACTTGGATGATAAAATTCAAATCCTGTGTGTTGCACGGGTATGACTAAAAGTCATTTCAGAGAAACAAACATGAAAAACAATTTAAATTAGAACATTAACAATAAATAGTTTGTCATCGGACATAAGAAGATGATCCTTATACATAGTTATATTATTTAAAGATTTTTGTTAAAAATTTTCTCATTTAAATTCTTTATCATATTTTGAATCTTAATGTTTATGAGTTTATTTGACAAAGAAATATTAATATTTTTATGAATATTCTAAATGTTGATATTTGAGAAACATTACTCAATTGCCTTATATATAATCCATGCAACGCACATGAATCAATCTAGTTTGAAATTAAACCTCTGTAGAAGTCCTTTATTGAATTTCTCATTGCAATTAATTTGATTTTTTTAAAGATGGAGAAGATTGAAACTTGAAAGTTCTTAATTTATTTTCCTTGCTCTTTCTTACATCTATCTATTAAAAATTCGTAACATCATTTATCTATTTTTGTTTAAATTAAACTATTTAAAATCTTACCTCTCCCTTCCTCCCACGCATTCCTTTCAAACCATTGGTTGAGTTAATATTTCAATCTAGTTTTAAAAAAATTTGTAGATAACCTTTGGATTAGTGAATTTAAATTTAAATTTTAAATTTAAAATCTTACAATTCAAATCACAAATTTTAATTTCATATATTTAAAATTATTTGTTTGGGTAGTTTAAAAAATTTTAAATAAAAAAAGAAATGAGTTGAAATTTGAAATGAAAATAAGAAATAAAAAATGATATATTTATTTCTACTTTTTAATCGATAAAAAAATATGAAAGTTATAAAAGTATCAATAATAAAAATGAGATATTTAAAATGATTAAAATTTTAAATGATTAAAGTATAAAAAAATTTAAAATTACAAAAAAATTATAATAATTAAATTTAAATTTATAAATTTTTGTACATCCATATTTGGTTCAAATTGAAATTTAAATCCTCATCGATTCAAATGCACCATTAAATTTGAGGTTTACCAAATAAAACCTTTTGAATTTTGCCCACCACAGTCCACAGTTACCTTTCACACTATTTTAGCGCCTGTAAACAATTCATTGATCCATCCTTGTTCAATCCAAAATGCTTACCAAATGACGCCTGCAGCATGGATAAACCGGGAATGGAAAGAAATTCAATTACATTCCTAAAAAATGAATCAGCTTCCAAGAATACTATTATTCAGTAACAAGACGTTTGTTCCATTTTTTTCCACTTTCACCTTATTTTATAAGAAAATTATTTTTAAAGACCAAATTTATAAATTATTTATTTTCAAGAGCATTAAATTCACCATTCATATAGCACAAGTATACAAAATTGAATCATGACTATTTACCGCTAAAATAATGAAAATTTACAAATTGAACAACATTTACCACTGAAACAATAAGTAAATTATAAATATAAATATTTAATTTTAGAGCTCTTTAAAATAAATAACGTCTGAATTTTGACATTGCTAATAACTTTCTCTCACTTTATCATCTTTCATTAATAATAATAAAAATTTTATTGTATTTCATCCAGCTTACACGTAAATAATTTCCTAAAAACTAAGTTAAAATAAAATTTTTAATCTTTTAATTTGATAAAGTATATTTTTTAATCATTTAATTATATTATAAAAATTTATATTTAACTTTTAAATATTGTTAAAATATTTTTAAATGTTGTAATATTAAATTTTTTTAAAAAATAATAATAATTAACAGAAAAATAAAATAATAATTTAAAATTAATAATATTAAATATAAATTTAAACGATTAAAAATATATTTTAAAATTAAAAATAATTATATAATTTTTATTTCATTTTTCCAAAAACTCTGCCTTAGATTCAATTTCATACATTCGTAGTATTGCTCAGCTACGGCCGATCCACCATCTTATTGCGAAACTGGAGAGTCGAGATTGTTGCCCGGCGCCATTTCCATCGCCCGTGGACTACTTTCGACTGTGCAAGTCCACCTCCACTGTCGTCGGTTCGTACCGGTGGCTAGCCGTTAACTCCGTCGCCCTTTGATTCCTTTGCCTTCGGTAGCCACCAAAGTGAGACGGGGCCGAATGTGGTGAATCCACTTTGCTCTCCTCTCATCTCGTCCACTCCTCCCTTTTCCTCCATTGGCGAACTGAGCTGTTGCTGCTTCATCTTGTTGCATTTTAATTTCTTTATAGAAAACTTAAACCCTAGGCTTGGATGGCAGCGGCTGAGTGAGATGAATGTTATATTTGACGATATGATCGAGCTTTGCCAAATATCTTCCTCCCAGGAAGAAATCCTTCGTCAATGTTCTTTGGTCGAACGCAACGACGGAGCGCCGCTAAGCTCCGATGGAATCCTGGTGGCTTCCACCGGTATTGCGATGGCGTCGCTCCCGGAGACGGCTGAAGACACCGCCAAGGATAAGGGTTCCCAAGAAGTTTTTCACACCCCGCCTGAGCAGCAATCGTCACAGTCCGCATCCGACGGCCATGGGCAAATCCATAAGGCTGTTGAGACTGATGATGAAATCCAGGGTTTTTTTGATTTCAGTGAGTGTGCTGAAGCCGCAGAGTGTGTTGATTTGAGGGACGATTCGGAATTAGGGTTTCCACAAGGCAAGTTAAACCAGAGGACTGAGCGCACATTGGTGGCTGAATGCTTGGATGGTAACGATGGAGCTCGTGTAATCGAGATTTCCAGATCCGAAGTAGACAACTTTCGGATTTCAAAGAGGGTAATGCCTTCAAACGATAGTTCAGGTGAGTCGCCTCCTAAAAAAGTGAATAATTCGAAGCAAAATGCAGGTTTTGAATCTTCACAGGCTTGTTTCGGGTTTGAGCAGCATTTGGAGAATCACGAAAGGAATATAGTGTCTGACTCTAAATGTCTCTGCAACTTTGGGGCTATTCCCCAACCTGAACAAAACTTTCAAATTGGCAAGGAAATCCGTCTGGGAGTGGGCGACAAGAAAAATCATTCTGTAGGAATTTCAGTTGAGAAAAACTCAGGCTCTAGTGAGAATCTGGGAGGATCTGATGCTCCATTGGAGATAGAAAAAAGTGTGACGCCATGTGTTGAAAATATGGGAAGCGAAGAGGAGAATTATGAAGCTGAGGATTTGCTACGCACTGGTGAAGGCAACAAGCAAGCGAATGAAGTTGCTGAAACTTTTGAGAGGGAGAAAGGAGGTGACGAGCAACCAGAATCGAGTGTTCTACCTTCCTCAGCCGGTGCACTTTCGAAGAATATAGCTAAAATAAGGAAGGAAAATGAGAATGGTAATAATTTTGTTTTTGATATATTGAAAGCTCTTACAAAGGAGAGCCCTATGGATGATTGTCTAGACAATGTTAGTTTTATGGATCTTTCAACTAGTTGTGGCTTCAATTTTCCCCGTCCATATTGGTGGAAGGAGAATGACAGCGAAAAGAATTGAATACTACAAAACGGAGTATGCAAGGCAGTTCAGTGGGTAAGGAAATGGGACTCTTTTAATTATGTACTACTGTGACTTTGAATGTGCAATGCAACTTCTGTATATTATTTTGACATCCTCTGTGTCGTAATCAGTAGTTCTCTTTTAACATTTTGTTTTTTAAAATGATTATTATATGTTGTTTGTGACAGGATGTATTACACTAGATATTCAAAATCTTTGCGTCCTCAGTAAAAAAATACAAAAGTGAATCACAGAAATGGAAATGCAAAGTAGGTCTGAGTTTTGTTCAGAGGTGTGGGGAAGGGGAATGTAACATAGAAAACTACCAAAATAAAATAAAGTTAGAAATAGTTATAACTCCTGGACTGTGCATTGAGAAGGTGAACCAGAGAGTGAACATGGTTCTGGAAATCTTCATTGCGTCTGTGTCATTTCTTGATCCAATTAGTTTCATGATTTCTTTTATTTTGATCCCTTGCAAGGATCTCCTTCACATAATTTATCGAAGAAGAGTATCCTGCTGTTACTGGGGTTTGTTCCGTTGTTCTTAAAATTGCTTTGATTATGGTATATGGTTTTTGTAAGCAGGGTATCATCAAGAGTACTTAGTAGTCTAGCAGCCATGCTGGATTTTGCCTACTTATATTATTCACTTGTCATGTTCTGTTGTTTTACAACGAAAATAAGTCTTATCTCATTAGATGAGGTGGTCAGCTACATAAATTGTTCAATGCTATTGTATTCTATCAATAATCAAGCTATTTGAATGTATTATTACCAAATTGTCTCATTCAACAGCTTTCTTGGGTATTCTCTTTGCATTATAATATGAATTATGAAGTGTTGTCTTAGTTTGGCATAAAAAAATGTGGTGTCTAATGTGCTTGGTTCCTTTTGAGATTGCAGAAGAGCGATTTAACAATTGTTTTCCACATAAGAGCTGTAGCATCGAATTTTAATCTGTGTTTCGGCCCAAAAAAAAAAAAAAAAATCTTTGTGCTCGGCCATCACTAGTAGCAGTTGTATGCCCTTGCATTCTTTTTTCCTATTAATAACTAATGTTTCTGATTAAGTATTGAATCTATAAATAATATGAAGGGTTCGACCTACAAATAAGATGAGATGAGAACAAAACTTCTATTTGTTTTTTATTGACTTTTATCGACCGTTGGATAATATTGCATTGCTTTAAATGTTGAAGGAGAATATAATATTATGAAAAAACTTTAAAATACTAAACGCTTTTTGTCCAAATATTGAAGGCAAAAATGTTGTTAAACTCAATTATATAGACACCAAAAAGAATATATTTTATAAGGTCTGTGTTGATTATCGTTAATATTTTTAACTTATTATTTTATTCAATGGCTCTTTATGTTCATCGGGGAGAAGATTTCACTGTTTGACAGACATTTGTCTCTTGCTTAATTATTTTAATTACAAGTTGTGTACATCAGTATTATTATTATTTTCAAATAATCCGAATTTATAATAGATTTTGTAATATATATTGCTTATTTGCATCAACTTTTCTTTCTTTATTTTAAGATTTGAACTCAAAACTTTAAGATAAATTAATTTAATTTTCTCTATAAGTTGAACTAAACAACCCTCCATGCATTTTATCCATTCTTATGAACTCTAATTTAAGAAATCATTTTCTTTTTGGTAAACAGGAAATCATATTTAAATTACAACAAATAAACCATTGTCTCTCTCGTGGCCAAAAAAAAAAAAAACAAAAAGAAAAAACTTTGGTTTTCTTTATTTTTGATTGGTTTTATTGACTTTTAATATTATATTAATACTAGTATTATAAAAAAGGTTCGAGTAAGTTTATTGAATATTGAGATTTAAATAAAGGAAAACATTTATATATTTAATTTTATATACTTAATGAGTATATATAATTAAATTATATTTAAGGTATTTATATTCAATTAAATTAAACTGTGCGAATCTTTTATTAATTATTATTTTATAATAACTTCTTATTATTAATTAAACTAATATATTAAGATATATATATATATATCATTTAATTAAATATAATATATGGAAAATTATAATAAAATCTTTCTGAAATAAACAAATAATAATTTGATCTTTCAAAATGTCATAATTCTCTTAAAATCTTTAAGAACATTTTTGTTATTAACAAATTTATATAAGTTATCAAATTATTTTTGTTAAAAATAAATGATTCACAACTTTTCTTTTAATATTTGCAACTTTCTTTTTCTTAAATTTACAATAATGCAATATCAAATTATAACTTCGCATGTTAAATTTTTTATTTTTTATTACATTATTATGAATATAAAAGTGAAAGTTGTAAATATAAAAAGAAAAGTTGTGAATCATTTATTTTTAACAAGAAAAATTTAGTAATTTATATAAATTCATTAATAACAAAAAAAATTTCTAAAAATTTTAAGAGAATTATGATATTTTGAAAGATTATTGTCATTTATATATTTCAAAGAGATTTTATTATTATTTTTCCTAAATATATTAAATATATGAAGTTAACTCGATAAATTTTAGGGTAAACATAACTTTTGATCCCTATACTTTACTTGTATTTTGCTTTCGATTCTTATACTTTTTTTTAGTTTTTTAAGTCTTTATATTTTTATTTTTTATTATTTTTAGTCTTTTTATAATTAAAATATAAAGATCTTAAAAGGATTCAAAATAATAAAAAATAAAAATATAAGAATATAAAATATTAAAAAATATAAAAATTAAAAATAAAATTTAAATACAATATAAATATCAAAAGTTATGTTTTACCTAAATTTTAACATTGAATAAACCCGTTTACTTGTTTATCGAGGACTTCAGTCAGTCCCAAGGTATTGTTACTCATCGATCTTTGTTTGGTTCTCGTTCTCGACGAGACATGCTTAGAACTCACAATGAGAAGGATCTCGAAAGCTCAGAAGTGGTAATCCAAAAGCCCATCTTTCCTTCCTTTCTCTTCCCTCTATTCTCTTTCGATTCCGAACGGCCGGGACGGGACTCTCACTGACCTTGCGGCGGCATTGCACTGTGACATAACATCTCTGTTGACGGTAAGCATCACCTTCTGTCTCAATGCCCACTTTGAAGCATATTTGAAACGCGCGAGAGATTGATGATTCGTGGCCGTTTGGATTGGATCCTATCGCTTCGAAATGGAAATAAATCATAATAAATACGATCATATACATAACTTGATCTCCTCCTTTGAACTACTTCTCATATATACCCTCCTGGGTCTGATAGCCTTTTGTGAATCTGCTGTTGAGGGAAAGGTCTAAGATAGTGTGATTGGTGTTCGTATAGAGATGAACGTGTTTCTGGAATGTGAATATTTGTGTTTTATTTTTCCCTGAAACTTTGGAGTTCAATGAATATTTGTGAAGGTTTTAGCTGAATATATGGCGGCATCCCATCGTGATCATCCCATGACATCGGGTTTTTTCTCCGCGAAAGACATTATTTGTTAATTCCAAATTGCAGTAGGAGTTGGCATAATTAAGTTTGGCGTCTTTCAAAGATAAAAGTCCATACTTTTGGGGCAGGCGCATCTTAAAGCAGCATCCAAAGAATGCTTCATCTATGGAAATTACTTTTGCTCGCAGTGTCTTTCATACTTTAAATTAGATCCTTTGATTCCTTGATGATATGATCCTTATTTCATTGCTCTCGTGGAAGTGTAGTCAATATGTCATTATTCGGTCGCTCTTCCCTCAACAGTGACTTCTAGGTGAGAATGAGAGAGTGTGATGTTGGCTTAAGGTCTTGAAAAGGGGATGGCTTATGTGCCATCAAGACCTCCTTACATGTGTGTGGAAATCCAGCCTGTCGGAATTCCCATTTTTTATAGGCAACTTTTTCCACAACTAGAAGGAAAGTAAGGGGACAGATGCTGCATATTATATTGCCAAATTTTCAAACAATAATAAAAAATAATATTAGCGGCAGTTTATTATCAGTTAGTTGGATGCATTCTGATTCTTTCATCAGTTTTTGCCAATCTTAGTCTTTGGATGACAATATGAGATTCAGAATTACGGACTGCTATTTTGTTGAGACTTTTGATACTCCAATCGTGGTAATATTGATTGTTCTTAAGAGGAAATATAAGTGCTTAAATTTTTATACTTAATATATTTTTTTCCATCCAAATTAAAACAAGTGGAATTTAAATTTAATCACAATAAGTTATGACTGTGAAACAAAAAGAGCTAGTTACAGGATAAGTTATGCATAAAAGAAAACCTAGTTGGAATTTGATCAGAAAATAGTGCTTTAAGTATATATTCTTAAGTTTTTCCTTCTTTTTTCCTTTTTATTTTCTTAACTTGTCAGATTTTTTACAATCGTTTTCTTTAATTGTTCAAATTTCATGGTCTTTTACTTTTCTTAGACTGCAGTTTTGCTAAGTGGACTGAGTCTTGCACATCACGGCAAAGTGGATGGGTTGTTATGGAGTTTTGTTAGAAAGTAATACTGGTAAATTGTGAAAGGCGGTAAGAACATGGCTTCACCTAGTAAGGCTGACAAAAAAGCAGCTGTTGATGCAGCTGCATGGATGTTCAATGTTGTCACTTCTGTTGGAATAATCATTGTAAACAAAGCTTTGATGGCAACTTATGGCTTCAGTTTTGGTAAGTTTTCATTCCACTTTCTTTACAATGCTCTGTTAATGTTCTGAGTGGCCTTTTTTCTTTTTTTTAATGGGAAGGGATGGTCATTCTTTCAAAAGAATCAAGGAATACAACTGTAGGAGAGAGTCATAATAGAAAAAGAAAGTTGCCTTTTGTGTAGTCTTTTTCTTAATATGGTCTTCCTCCATTGCCTGCAGCTACAACGTTAACTGGTCTGCACTTTGTCACAACAACTTTGATGACAGCTGTACTCAAGTGGCTGGGATACATCCAACCCTCTCATCTACCTCTCTCAGAGCTTCTGAAATTTGTTCTCTTTGCTAACTTCTCTATTGTTGGAATGAACGTTAGCCTAATGTGGAACTCAGTTGGATTCTATCAAGTGAGTTGGCCTGAGTTTTAACCGTTGGTCCCTTAATGGCTTCAGAAGTTATATTGATTCTTTAAACTTTGGCAGATTGCAAAGTTGAGTATGATCCCTGTATCTTGCCTATTGGAAGTTGTTTTTGACAAGATGCGGTACTCAAGAGACACAAAACTGAGCATAGGTCTTGTGCTATTGGGTGTTGGCGTATGCACTGTTACTGATGTCAGTGTTAATACAAAAGGATTCATTGCTGCCTCAATAGCAGTATGGAGCACATCTCTGCAACAATATGTATGTGCTGCAGTCCTTTGCATGACAGATATTGCATCTCTTCAAACCTTTGTGGCAGACTTAAGTAGAAAACGGACTCATTCACACAAACTCTATCATGGACAGGTTTACTGAGAGGGGCATACTAAATGATAAATAATTGTATGAAATTTGATTTCTTTCTGGATATAGCTGCTTCATTAAACTCAAAAGAAGTCTCTGCCTAATGCCTATAACACTGTATAAATATAGTTTCTACACATCAAAATATCATTGGAGTTTTTTTTTTTCCCCCTTAAATCTGTTATCCCTGCCCAGTTAACTGGTCTTAAAGTGCTTTAATCTGAATTAGTTTTAATGTATTGCATTTTTTTAAAACTGTTCTTACTCATAGACGTTCAACTCTTTCATATGCAGTATGTTCATTTTCTACAACGGAAGTATTCATTGAGTTCTTTCAACCTATTGGGACACACAGCTCCTGCACAGGCTGGAACACTGTTGTTATTAGGCCCCTTTCTTGATTATTGGTTGACAAACGCAAGAGTTGATAAGTACAACTATAACATAGGCTCTTTGGTAAGTTTTGATTCGCGAAATCAAATATTATATTTATATCTTATTGGTTTCCTTTGAGAAATTGAGAGGATGCATGTGTAAAAATAAATGTACATGTAGCTTATCCTCCTTTGATTTCTTTGATATTGCCACTGCATAAGTTATTTTGCCAGCGCCTGTTTAACTGAACATAAAGGTGATGGCTTTCCACTATTGGCTATGCGCATGCACATTGATTTTTGTAGCTCAATGGAATGTTTCCGTATTTGAAAATGAAATGAGACATTGGAAGTTAAAACTTATCCAGATAGGTGTTCTTTTCTTTTGGCTGAGTTGCTACTATATCACTTTTTTAAAATATTAACTTTTAAATAAATTTTTTAATTCTTTTTACCAATGGAATAAAAAGGATTTTGAAAATGAAAAATGACTTTTGTGTCCCTATCTGTATGTATGATCTTTAGCTTGTTCTCAGATTCCATGTGATACATGGGATCCACTTGTCTAGTTTTAAGAAACAATAGAAAAAGATGGTTCAAAACCTATTAATAACAAGAAGATGACAGACATCACACACACACGCACGCACACACACACACACAAAAAGAAGAAGAAGAAGAAGAAGAAGAAAGAAAGAAAGAAAGAAAGAAAGAAAGAAAGAAAGAAAGAAAGAAAAAAAGAAAAGAAAGAAAGAAAACAAAAGATAATCCCTTTCTTCCTCTACGGAGTGGATCACTAACTACTTCATTTCTCTTTGTTTTGGCAGCTGTTCATATTTCTGTCATGTAGCATTGCAGTTGGGACCAACCTTAGTCAATTTATCTGCATAGGCAGATTTACTGCTGTTTCTTTTCAAGTACTTGGTCACATGAAGACAATACTTGTTTTAATCTTGGGATTCATCTTCTTTGGGAAGGAGGGTCTCAATTTGCAAGTAGTTCTGGGGATGATTATAGCTGTGGCTGGGATGGTTTGGTATGGCAACGCCTCATCGAAACCTGGCGGAAAGGAGCGGCGGAGTCACTCTCTCCCTACAAACAAAACAGGAACATAGTTGAACAGAATCCACTGATTTTGGTGAGTAATTCATCAATTTTCTTTGTTTGTTTGTTTGTTTGTTTTTTTTTTTTTTTAAAGCTGAGAACACACGAAGGTAGGTTTTTGTAGGAGAGTATTTAATTGAATGAAACACTTATTGTTTATCATTATTTTAGCGTCATTTTGTCATTCTTATAGTTTAATTTCTCGTTCTAGATCAAGAGGAGCAAGTGGATGTATCTGCTTCATAATCAAAAGAATATATTTATATTGTGTCTTGACCAATCCCTGTAATTCAGTCTGTTCTGTTAGTGTGTCCACTTGAAACTCATGAAATGGTTTTGCCGATTCATGAATGAAGCACACGAATGCATCATGCAGGTTCATATTGTTACGCTGATACTGACATATTTGCTTTTGTATTATTTTTTGTATTCTGGTTAAATTTTAATTGATTAAATAATTAATTCTACAAAGCAAAATTGAGAGAGTTTCGTAATTTCTTAACTTGTTAGAATTTACGACTATAACCAATTCAGAACTATGTCATATACTTTAGGGAAAATATCACTCCACATCCCTATGTTTTGTTTTAGTTCAATGTAGTTTATTTTCACAGTTTTCTATTCCTTTTATTTGTTCTATTTTAAAAGTTAGTCTTTTTATTTTGAGAAAACTCTGAACGAACATCGGTCGGTCCAAACAGTGTTAACTTTGCTAAGGTCCAATGCCTTTATGCTTCTGGAATGCCCTTCAGCCTCTAATGAAGTTGGATTCCTTTTTCTATTTTTTTAATCTGACCAAATTTTTAATCAGACAATCCTATAAGCTTTTTCCAGGTCAGCATGTTTTTTTCTTAATTATCCAATATGTTTAATATTGCTAAGTCTATTTTAGCAAAATTAACACCATTTGGGCCATATCATAGTTATTCAGAGTGTTTTTCAATTTTTCAATTTCAAAGTATAAGGACTAAAATTTCAGATGAAGTAAATACGAGGAATATGAAACTACAAAAAAAAAAAAACAAAGCTATAAGAATTAAAAAGAAAACGGTGTTAAAATGTAAGAAGCTATAGTACCATGTTACTATTTTCTATGATTTATAACTACGTTTTTTGAATTTATAATTGAAGGAATCACAATCCAAACTTGATTTCTGTCAACTAAACAACTCCATCCCAAAAAAAAAAAAAAAAGGCATCAACTTTTACATGAAAATGTAGAGAAGAGATTCAAACACTCATTTATTATTTTTACAAAGTATCACATAAATATAAAGATTACATAATTTCTTTCTGAGACGTAGCTCTTACGTAATTTCTTTCATATATGGTGTATATAGTGGCGATAAGTTTTAAATTTGTTGTATAAAGTTGTAGCGAGATACATATAAAGGTTGAAATAAGCTTATTTGAGTGTTGTGTGAAAACAAAGACTATATTTCTTTCATTCCCTTCTTGATTAAAGCAGCCACACCATCATATGCTTTAGCCCATGCATTGTTCAGATCCTCACTCCATTTTGCTCCTGCAGCTTCCTTCACTGTTTTTAACAGTGCCCCTTTCACCACCTAATCAAATTCAAATAACCTTCTCATTGAGCTTAAACCAAAAACAAAAAAAAAAAAAAACAAAAGAAAAGAAAAAAACAAAAGAAAAGAAAAAAAAAAGAAAAAGAAAGTTTCAAACTATATTTTTGTAAAAAACAATAACAGCTAAATTGGTTTGTGTTAATTACCTCAAAATGTGCATCAATGACTCCTTTCTGGACGTGAACAGAGCTTAATTTTTTAATGTAGGATCTGCAATCTGAACTCCTCCTTTCTCTCGCAATTGAATTGCTGATTCAAAAGTCTATATGCCCAAACAACAACATTCATACATGTATTATTGTTTCACATAACTTAGGAATTTTTCTCTTAATCAATATCACAAATTATTTTATATTATGGTATAATTTTTAAGCAATTCATTTTTTTTAATAGAAAGAGGGGAAAATTCTTTTCATCCTGTGGAGATCATGCTATGTATAATAAATTAATAGGGAGACTTAAGTTTCACTTAAATAATGTCTTAGCATTTTAAGAACTTACCAACTTAAAAACCTTCAAGGCTTGAGCTTCTAGCTGAGGATTATTTTTTGGAATTTCATTTGAACCTTTCAAGAAAGGGAACAAATCTTTTACAGCAGGTGCACTCCCTACTAACCTATATTTAACCAAAATATAAAATAAATTTAAAAAAATGGGAGCATATATATAAAGAATGAGTAAACCAAATAAATTTGGAGTAGGATGAAAATAATTAAAGGAATTACAAGGTGAAGAAGTGAACACTATATTCAGGAAAACTTTTTATCAAATCCTCCCATGAGCTTTTGACAAGAGCCTCTTCCTTCTCACTGAAGCCAGCCATTGTTGATCTTTAATATGCTTTGATTATATGTGATATTCAAGAAACTCAGGATGTGAATTGGGTGAAAGAGTAATGATCTATATATAGGACATGAATTGAAGTAGATGTGAAAAGAAATTTTAACATATAATTTAAATAGAATGACATTTGTGTGAATTAATGAACACAAAGAGCCAATATTGGCTTTTTATTGCATGCAATTTTCAAACTTTGGAAATGAGAAGGTAAGTCTTTAAATTATATATTCTCCAAGGTCACAATTCTAGCTGCGTATAATTAGTTATCTATGGGCTAATGATTTTGAAAGCATGGTAGCTGTGAATTAAGAGTAATAAAAGAGAAATATTGGATTTATGATATGATCCAATGGTCCAGCTTTGGAGTAATAATATCTTATGGCTAAATTAAATTAAAAAAATAAAATACACAAACCTCTCCTATTTTGTTTTTGGAAAAACACACAAGAGGATTTGAGCCTTTTGTATGGCTCAGGATTTGTACCTAATGGCAAAGGTAGGACACTGGACATGGGGTCGGGTGCAATTTTTTTTTAAATTAATAATTTAAAAATGATTTAATAATTAAAAATAATTATATATATATATATATATTATAATATTGGGCTTTGAGTTAAACAAGTTGAAGATTTTGGATATGATTTTATAGAAAAAATTAAATAGATTGAATGTTCAAAATATTAAAAAGAGAGGGTGCAACATATGAATAGGGACTGCATAATCTAAAATTTTATATCGATAATATATAATTTTTCCAAGTGAGGAGGCATATGTCCCTCCTTACTTATATGCGGCCACATCACTATTTGTACCTCTTTTGTTACACATGTTATTATCTTTATTGGAAGTGGACTTCTTGTTTCTTGGGCCCATTAGAAGAGTATTCCCTAGTTACCTAATATAATCTAGTTATTAGGATATTTGTAATTTATTTTTTATATCCCTAAATATATGGGATTTTTGTATTTTAGAATTATTTGCTTGATATGATTAAATTCGATCGTTCCTCTAGCATCTATACATGTACTCTGTTTTTAAGTTAATAAACTATAAAATAGAAACACAAATAATAGCTTGATATTAGAGCTACCAGTGGCACGATGAACTATCATTTAGTGTTAAGTTTTCTGGCGTGGGTCTTTGCCACAGATGTGGATTCTTCTTTGTGATCGAATTCGATAGGGGTGGACTCATCGTCTCTGCAAATACACTCGACCGGGGTGGGTGGTCTATTGTCTACCATGAGGGGCTTGTCTAACTTTGCTCTATATCTTGTCTTGCACCATCTCACTGAGCACAACTATCTCTAGTGGTCTTGTAATATGTTGATGATCATACATGGTTGATAAAAGGAACATTACCTGATGTGGGTTCCTCCACCATTGAATCCTACCGACCCCACATATGACAAATAGTGTGTCAAGAATAATCTGGTGACGGTCTGGTTGATTCATTTAATGATTCCAAGTGAGAATTATCTTCTCTCTACCTTTACTAAAGAGATATGGGACTCAGCTAAGACTACCTACTTTGTTAAAGAGAACACAGCAGCTATATTTCAAGTCAAGTGTCAACTATGGCCACTGGTTCAAGGTGATTTCACTGTTACTTAATTTTTTAGTGTATTGAAATGCTTATGGCTGCAAATTGATCTATACTAGGTTTATACATGGTCGTGCACTAAAGATGAGTTATACTACAAGCAACTAGTTGATTGAGAATGCTATTATGAGTTTCTTTTGTGCCTTAAAGGCTCATTTAATGATGCCTGTGGCCGAAATGAGTGTTAAACCACTGTCGACACTAAAAAAGGCCTTCAATATGATTAAATGTGAAGAAAGCCAAAAGGTACTTACTAAATCTCTAATAAGGTCTTCTCATATCTCTATTTCTCCTCTCCCTCAAGAAGTTTGAGCCTTGGTTGTTTGTGGAACACAAGAATATTTTAAAGGGGATAAAGATGGTTAGTGGTGTGATCATTGCAATTAGGAAGTTCGTTGGAAATTACATGGTAAGCCCTTCAACAAAAAACAAAAATCGAGAAGTGATAGTAAAGGCATGATGGTGGGATCATCTATACTAGATAATGGGTCTTTAAGTATAGAGGAACTTTTGGTCCTTTGAAAAATCTTATACAAACATGGTAATCAACTTGCTTTTGCTTTTGGTGAGATGCATATCCCTTATGTTACTTTAGCACAAGCAAGTACTGCCCTTACCCAAGCACTTATTGGTGCTTCTTCTTCTAAAAATTTCTAGATAGTTGACTCTAAGGCTACATATCACATTACAGGTTACAGGGAGTTTTTTTTTTTTTGAATTTAAAGAACATGATGTGGTAAAAGTAGCTAATGGGCATTTTTCTAACGTTATGGGAATAGGCACAGTGATCATTTTTGAAAGAATAATATTAAGAAATGTTTTCTATTTTCCTGACATTAAGTGAAACTTGCTATCTGTGCATAGAATTGTGCATCAAATTAATTGTCTTGTTGTTTTTGACAAATTTGTGTTTTCAAGATTTGGCTTTGGGGGAGAAGATTGGCAATGCTAAGGAGTGGCAAGGACTCTAATATCTTTAAGGAACCCTACCAAAAGCACATATTTCTCATGTTTTTACTTCTACGTCTATGGATGATGTTCAATTTTGGCATTCTAGGTTAGGCCACCCTAGTCTTGGCTACTCACAAGCATTGTTCCCCAATATTAGTAATAAAAATATTGTTGATTTCCATTATGAAACCTGCCACTTTGCTAAACAAACTTACAATTCTTATCCTAGTCATTCTTACAATCCCATTAAGCCATTTACTATCATTCATAGTGATGTATGGGATCCATCTAAAATTGAAACTAATTCTAAAGCTCACTAGTTTGTTTCATTTATTGATGATCATACTCAGTTAACATGGATCTTTCTTATGAGGAATAAGTTTGAAGTATTCTCTATTTTTAAAATTTTCTACACATTTGTAGAAACTCAATTTCAAACTAAAATTCAGATTCTTAAGAGTGATAATGGAAAGGAGCATTTGAATTCTCAATTTATAGAATTTTACAGCTTATATTATGTTTATCACCAAATGTCTTGTGCATATTCTCCACAACAAAATGGTGTTTTTGAAAGGAAAAATAGGCACCTTCTCAAAGTTGCTCATGCACTCATGATGCACAGTGCGTAAGGGGATGTTATTCTTATCATAGCATATTTAATCAACCACATGCCTTTCAAAATTTAAAATTTTTTTCACTCTTCTTTATAAATTTCATGAAAATTTTCCTAATTCTCCTTTAATTTCATCCATTTCTCCTAAAGAGTTTGGCTATATTGCTTTTGTTTACAATGAAGGATGAAGCAAACTTGACTCCTGTGCTTTGCATTTTTTTAGGATATTCTTTATCTCAAAAGGGCTACAAATGTTTTCTCCTTCTACTAATAAGGTTTATGTGACTATGAATTTTAAAATTATTGAAAATTAGCCTTTTTTTCCTCAAATCACCCATTCAGGGGGAGATGACTTCTAAGATCTCTAACTATGAATGGATCATTAGTGAAACTGAGCAAGATTATTTCACCAACTTTGACTAGTATGTGCCCTATACTTCAATACCTCATTCTCAATCAAACTTATTTTCCCCATAAAAACAACCTAAAAAATTCTGACTCACTACTTATTAGCATTAAATCTTCATCCACCAAGTCTAGATTTCAAGATATTAATCTTAAGCCTTTGAATCTTATTTTTGAAACAAATTTAGTTGAGACTATGGTGGAAGAACCTTTAATTGCATCTGAACAACAAGGTATGTATGAGTCTATTGTTACAATAAGGCAAAGTCAAGAGTCTGCTCTTGAACCAAGTCTTGAAGACTTGTGTTAGCCGATTGCCTTGAGAAAAGGGAAAAGGAGTTGCACTCAACATCCCATTAGCATGTATGTTTCATACAAGAAGATGTTTCCTCATCTAAGAACCTTTGTTGCTAATGTTGAGAAGGTCAAGATACCTAATATTTATGATGAAGCTGTAGCATATCCAAAATGGATGGAAGCTATTGATGAGGAACTGCAAGGTTTCCACAAGAACAAGACCTGGAGGCTTACAGATCTACCTAAGGGAAAAATCAATTGTGAGCAGCAAGTGGATTTTCGCAATCAAGTATAACCTAGATGGAACGATCAATAGTTGCTCGAAGCCTATAGTATTGATTACCAAGAAACTTTTGCTCTAATAGCTAAACTTAACCCTATTAATGTTCTGTTATCTATTACTGCAAATTTAGATTGGCCATTACATCAAATTGGATGTTAAAAATGCTTTCCTAAATGGTGATCTTAAGGGGGAACTATATATGGAGGTACTTCCAAGCTTGAGGAACACATGAAACTGAAATAAGGTTTGCCGACTTTTCAAATCTCTCTATAGACTAAAACAGACTCCAAGGGCTTGGTTTGACAAGTTCAATCAAGCAATAAAGAAACAAGGATATACTCAATGCCAAGTAGATGATACCCTATTTGTGAAATACTGTGGTTCAAAAATCACTACTTTTATTATATATATGGATGACATCGTCCTCACTGGAAATGATGTTGAGGAGATTGTCAACTTAAAAGAGAAACTTGCTATTGAATCTTGGAAATCTAAGATACTTCTTAGGTATAGAGGTAGGTAGGACTGAGAAAGGGATAGTATGTCTCGACGCAAGTATGTTATTGATTTGCTAAAAGAAATAGGAATGTTGAGGGCCCGACTAGCACACACACCTATAGAACTTAATCAAAAATTGATGATTAGGCCAGGCGGTAAAGTAATTGACAAGGAAAAATATCAAAAATTGGTGGGAAAATTGATCTATTTGTCCCACACAAGATCTGACATATGCTATCCTATAAGTGTGGTAAGTCAGTTTTCTAGTAGTCCTCAAACTGAACATATGATAGCCATGTATCGGATTCTCAAATACCTAAAGAAAACACCAAGACAAGGCTTGTTCTTTCAAAAAGTTAATTTTAAAATTATGGTGATGTTCATTGATTTAGATTGGAGAGGGTCAAAAAGTGATAGACACTCCACTACTGGCGTTGCTCCTATGTGTAGATTATATAGTAACATAGAGAAGTAAAAAATAGCCTGTTGTATTAAGAAACTTAGTAGAATTTGAATATCAAGTGTGAACACTATATTTTGTCTGGGCCCTAATGAATAAATAAGGTAATATCCATAATAAAATAAAATAAAAAGAGAAAATAATAAGAATGGAAATAGAAAAAATATTTTATAACAAGAAAATATAAAAAAAATTAAAAGGTATTGGATATGAAGATAATGAAAAAATATATAATCAAACTAGATCACACTATAATAATTTGAATAATTAAAATATAATATAATATAATATTATGATTTAAAGATTTCAAGATAATATAATCTAATATTATTTGAAGATTTCAAGATAATCTAATCTCTAATATTAAGATTTGAAGATTTTAAAATAATATAATAATCAGGATATAATAATAGGAAAGATAACAATTAATATCCAATCTCTATAATAATAATAATAATAATAATAATATAACAATATAAAAAATACTAATATTGATCACGATAGGATTGAGATATTAGAAAAATCCTAAGTGTATGGGTCTATATAAAGGAAAGCAAAGGTAGATTATGGAATAGTTAAAGAGACTTAAGGAAACTATGTGATAAAAATGATAGAAGACTGAAATTAATAGAAATTTCTAAAAGTATGTTCACGTTTCAAGCTTTTACATTGACCAAGTATTTCATAAGGTTGAGTCTATAATCTTTTTGAACTCCTATACGTGATCTCTCATCTAATTAAATTTCAGTCTTTGTCTTTATATGCTTAAACATTGTGTGCATGAGGTCATGATTTCCAATGGCTATTGTTTTGTTCTTCCTCATCTTGCGTCTTCACATGTGAGCCTTGCTCTTTAAAACTTTTCTTCTTTTATGCCATATGCCATAATAATATGATATGAGTATTGGATTTTAATATGATTCTTTGATGAATTTCTAAATAGAATATATTGTCTAATCTCTGCATATCTTATGTGACAATTATTATTATTATTATTATGGAATTTGATTGTAACACACGCATGCATGCATGATGATAAATTATTGTAGTGCATTATTAAAAATGTTTTATATCCTTTTGACTGCATAAAACTTTCAAAGACCACGTAAACTTATAAATTAATTAATTTGTAATCCTCCATAGCAATAAATTATCGCATGTATATAGTTTTAAAATCATCAATTGTGTGAGACTTTTAGAGTCTTTGCAGATTTATAAGTCAATTAACTTCTCCTAGGTGGCAGTAAATTATTGTGAGCGCATATTTTAAAATATTTTATCCTTAAATAAAAATAAAAGGTTCTCCTAAAATAAATAAAATAAAATAAATCCTATTTGAAAGATGGACTTTAGGATACATGAAATTTTCATAAATCTTATCAAAATATTTTCTACAAAATTATCCCTCAAGATCTTGCCATAAATAAAGAAATAAAATATTTTCATAAATAAAAACTACAAACCAATATTAAAATTATTTAAAAAATTTAATAATTAATATTTTTTCTAAAAAAAGTCTCCAAGAGACACGCATTTTTAGCTTGAACTACGTGAGCTTTAATCCCTCAAAAGAGTATGTAAGCCTTAGGATTTCATCCTAGATCAATTCAAACTTATAAATAAATAAAATTTTTCCTTTTTAATTTTCTTACTTTTTTATCTTATTTTTTAAAGGATAATTAATATATATTTTAAGGACATTTAAATTTATACAATTAACTCAAGGTAACCATTCACATGAATGGGTGTTGTGGGGTGCCTAACACCTTCCCTGCACACAATTAACTTTCTTATTATTTTCTCTATGCGTAGACCATACAATTAAAGAGGTTTCCAAAATTATTTTTTAAAATTTTGGTGGTGACTATGAAATATTTATATTTTTATTCGAATTCCCTCCTTAGGAAATTTTGAATCGGGCACGACATTGAGCATTGTCCTCAGGGAAATGTGACGGAATGTGGATTATCATACTTTTAAGGGAGCTGAAGATGGATGTGAATTCTCCAATCAAGGTTTAGTGTGATAACATGTCAGCCATACAAATTGCCAAAAATCCAATTCAACATAATCAAATGAAACATGTAGAGATTGCTTGGTGCTTCATTAGGGAAAAAAATTGAGGACAAAATAATTGATTTAACATATTTTCCTTGAGGTCAACGGATTGCTGATGTGATGACAAAATTGTTCACTCAAGACAAGTTTAAAAGATTTAGAAGAAAGCTGGGAATGATTAATATCTATTCGCTAGCTTGAGGGGGAGTTTTGGAAGTAGGCTTGCTGTCTCTTGGCCCCATTAGAAGAGGCTACCCTAGTTACTTAATATCATTTAGTTTTTAGGATATTTAGTATTTATTTTTTATATCCCTAAATATATGGGATTTTTCTATTTTAGAATTATTTGCCTGATATGATCAAATTTAATCATTCCTCTAGCATCTATAAATGTACTCTGTTTTTTAGTGAATAAACTATGAAATAGAAACATAAATAATAGAAATCTTGTTGGTTATATTTATGTTATCATGACCTCTGATTATGTTAACTATACTTTTGAGATCTAGCATTATTTTTCTTAGAAACTTTAGATGGGTTGTAACTCATAATTTTGTAAAGGCCTACTTCTTGTTAAATATATTTAGGATCCCAATGGGTTTATTAAAAATGGGATGTTTAGTATCTTCTTAAGTTAAAAAATTTGAAAATTGGTGTCTTATTTAATCTAGGAAATTTAACCCTTTTCTACTATGATAAACTATTTTCAATTATGCTGGTAGGGCTATAATAAGTTTTTATGAGTATACATCTAGTCCTTTCAACCATATTATAATGTGTTTATCTCCTTTTCCACTAAGGTTTACAATTCAATATTAGATTTGAAACTTTCTACTATAATAAACATTTGCAATTAGTTTGTTTCTTTTTTACCATGATAGAGTATAAAGTTGTGGTTTTTAAAAAGTAAGGTGTTACAAACATTTTCTTCATTTGATATCATGATACATTGTTTGAACTTGTTAATTATCATGATAGATCCTTTTCTATCATGATATATTGTCCTAATTTCTTTTAAACACTAAATTATTTTCTTTT
Organism: Prosopis cineraria; assembly: GCF_029017545.1. Lineage (NCBI taxonomy): Eukaryota > Viridiplantae > Streptophyta > Magnoliopsida > Fabales > Fabaceae > Prosopis > Prosopis cineraria. Next base: position 12,758,691 of record NW_026555332.1, on the reverse strand, counting down.
CAACCATAATAGACCTCAAATAATTGCTTTTGTTTCTTTCTCTACTATAGCTAGCCTTTATTAATAACATTAGTCTTTTTCTACCACGGTAATCTTTCTTTTAATTACCATCATGGAGTTAGTTAATTGAGATTAGGAAGTGTGGACTTTACATCCCCATCTTCCATAACACACATTTAGCACTTATGCCTTACCTATCCGTCTAATTATACTTGGAATAATATCATCCTGCCTTCCTCCTCCTCTTACCTTGCTATAACATCTTGGTTGCATAATTGGGGACTTAGATTCATTAGAGTTTGATTTGGGGATTCTATTAAGGATAATCATAAAGCTGCCAGATAGGGGGTCTCAAAGCTAAGTCATCTTAGAGATTTGAAAGTTCTAGTCTTGTTTATGGGAAGATAAGACCATAAAGGGCCATGTCTATTAGCAAACAAAGGCAGATAGAAGGGATTAGAGTCTTAAGTCATGCAAGTTGTTGTCAAGGCATGTAATAGGGTCATTCATTGGCAAATGAAAGATGAACAAGTAGAACCATCCTATGATGTTTACCCACACACATACATGATTATAATGGGCTTGACCAGTTGTGGATGTTATTGTTGACCTAGTTTATAAATATGTCATTCAATTATAGATTTTAGGAGAGGAGAAAGAGGGAGTTGCGATAAAGAGAGAGTTAGGGATTGAAGGTTTGGATCATTAGAGCATGATTTGAGTCTTCATGATGAAATTTGATGTATATCTTAGGGTTTCAAATCCTTTAAGATTTCTTGTAACATACCAAATTTTTTTTAATGTATAAAATAAATTAAGGTCAATAAAGAAAATTAGTGAATTAATTAATTTAATTTACTTTTTGAATTACTAATGGATTTATTGGAATGTTGGATAGCCTCAGGATTGGGCTAGGTTATGTATTAGGAAAATGAGGACCAATTGGTAGGGCCAAATTACATGTCAACTTACTGAGCCATCTAACTCAACATATGCACCTTGCATTGTAGGGTATAAATTTTTTTTTTAGATAAAGAAGACATGTTTGGGCATTCGAAAAAGAAAAAGAAAAGAAGAAAATAGATGAGGTGATGGAGGAAGAGCATTTGGTTGCTAGGGTTTGGATTTTTCACCATGTTAGAAGTATTTTGGACTAAATACAAGATAGGTAAGATCCCTACATCTCTCCTTTATGTCCCTATAAATTTTCAGGAGGTTTGGATGTTAGAAGATGATGACTTCGTCCTCTCAAGGGTTTGGTTCGAACCTATTAACTTTAATAGGGTTGTCTTTGGGAGTTAATTTTAGTTTCTATACCTATGGTTAGTGTTTTAGGATGTTTGAGAGTTGGGCTCTAGGGTATGGATGAACCCTAGCCTTAAATTTGATTACTAGGAGTAATGTGGATTATAGCTTAGTGCTGTTTAATCTTATAGAAGCTAAACATAGCTAATGGAAGGTTCGTAGGACTTTGGTTATGCCAATAATAAAAGCTAGAAATTGTGGGCAGCTAATTATAGTTAGAAAGTGTGAATGTTAGAGTTGGAAATTAATTATTAGTGTTTGACTATATAGATTATTGTTACTCAGATACTCTTTGAGATGATCCAATCTTTTTCCTCGCTTGTTTGGATTGTTTTTAGGTTTTGTAGACTTCAATATGTTGTTTATATATATATATACAATACTAAAAAGCATATTTATGATTTTAGAAAATTATCTAAAGTTGGAATGGTTTTGAAACTAACTCTCTCTCTCTCTATATATATATATATATATTCTTGCAAAAAAGGTTTATAAAAAAAGTTGTTATATGAGTTGATCTCTAAATTGTCCATTATAAGAAAAGCCTTGTATGGATTGTAAGAAATTGAGAATATACATAATGACTTGCATTGTATTGTTTGGTATGATCATATTGTGAGGGTAGGAGTTCACCCTTTAATATTTTAAACTAGTCGAAGCCAGCTTCTTTTTGCAGCTTGATACATATATAATGTGTTTTCTCTAGAGTTGGATTAAACATCTATCCTACTTTCTATACTGCATACTTCTTATTTGGTGACAAACACAAGTAAAACCTACAATCCTTTAACCTTCACTTTATCTATGTCACGAACATATTTACTTTAGTCTTATTCGTAGTCAGTTATCCACTTGAATTTTAGTTTCCAATTTTTATCCTATCTTCTCCAAATTCTCAGTCTTGTATAATTGAGCCCACTCTACCTTGAAATACTTCCTAGTCATAATTGTCGCACTAACTCTAAGGATGAAATTTTCTTGTATGTTGTTTTGTGTAATGAGATGGTTGGTTTGGGTAATAAAATAAAAGTATTAATAAAAAAATTTTATCATGTGTAATATAGCCATATTGAATTATACATAATTTTAATTATAAAATATTAAAATGTATAAGTTTATCTACATTACTTGAACTAAACTAGCGATAAGCCTAAACTGTATTGTATTAACTTATACTATCAAATCAAACAGGCCTTTAAGTTTTTGACAATTATAATTTATAACTGCTTTTTTTATTTCTATCCACTAAATAGCTTACCATCTCAATTAAAAAAGTACAAACATTTGCACAAGAATGTAGAGATAAGACTCAAACACCAAGATTTATTATTTTTTGAAAAGTATCACGCATATATAGAGATTATATAATTTCCTTCTCACACGTAGCTCGTATAAGAGTTCATAAATAACATAGGGATAATAGTTTTAATTTTTCTTTTAGGTATGTAGTTGAATGGAGATACGCATAAAGCTTGAAGGCTTATTTGAGTGTTTTGCCTATTGAACACTATATTTCTTTCATTCCCTTCTGGATTAAAGCTGCCACACCATCATATGCTTTAGCCCATGCATTATTCAAATCCTCACTCCATTTTGCTCCTACAGCTTCCTTCACTGTTTTTAATAGTGCTTCTTTCACCACCTAATCAAATTCAAATAACCATCATTTAATTCATTGTGCTTACAGAACAAAAATAAAAAAAATAAAGTTTCAAACTATATTTTGTATAAAACAATTATAATTTAAAATGGTTTATGTTACCTCAAAATGTGCATCAATGACTCCTTTCTGGACGTGTACTGAGCTTAATTGCTTTAAGGTAGGGTCTGCGATCACAACCCCTCCTTTCTCTCGCAATTGAATTGCTGATTCAAAAGTCTATATGCCCAAATAACAATAATCATAGATGTATTATTGTTTCATGTGCCATTATGAGAAAAGCTAAATATTGTTAGGAGTTTTGCTTGTAATCAATACCACGAATTCTCTTTATGTTATTGAATAATTTTTTCATAACTTTATATTGTAGCAATTCAAAAGAATTTCATTATTAATAAAGTATGTCTCTTTTTATAATAAGCAACCACAAGAAGTAAGTTTCTCTCCACCAAGAAGAGGAACAAGGTATGCTTCATTCTTTTCATCTTTTAGAGATCATGCTATGTATAATAAATTGACTAGAAGACTTAAGTTTCACTTAAATGTCTTAGCATTTTTATAAACTTACCAACTTAAAAACCTTCAAGGCCTGAGCTTCTAGCTGAGGATTATTTTTGGGAATTTCGTTTGAACCTTTTAGAAATGGGAACAAGTCTTTTACTGCAGGTGCACTCCCTACTAACCTATATTCATCCAAACCAAAAAATAATAAAAAGGGAATATATACATAAAGAATGAGAAAAGCAAAGAGATTGGAACAGGAAAGAAATAATTAAAGGGAGTTATATGGAAATAAAGAGTTACATAGTGAAGAAGTAAAAACTATATTCAGGAAAAGTTTTTGTCAAATCCTCCCATGAGCTTTTTACAAGAGCCTCTTCCTTCTCACTGAAGCCAACCATTGCTGATGTTTAATATGCTTTAATTATATGTGATATTCAAGAAACTCAGGATGTGAATTGGGTGGAAGAGTAATGATCTATATATAGGATACGAATTGAAGTAGATGTGAAAAGAAATTTTGGCATATAATTTAAATAGAATGACATTAGTGTAAATTAATGACTACAAAAGAGCCAATATTGGCTTTTCATTGCATGCAAATTTCAAACTTTGGGAATGAGAAGCTAATTCTCTAAATTATATATTCTCAAAGGCCATAGTTTTAGCAGCGAAGGGTTAGTTTATCTATGGGCTAATGATTTTAAAAGCATGGTAGACAAGAGTAATAAAAGTGAAAATATTGACTTTATGATATAATCCAATGGTCAATTTTTGGAGAAATAATATTGTATAGCTAAATTAAATTAAAAAATAGTAAAATATACAAATCTCTCCCCTTTTTTTTTGATAAACACACAAGGATTTGAGCCTTTTGCATCACTTAGGATTTAACTCTCCAGGACACAAGAGGCAATTTTTTAGAAAAATTAATAATTTAAAAATGATTTAATAATTAAAAACCAATGATATATATTCATTATAATATTGAGCTTTGAGTTAAAAATTTGGATATAAGTTTAGAGGAAAAATTCAAATAGATTTCATGTTTAAAATATTAAAAGTAAAGGGAGCAAAGTATGAGAGGAAGGGAGTGCAAAATCAAAAATTCCATACCCATAATATATATGTAATTTTTCCAAGTGAATAGGCATATTTCCCCCCCTTTACTTGTTTGTGGCCATGTCATTGTTTGTACCTCTTGTGTTGCACATGTTATTATCTTATTATTGTTATATTTATGTTGTCATGACCTATGATTATGTTTAATTTATACTTTTAAGATCTTGTATTATTTTACGGATTAAGGGTAAAAATGCCCTTGGAGAGTACACGAAAGATCACAAATGATCCTAAACTTAACTTTGAGTCATTTATATTCCTCAACTTTAAAAAATTCTTGCTTTGTTACCCTGACATTTAGTCAATATGTGTTGATCATTCATGCATTTGTGGGGCCTATGATTTTGCATATTTGGCAAGCCATATATGCTTGATCATTAGTTGAGTTGGCTTGAATGGGTTATGTGGCATTTTGTTTGGGAAAAGAAGAAAGAAAAAACAAGGAGTACCAAGGCATTTAAGTCGAACAAAGGCTGAAACAAATCATAGAACATCTTCTACATTTGTCTCCACTTGAGAATGAGTACGAGTTGCTTCTCGAAGATGAGTACAATGTCCCAAGCATGTTTGGTGGGCAATTCTATAAGTTCTTAATCAAGTATCAATCAAAGGAGGGTCACATTCAAAAGTTAAGGAGCTGAAGATGTGAAATACCCACCTCCACTGAGGAATTAGTTTTGTAGAGAAATTGCATCGAGGTGGATATCATGGACTGAAAACAACCTTAAAAGAAGGTTTTTTGGGTTTAAAAACTATAGCTAAATATGCCTTAGCGCTAATCTCTCTTGATTTGAGTTTGTTTGCTCTGGGCACTGAGTGTTAAGTATGAATGTCGAGGTGGATGCTGTTTTTTCTCATGGCTAGATAATGAAATGGAGGAAAGGCTGAAGCAAGTTATTCTCAAGCTTTTAGGTCATGTTAAGAGGTTGAATGAAAAGAATAAAGGGCTGTGTGGACAAAGAAAGAAGGAAGAACAGATTAATGGCATTATACATGGGTTGGATGAGGCGAAGAAGAAACTAAAGATGGCAATGGGAGCTTTAATATTGTCTTGGGTGTTCCTTGAGTCATATTTAGTTGTTCCTTTATTTATGGGAATATAGTATCATTTTTTAATGGTCATGTAGACATTTTATGCTTTTATTTGGGAGCACTGAAAATTAGACTAATTGGAACCAATTGAATTTTTAAAATTTTGTAAGAAGAATTATGTCTTTATGCATTTATTGTGGAAAATTGAAATAGGCATATATAGCCATGTTTCTCTGTACTTGTATTTGTTATGAATTTATGAAGGTTGAATAACTAAAGTGAACTTTAATATATTGCTATCAAAATAGAATAATGAACAATAAGCCTTTGAAGGTTGGCCAACATGACAATAACATTAATCAATATAGTTATCAAATTATAATATATTAAAGTTTGTAATGAGAACATAGCTAAATCACTTTGCCATGATAGAATGGCTACATAAAAAGCACAAATGATGGTTCCATACAAAACACAAAAGAATGGCACTAATGTGAAACTTTGTCATACACAGAATGCTTGCTTACAAAACACAGAAGAAATCATGGAAAATTAAAATGCAAACTTGACACAAACTAAATGACAATCTCTTTTCCCTTTGATCTTTGTTATCCAACCATCCTTTTCCTATGACCTTCAAGGTGGGAGCCACTAACACAAGGAATCCCTTTCTATCTTAGACTTAGTGGTTTAACTAGGAGGTTTAAGGGTTGATTAACATTTGCACCTAAACCTCTTGATGCAATCCTCCTAATTGCTCCAATGGCTATTGTGTGCCTCTCTTTTCAGAGTTAAGTCTCATTTAGGATTAGGAACCTTATTTCTAGATTTGTGTTTTAATGCATATACTCTTTAGTTATACCCTCTTCAAGTACCACCTCATATGGCATTCCAAGTTGCATATGTAAAGTGTAATGTGTGTTATTGTATAGAATCTATGAGGAAATGTTAGTTAATAACTACAAAGCTATAAAATAAACTTACATTGTAAACCATCCTTCCTGTGGCTTCATCAACTTAGATCCCTTTACCAACCTTAGTCTTTGATCAATAAATTGCTTTATTACAAAGTGTCTTGAATAGTACATTGGTGTTAGTTATAGGAGTAGATGGTAGGGGAGGTTTAGGGTTGATAGATTATTGAATACCTTGGCTGCTCTTAGTTTTATATTATTAGGAGAGTGTAGGAGTGGGTGGTGGGGGAGGTGTCTAGTAGAGAAATTTCTTGGCCTTTTTTGGTTATGGGTCCTTACTATTAGAATGCCTATGTAGAATATACACATAAATGGTGAAGTGAAAATAAAGTATACATAAATGAAGACATTACATGTAAAAGAAAAGTGTAATTACTGACTTTTTATAATATGACTTGTTATAACCTAGTTTTTGACAATAACTACATGTCATTTTAGCACCCTTCTTACTAATTTTCTCAACTTGAGGTATAGGCATATCCTTACTTGCATCACCCTTGACCATATGTTATGAATTGGCTCTTTTTCTTCTCTTTGTATACTTATTAATCATAGACCTCTTCTTCACGTCATCCTTAGCATGGCTTTAATTGGTTGTGGCTCTATCGTTTAAATTGTTCAAGCTTCTAGAATTTCTTACCTCTTAAAGGTTGGAATTTAACTTTGTAGCTATGCATATGTCATGATTTATGATAGCAATTAGATATCTAAGATAAGGGTGCTATTTTTGAATGATACATTGCACATATGGCATGTTGGCATGGGATTCCAGTTAAATCCCATGCCTCACAAGTGCATGCCTTTCATGTTAAGAAGACAGTATCCCTATCTTGCCCCTTAGTCACCTTATACCCTTCATCCCTATTAAAAAACACTTGACACTTACATGCCGATTCTCTATTAGTTTCAAACAGTTTTTCATAATTTAAACTGTAATTAAAAGTCCACCTTTCTAAAATCTTACCATTATCTGCCTATGTGGTCATCATTTTAATCCTGATACTCTCAAACATCCTAATTACAAGTAGGTATCTAAACTCATAATCGAAGTATTCAAGCCCTTGTATACATTATTGTCAACTACACAAGTCTTGCTCCTAGTTGTGAAGTAGGTTGTTACCCAGGATTATGGAGGATATGATACCAAAGGCTCTGCTGCTACCTTGCTTAGTGCTTCTATAGCATTTAGGTTGTCCTTGAACATTTCTTCAAATATACTCTAAGCGCAAGTGAAGAATTTTTTCTTCAACTACTCTCCCCTCTATCTTTCACTCTTGTTAGCTTATATGTGTCTTACACACAATCTGTGCTCGACCATAGGCAAGACCTCCTTTATAGCCAAGGGGAGTCCCTACAAATAAAAATCTCAATAAGTCAATGCAGTTTGTAAATCATAGTAGGTGAAAAAAATTACTTAGTTACCTTCTGCATATCAGACATCAAAGTAATAGATGAGCCATCCTTTAAATCAAGGGAGGTCTGAAGCCACTAAGAAAACTATCTCTAATTGTGGGTATTCTCCTTTTAGGTTAGACAAAAAATAATGGGGTAAAGGGAATCATTAGTATTCAAAGCATAAGTAGTCAACAAAATGCCTCTTTCTTTTCCTTTCAAAAAAGTGCCATCTAGCCTAATGAAAGGCCTACACCCTTCTCTCCAACCAATCTGCTAAAGTTTAAGTGAAGTAGGTAGCATTAAACTTAGTTTAAACACAAAAAGCTATTTTAAACACAATAGGTTCGTATCTATACCTTTGATGCATTGAAGCATACATACATACAATTGAAGACCCTCCTTCCTTGCTCTACTTTGCTCAACTCCAAGCTTATGCCAGATCCAGTATTTGAATCCCTTAATTCACAATAATATGCTTCAAGTTTCAAAAATTCATCCTTATAGCTCCCATTTCTTGCATTATTCTCCTTTTATCCTTTTTACACTTCTATAAACTCACACTCAACTTGAACTCATGTTTAAGATCTTTAATTTCTTCATGTCAGAAATCATGTACTATGGCCTCTTTTGGAATTTATCTTTAAAGTTCTTTGCTATCCAGTTAACTGAGGCTCTAAGGTTCTTAAAAACCCTTAGGCATTTGTGTTGGTCTTAATCTTCAGTCTAGGTGAATTACAATCCATAGAAGTAAAGAGTATGAATGGGTATCCCTCTTGACATCTAGCCTTGAACCTTTTTGGCTCACTCTTAATATAGGTCACATTCACACCTTTTATTATGGCATACTTGCTTATGGCTTTCTTCAACTCTTCTTTATTGATATAGGTCATCCCTAACTTGAAGAAAGGCTTATCTTCATCCTTAAGCCCCATAACTTCAATTTCAACCCTATTTCTATTGCTTGGGCCCATCTCGTCTCCCCCTTCCTCCTCTTTACTATCATTGTCCTCATTATGATTGTCTCTATCTAATCCTAAATGCCTAAAGTATTTACTATCTTCACTAGTGTTATCTTCATTGGTTGACTCACCTTCAAGTGCCTCCTCTTCACCTTTACTAACCCTATCCTAATCTTCATCTTTATCCTTATCAGTTGGATGATTCTATCTAACACTTCTCTTTGAATTCTTAATATCAGCAAGTGAATACTTTACATTTCTATTATTTTTTTCCAATTGTTTCTCATACTTCTTATACTAACTCAGATAAGATTCAATCATGTCATTATCAAATGTTTGCTTCCTATTAAATTGAGAAGCATTAATTTCTTCAATCTCGTCTCCCTCAGTTTTGGCTCCCTTTTAGTCATCGTCTCCTTCACCATTTATGTTATCAAATTCTTTCTCAAACTCATAGTCCTTATTAAAGACTTGCTTGTCGCTCCCTTCACTTCCTAATCTTCTTGTTGACTTAAATTACCTAATGTTACACCTTTCTTTAATTCTAAGTCCTCACAAGCAAATCTTTCTTAGCTTCTTCAACCATTTTCACCACATTGTCTATTAATAAAAAGTACTCCTCCATGCTCAACTTATGCAGACTTCCATTACTAGTATCATTACCAGTGCCAGCATTAACACCACCATCAAATATCTCTAATAACAACCACTAACACAGACTTGAGGAATTATGCGAGAATTTACTATGTAAAATTTAGTGATTCCTTACCTCAACTTCAAATGTGATTCTCTGCACACCGATTAGATTTCAAATGTGTTGTCTATACTTGCTCAAATAATCTCTTGTTTCTCTAATTCTCCTTTATGCTTGAGAATTGTTGAGAGCAGACTAAAGGGATTAGTATTTTCCCCCCTTCATGCTTGATAATGCTCTACTGTCTTTCTAATTTTCTTGCCTCATCTTTTCTTCTTTTTTTTTTCCCTTTTACCTAGTCATGTCGATATGTCTTTCTCAGCTTTTTTATGTGTACATGGCTAGTAAAACAAATGCATACACATCAACACAAAAATAGAGTAGTTACATTGACTAAATGTCAAGGTAACAAAGCAAGGATTTTTTAAGGTTAAGGGACATAAATGACTCATAGTTGAGTTTAAAATTATTTATGACCTTTCGTATACACTTTAAGGACATTTGTAACCCTTAACCCCTATTTTACTTATAAACTTCGAATGGGTTGTAAGTCATATTTTTGTGTTAAATCTTTTTGGGATCATTACGAAAGGTATTAATTAAAGATGTTAACTAGGGCCCATAAAATGATAAAACATGGCATGTTCATATTGAAAAGTCATTGCATTAAAGGGCATTTTTATCCTAAAAATATTCATACAAGTACAAGTGGTACCATAAATTTTAACAATAAAAAGAAATTAGTACCCCCTCTTTTTTATGAGACATGTGGATTATGTTTAAGGTGCCACTTGGTTTACCATTCCAACTAGATATATTAAATCATAAAAAAAAAATAAGCCTTGGCTAATAATCAACTAACACTACCACAAATTATATATGTTTATCCAAACTTACTAAGCATTCGTCAATTGAAAAAAAGAAAAAGAAACTTTAGCCCAGACTAATGGTCAATATGAGCACATGCATTCAGTTGTTAAACAAATAGAATGAAAAAAATGGATGTCACTTAGCTTGCTAAATAGGCAATTATCGATTAAAAAAAAGTTTGCTAGTCTACTCTAATTATTAATTATCAAATAACAGTATTGTCATAGGTCAATTAATGATCTTGAAAATAGATAAATCAGTAATTTGTTGATTAACATAAAGCCATATGTAAGACCAAAATGGTTTCACTTGCTCTTCCTTAAATACTCCCAAAACTTTCACTATAAAAAGCATTGTTTTAGAGGCATTTTTCTTTTCTTTAGGGACATTTTAAAACTCCCCTAATGGTGTTTATGGGGTTTTTCAAAAAAGCTACCAAAATAGGTGATACCATTGCTTTCACAATATTTATAAAAATATGCTAGAAATACCAAATAAATGCCTCCAGTAGAGGAAAGTTCTACTAAAAAAAAGCCCTCACAAGTCACATGTGAAATGTAACGTCATCTATATCTCTATAAAATTTAGGTCACGTGCCATTTTAGCTAAAGACATTGGGAAACTTTGCTCCTTTTGATACTTAAGGATATCAATTGCTCCTTTAATTAATCTAAGGACTTTGCAATTATAATAAAATAAAAAAGAGGTTTATGTACTTATAGGGAAAAAAAGATAAAATAGGTATGTGTATTTTATTCTTTTTAATTTGATTTAGCCATAAGATATTGTTATTCCAAATCTAGACCATTGAATAATATCATAAGGCCAATAATTGCTCTTTCATTACTCTTAATTCAAATCTACCTTAATTTCAAAATCATCAGCCCGTAGATAAACTAATTCATTGCACCTAGAATTGTGATCTTTAAGAATATATCATGTTGCAAGGAACCTTTTCATTTGTAACGTTGGGAAATTGCATTATCTTAAAAGCCAATATTGGCACTTTAGTAGCCATTAATTCACATAAATGTCATTCTATTTAAAATATATGTTAAAATTTTATTTAACATCTACTTCAATTCAAATCCTGTATATAGAATTACCTTTCCATCCAAGTTATATGTGAGTTTGGTGAACATTACATATAATTATAGCAAATTAAAGATCATCAATAGCTGGCTTCAATAAAAAGGAAGAGGCTTTGGTGAAAAGTTCGTGGGAGGATTTGACAAAATGTTTTCCTAAATATAGTGTTTACTTCCTCATGCTGTAATTCCTTTAATTATTTTTGTCCTGATCTAACTTGTTTGGTTTTTACTCACTCTTATATATATATATGATATATTTTTTATAATTTTTATTATATTTTGGTTAAATATATATAGGTTAGTAGGGAATGCACCCACGGAAAAAGATTTGTTCCCTTTCTTGAAAGGTTCAAATGAAATTCTAAAAAATAATCCTCAGCTAGAAGCTCAAGCCTTGAAGGTTTTTAAGCTAGTAAGTCCATGAAAATACTAAGACATTTAAGTGAAACTTAAGTCTTCTAGTTAATTTATCATATGTATAGCGTGATATCTACAAGATGAAAAGAATATAATGGACCCATCCTTGTTCCTTTTCTCAGTGGAGAGAAATTTACTGATTGCTTATTATAAAAGGAAACATACTTTCTTAATAAGAATTTTTTTGAATTGTAGCAATATATAGGCAAAAATTATACAATAATATATATACTCCTCTATTAAAAAATATAAGGCATTTTTTCTTAAGTAAAATGTTTAAAAATATAAAGCATTTTGAATTTTTTAAATTACAACTACAAGACTTTTCCAAAAAATACCCTTAAATAAGAGGTGTGACTAATAATATTTTATAATTGAAACACCCTATAAATTAAGGAAAAATAGCAATCAAAGACCTCTGTATAAAATTTATATCAATCAAGTTGGCAAAACCTGAATGAATATTTGTCAATTCAGGTTAGTCTTTTATCAACAAGTATCCATTTGAATTTCAACAACTCATTCTAAATTAACAACAATCCGTTCAGTTTTTTTTTTGTTCAAGTTTTGATAACAACTAATCTTTAACTAATATAAATTTCATGTAGAGGTACTTATTTCCCTTAAATTAATGTAGATATGGAAAGAATCCCTTAAATTAATGTTGATATGGCAAGAATGTAATTTTAAAGATAATGAACTAACTCATTTAGGATATAATTTGGTTAAAAATGCTTTATAATATTGAAGAGAGGGAATCAAATAAATATGTGATATTGATTAAGAGAAAATTTTCTAAGCTATTTTAACACAATATTAGCTTTTCTCATAATAACACATGTATGAATGTTGTTATTTGGGATATAGACTTTTGAATCAACAATTCAATTGCGAGAGAAAGGAGGGGTTGTGATAGCAAATCCTGCAGTGAACCAATTAAGCTCTGTACACGTCCAGAAAGGAGTTGTTGATACACATTTTGAGGTAACACAAATCATTTTAAATTATCATTGTTTGATACAAAATATAATTGAAACTATTCTTTTTTGTTTTGTAACCTCAATGAATGAAATGAATTTTATTTGAATTTCATTAATTAGGTGGTGAAAGAGGCACTGTTAAAAACAGTGAAGGAAGTTGCCAGAGCAAAATGGAGTGAGGATTTGAACAATGCATGGGCTAAGGCATATGATGGGGTGGCTGCTTTAATAAAAAAGGAAATGAAAGAAATATAGTGTTCAACTAACACAACACTCAAATAAGCTTTCAACCTTTATATATATGTATATCCATTCAACTTTATGCAACAAAACTTAATTAAAAGTTATGGTCCCTATATATTACGTATGAACTATTATAAGAGCTACGTGTGAGAAGAAAATATATGATAAAAAATATATGTAACCTTTATATATCTATGATACTTTGCAAAGAGAATAAACATGGGTGTTTTAGTTTTATCTCTATATTTTTGTGTAAAAATTAGTGTCTTCTTGTTTGAGATGAAGTTGTTTAGTTGATATAAGCTAAGTTTGGATACTCAGACTTATTCTTTTTATAGGAAAGGATAAAAAATTTACAATAAAAGACCATAAAATTACAAACAATGACCCAAAAATTTACACAAAATGACCAAGAAAATTTTATTAGTCCTTTTTTATAATTTTGATATTATTTTCTATTATTTTCTAGTCAACTAGTGATCAAAGTTAACTTTTGATAATGCTAAGAGCCTATTTTACCATTTTCAAAAATTGAAGGGGGACATTACACCAAAAATGAGTTTAGGATTCCATACATTTCTAGACTTATAGTTTAAGGGTCAATTTTTTCTTTTATCCTTGTTACTTATGAGTTCATAACTTTTGTTGTTGCCGTTATTTTTTAGGTGGATTTTCAAGCATACTTAAAGTCAATAATTTAGGTCAAGCTTGACAGGCCAGCCTGAACCTGCCTAAAAAAACGTTAGGGCCATGCTTGGTTATATAGGCTTTTTTAAAAAGGTATGATACTCTAAGCCCGATCCAAATAAGCCCAGCCTAAATAAGCTCGATCACTGAAATTTATATCTTTATATGTATATAAAATTGTTAATTTTGATCAAGCCCGACGGGCTAACTCGAATTCGACAGAAAAAAGTTAGGATCAGGCTTTGCTATATGTGCTTTTTTAAGAGGGTATGATACTTTAAGCCTGATCTAAATAAATATAACCCGAATTAAGCTTAGCCCAAATAAGCCCTACCCCCCCCCCCCCCGAATTACCGACTCTAAGCATGCTTCATGTTGTTTTTTTTATTTTATATTCTTGATTTTGCTCTTCCCTTTCATTTTATAATTACACAAGCCAAAAAAATTATACTTCTTGTTTTTTCTTTTGTCCATCAATGGGAGAGGTCATCCATTTATAAAGTTGTTGGTATAGAAATTTCAAGAACCACTACTAACAAGTAACATTTTTTGTAAAAAAAAAATACTACCATAATTGCAACAAAAAGGGGATCTTTATAGTTCTCAAGACTATTATGATTATGAGAAGTGAATGAGTTTCTCCTTATTTTTGTTCCCCTAATTCTTTGTTATCTTATTCATTTTTCTCATCTCAATATCTTCTTCTTATTTTCAAAATGAATGTGTCTACGCTAGTTGGTGTTTCTTAAAAACCAGCTGTGCATGTTTAAAAGTTGAGTTGAAATTTGGTGATAAGATTACATTGATTGACTTTATTTGTTTCCCCATGTTGGGAATTGATATAATCATTGGGACGAACTGGTTGTCAGCTAATGAAGTGACACTTGAATATAATATGAAGATAGTTGCTTTGCTAGGATATATTGCAGCCACTGTAGTGCCTGATAACACTGTTTTAGTTGTTGCCCTTAAAGCACTAAAGTTTTTGTATGCTATTCAAGTGAAATAGACTATGAGGGATGTCCGGTGTTTCTAGTCTTCTTTTTTGTGCTGTATAAGGTTTATGATGGTGCTTTAGACAAAATTAAGGTTTTAAATGAATTTCCTGATGTGTTTGTAGATGAGATGTCAGGGTTACTGCCAAAAAAAGAGATTAAGTTCTGCATTGACATGGTACTAACCACTAAGCCTATTTCTAAGCCTCTATACCACATGGCTCCCTGTAGTGTTAAATAGGCATCCGGTTGTGAAAATACACTCATATGGGATGTTAGCCTAGCATTCAACCTTAGCCTCACCCTAAACAACAAGAGAAAAATATTACACCATGTGAGAAAAGTAAGAAATAAATAAAATATTATACTAAGACATTTAGCAACATTACCTCAAGTAGTTTTGGAGAAAGGACACCCATGTAGCTTTCTTGCACACTCGAGCTAAGCTCCATAATGAGATTCCCCTGTAGATGCCCTTTAAACAATGTCTCAATGTATTTATTTTTTTGTTCCATGTCTGCTTGGGTTTTGTGTAACTCTTCCCACAACAAATTTACCTCTTCATGACTAGCAAACTTTCTGGGTTTCTTTGGCATTGTTGTGAAATGCTTCTTCTTAGTAACTCTGAATCCTACACCTTAAACACGACTAGAGTGGTCAATATTCCCCAAAGCCTTCTCCAAGACATCCTCACTAAAAGGAATAATGCGAGAATTAACTACCTAAGCCAGGGTCACCTGTAAATTATACAATAGATAATAAAGAATTTATTATTTTCATAACATGAATACAATTATAATTGATACTTACAATTTTGTTAACAACCTCCTTCACTCAAGAGTCCTGAATGTTTCCCTGATCATCTGCTTGGACTAAAGGCCAAAGCTTGCCATAAGATATAAAACCCTTTGATCCGTGCCCCTTCGTATAGTCCTTCTCGACTATAGCATAACTCTTGCACTCTTTTAAGTAGGGATATTTACTCTTCTTCACCCTTGCATTGTTTATAATGCTTAATTCATAAGAAAAAAATAAAATATTAAAAGTCAATGTACATATATAAGCATTAAAAGCTAGCATTAAAGAATAAATATTACCTTTGACTCTTTATTATGATAGGAGTTAACAAAAGTAGCCCATTGTTTTGGCTTAATCACATATCTTAAGAGCAAGAGAACTCCATCTTCAAAGCCCTCTATGTTTGGGTTCTTCAAGAATTTTTGGGTGGCCCATGCTCTCAAACTATGATAGGCTATCCCAGTTTTTTAGAGAACAAACTTCTTCATACTCTCATCAAGCTTAAATCCCAACTACAAAAGAAATTAATCTTGTTGAGGTTAATATATCAAATTCATTGATATAACAAATAAGGTTAGAATAAAAAATAACTTACCAAGACTGTGCTCTATACTATGTCCTTCAATCAATCAAGTGTTTTTGCCTAATTCAACATGTTGAGAGGTGCGTTAGCTTTAGCCACCACTCAAATATAGCTAACCAAATTGATAGAGTCAATGTATTGACCCTTGTCATTTCATTTGGTAAGAAGCTTTTTTCCCAAGATCTCTAGATCTCACTACTATATCCATCACTACTACCCGCTCCTCAATTTTTTCTCTTCACCTCAATACAACTATTGTTGGGAATAAGTAGTAGTGGTAGTAGTAGTGGTTAGAATTGGATCACTCTAAGAAGGAGTGTAATTATTACTTCGCATATCCATTTAATCTCTTGAAAAAAACAAAACAAAACTAAATCAACAAAAGTCGTTTACATGTTCATAATTGTTCTTTTTCTTTTTCTTTTTTTTTGTCTCAATGTTTTTCTTGACAATCTTCTTCTTTAGTTAAATTAATTTTCCCCTCTTTGATAAACGAATATCCTCATTGTGATCATATCTCACGTACAAAGTGTAACATCCTAATTCTTGGGTTAAGTGTACTAATCAAGGATAATTAAATAAAATTCAATGCTAATTAGTTTGAGAATGGTTTGGAATGCCTAATGAGTCTATTGATTTCATTTATATTCTTTGGATTGGGTCTAGAATTGTTTTGAGCCACCTATGCCCAAAATGAGGAGCAAAATTAAGTCGAGCTCATATGTGCCATCAATTACAATGAAGGCAAGGGAGAAAGAAAGAAAGAAAGAAAGAAAGAAAGAGGGAGGGAGGGAACAACAAAAAGAGTAAAAAGCTCTGCCAAGGCAACAACATTTTAGCATATGTTGATTTAAGCTTGATTTTATTTAGATATGCTTTTTTTACTCCTTCTTACAACTAAGTTCTTTCATATTATTGAACTTGTCAATTAGTGAATAGCTTCTTGTTAAATGTGAATGAGTACTTATTAATTTATGAATGGATACTTGTCAATTAAAAAAAAGGGCTGGGGGTATTATAGTCTTTTCTCATATAAAATTATTTTAATCTAGTCCCCTAGTCTTGTAGTGATATATTCATAATCTTTTGATCCTTAATTAATATTAAATACATTCAGTGGTCCTTGAATGGTATTTTTCCAAAATAAAAATAAAGTGATTTATTTATTACGGATATTTTTGGGAAAGAAACAAATTAAACATATCTTTAACTGCTAAAAATGCCTAATATTTTTTAACATCTAACCCCTCCAAAAATGCCTATATTTTTTAATAGAGGTGTAAGTTTCAAATTGATATTATATATTCCCTTCAATCCTATTTAAAATACATCTTTTGAAAGTAATTTTTAATTCAAAATGTGGGATACCTTATAATAATTAAATCATTTTTTAATTTAATTCTTTCTTGATTAGCATGAAGGTATTTAATATAATTGTATCATAATTCAAAGTCAAAGATAGATATAAAAGCACATCTTCATTTTTTTTATAATATCAAAAAAATTAACTTTTCTTGAGATATATGAAATGGTTGAAAGTATCATATAATAAGAACCGGAGAGAATACTTATCAAGTATTCCCTTCAAATCATAATATAAGTCATTATTAAATAATGTACGTTTCTCACAAAATATAGTTAAGACTTTGATTTTCTAAAAAATTTTATATCTTTCCAATCATGCCCCTGAAAGTAGTAAATATAATATTTGACTTATTCAAAAATTCAAAAAATTCTCATTAATTACTCAATAAAGTAAGGGTGTAATTGAAAAAAAAAATATAACACCTATCTAATGCCTCAAATTTTAGACCAAACAAAATTTTTAGAAAAAGACTCATATTGTTGACCGGAGGAAGTATATCCATACATTTGAATTTAATTTAATGCTCATCATTGAAATAATTGTTCAAAACTAAAGCTAAACATTAAAACTAAGAATTAGATAACCTGCTCTTTTATGAAAGGATATAATCCAATCTTGTCTAGGAAAAAAACAATCATGGTTTCAAAAACCGGACAAGTCAATATGACTAGTAATCTCACAAAAGAACATGATACAATTAAACTAGAATTCTACATGAAAAAATTTTAAATTTCATTTTTAAAATATACAAGATAATAAATTATAAAATAAAATAAATTTATATGGGATGAACATTGGCTTTCTGAAAAAAAAATTGCACATTGAAGGATCATCTAGGAGAAAAAAAAACAACCATGATTTGAAAAACCAGACAAGCCAGTATGACCAGTGATCTCGCAAAAGAACATGACACAATTAAACTAGAATTCTACATAATATAATTTTTAAATTTCATTTTTAAAATATACAGGATAATAAATTATAAAATAAAATAAATTTATATGGGATGAACATTGGCTTTCTGAAAAAAAAAAAATTGCACAGTGAAGGATCATGTATGGCTTATAGTAAAATTAATAGATAAAAGATCTATCATGTGTTGATTGTTATTTTTTTTTCTTATGTGTATAGGATAATAAATGGTAGGATAAAATACAAAGCCAAATAAAAATTTATAAAATAAAATTTTTTATTATTTAAATTTTAATTTATGAGTGAATAACACATCTTAGAATAATAAATTATACTTTATAATTTTAACATACATAGAGTAACAAATTTTTATTTAATTTTTTTTAATATTTATGCGGCATGTTATTTATGTTTTCTATATGTGCTTAGATAAAAAAAAGGTAAAATTTCAGGTGGGAACCCCTAATCAAAGATAATTAAAGAGAGAACCCTAACATTTTTGAAATTTTACTATAGGACCTTGTATGGATTTTTTTTTTTTAATTTGTGACAAAAACAACAAAATTACCCTCATTTAAATGACCAACATACCATAGGTAAGACGACTTGCTCGTTTCCATACTGTATGTTGTTCATCTACTTATAGAATATTGTTTGTTTCCCTCCTTCACTTGTTTATAGTTCTACTTTCACTTGATTTCATTCCAAGGGTTATAAACAAGTGAAGTAGGGAAACAAATAATATTCCGTAAGTAAATGAACAATGTATAGTATGAGAATGAACAAGTTATTTTATCATGAAACCAGCACTTGAAATGAAATTAAGTGAAACTAAAGCTATAAAAAAGTGATATTAGGTAATTAATGACATTTCGTAAGTAAATGAATAACATACAGTATGAAATTAATAAGTCATCTTACCTACGGTATGTTGTTCATTTAAATAAAGGCAAATTTTTCATTTCCATCATAAATTTAATGTCAATTCCATACGAGTCATTTGGTGAAATTTCAAAAATTTTGGGGTTCTCTTTTTTAATATGTTTGGTCAAAGGTTCCCACCTGAAATTTTTCCTTAAAAAAAATTATAATAAGACAAGGTGTTTTTTTAAATTTAAATTTCTCATAGGTAACACATAAATTTTAAATTTTAATTTATAAAATAGATTTTTTTTTTTGGCATGCATTCGGCATTCCATGTTTTGACCCAAACAATTTAGTTGGCAATTGAGGGCACCTCTTTAGGGGCACAAAAAAAACTTTTAAAATAAAACTTACTTTTCATGTGCACTTCTTAAACTTGTCTTAATTTAATTATTTTTTTTGTCATGCAATACGTGTAATTAATAAATAATACTACCATCAATCCTAAACACGAACATTTTATAAATAATTAACGGTCTATTTGATAGGTTTTTTGGCATGAAAAATGAATAATTAATTATTTTTAAATTTTACACTTTAATTTTTTTATAAATAGAGGGAAAAGTTATATATAAAAGTGAAATTATCTTTTAAATATAATGCATTTAATAAAGGTAACTTCAATTTTTTTTATGTTTTTAAAAAACTAAAAATTTAACTATATCTCCTTAATTTTAGTGAGGTATTTATGTAAGGTATTTTTAATTAAACAATGCATATCAATAAAAGTTTGATATTTAATTTAAAACACATAAAATTGCAATAACTTTTCAATTTTACTTCTCATAATAGCACGAGTAATATCATGAAAGTAGGTAAAACCCACAATCAATATTCCTTTCCCCTTTTCAAGACAATAAAGGCAAAATTGCTTAATTATTCAAAATTATCATGACACTCCTTATGTTTGGGACAAATAAATTTCTAAAAAACATTATATGAGGAATATTTAAAAGTGGTTTATATATAAAACACGAGGGAGTATTATAATATTGGCTATGATATTTTCTTAGTTTAACATCATTATTTAATACACACACATACTTTTTTATTCACGTTTGCTTTTGGACATAATTTTAATTTATAAAAGCTATTATGACATAAATTATGGTATAGAATTTATTACAGTATATATTTTATTTTTTTAGGATGATGCATAAGCCAACAAATTCTTAAAAAAAAAATTTAATTATATTTTAATTTGCAAGAGATGAGAAATTTAAAAAATACTATTTATATTTTTTAAATATACAAAATGCCCTAATGTATCTTAAAAAGCTAACCTTATGATAAGAATAGCATGTCCGAAAATAGAAATTGTTGCGCTTAGATTTTAATTTACACGAGACAACCAATAATAGATTTAGGAATATTTCCTGGGGGTAATTTTTTTTTCTTTAATTAGTTATGGGGGGGAACTTAGTAAGAAGTATATTTTTTGATTTGATTTTAAAATTTTTTCACATATTAATCAAAGGAAAAATACAAGTGTGTCCCAAGAATAACACACTTTAAGATAAAATGAGTAATTATTTTTATCTTCAATATGTATGGGCAAAACAATTTTTACTATAAAATAAGTTATTATTTAAATTTTAATTTACGTAAATTGACAGACAAAAATAAATTATTTTTTTATTTTTATCTTTTAAACACGGCGAGTAAATCTAGTTGAAATAATTGTTGAAAACTAAAGGTAAACATTAAAACTCAAAATTCGATAACCTAGTTTTTTTCATAAAAGGATCCAAGCCATGGTTTGGAAAGCCGAACCAAAAGATACAAGCAAACCGGGTTCTGTTGAGTGGGCTAGTTGATTTGGTTCTTCACAAATATGTTGTAACCTTGGGTCGGTAGGATTGTTTTTTTTCTATGAAAGCTTTGGGGCATTTCATTTCTCTTTTCTAGTACATGTTTCAATTTTTCTATATTTTAAGTTTTTTTTTGTGCGCATAAAACAGGTTACAAAATGAGAATTAAAGGGACCTAATAGCATCACTAGGCCTACGTTTCAAGTTAGAATGTCAAATAACTACTCTATCTTAGTTAATTTGTAAATTTATTCATTATCAATTATGTTACCATGTATTAAGTACGGATTATTAATCAATCTTCTTCATTGCACCACGTAAATTATTGATTTTGTTTAAACATTGGGATGCATAAGTGCATGCTCTGCCATACTCCTTTCCGGTCTTATATATCAATCACTTTTAACCATCTCATCAGAATCAATAAAAAGTAGTTAAATTACTTATATTATTTGAAAAGAAAAATTTCTAAATATACCCTTGTTATATACATTATCTTCAAAAATACTTTATCTCTTATACGCAAAATTTCACCCTACTCGTAAAAAATTATAAAAGGATAAAATTAAAAAATAATTAATAATCTTTTTCACGCAAAATAACTTATTAAAAAAACATCAAATCCATCAAAAATATAATTTACATATAGGACTGGGACTAATTTTTACGAAGGTGCAAGCTTTAGGCTATTAAAATCCAAGGTTTTCAGCCCAGTGTTGTTGTAGTACTAGTCCACATTAAACCCAAAACACAATAGCAAAACGACAACAACAAAACAGAAATTAACCCGATATAGTTGCATGCCAATCCCCAACCTGATGAGAAAGCCTGGTCTGGTTTATACGAAAGTTTCATTCAAATAGGCTTCTCTCTATTTCAATCCATCTTTACTTCACCTCCCTACTACACTTGGCCATCAGATCAAATTTGAAGCATGAAAACCAAAGTGGTCCAAAATTAGTCAAATTGAAGTTCATGTAAATAAATAAATTTGACGGTCCAAAAATAGAAGTGAAAGTGAAGTAGAGGGAAGTTGAAATGGAAAGCAGCAGAACTAGGTTTCACCATGGTGTCAGAAAACAAGACACAGAGTAACTGAAGCAACATAACTAGAATGGCTACCACCAATACTTGCAAACCCATAAGTTTCAAAGCACGAATAACTTGTGTCCCTACAAAATAGCATAAAAATTGACATAAACTATGAGAAAACAGCTCTACATAGTTTAGTCTCACAAGGAAATAGTACAGTCTAATTCTTTGGCAGCTGCATGAAGAAACTCAATAGACATTCCATTGGAAAGACGGCTGTGAGCTTCCCAAGACAAGCATTTTTCTACATCAGCTTGCCAATCAATCACATACATATTGAAAAAATGATAGGAGGAGTTAGGGTTCTGCATGCCATCTATTCTTGCTAATTTAGGGCTAGGGCTGGGTCTGATTGAGCCGGTGTGCAATATATCTCTAAGTACTGATGTGCTCAGAGCCCTTACAAGTGCACTGGGATGAGAAAGGCATTGAACAGTAGCTGGTAGGCGACACTGCATGCACAGGAACCAAATCAGGTGAAAATTTAAAGTCTGGCCTTAGACTACATTGATTTCTGAATAAAAAGGTTTGGACTTGGTTTAGAGAATCTAACAAAAATTTCTTGATTCTCTAAAAATGCTGCATTTTAATGCTCTTATTCATGAGGGGGGTAAAGAGTCCAAATCAAACAGACTGAGACCCACCTGCTACTTGATGTATTAGCATTA
Organism: Prosopis cineraria; assembly: GCF_029017545.1. NCBI lineage: Eukaryota > Viridiplantae > Streptophyta > Magnoliopsida > Fabales > Fabaceae > Prosopis > Prosopis cineraria. Next base: position 12,735,612 of record NW_026555332.1, on the reverse strand, counting down.
TACTAGATGATACACTCTCTCTATCCCAAATTATAAGAGAGTTTTTGGCAAAATTATACATATCAATAAAATTAATCAAATACACTTTAGATCTTAATATATATATATATCTATAAATTTCAAAAAATACCCTTAATTTACTATAAACTTTTTTTTTAAAATGAATACGGGAATATATAACTAACTCAAAATGAGTACAAAATCAGGATATGAAGTAAAAATAAATCTTTCATCAACTACCTCCATAAGAATGCTGGTTTTTTTATCAAAGGTGTACAAAGCATTGCCAAAAGAATGACAGGACTTAGCTAAGAATCTGATCTTATTTGTGAAACATTGAATAGTGATAAAATATATAATGAGGTAAGGGTGATATCAGAACAAGTATAATTAATGAAACCTTATTTTTGTCAAAGTATCTTATATTTTAAGATACAGATCACCTCCAAAAGTGCCTTATAAACTAGAACAGAGAGAGTGGAATACAAGTCTCCTACAACATTATATTTAAGTAATGATAAAGTAGTGTAGTGGCATGTGAAATTAGGTTATATAGTGTTGTTTGACTCAAACTATCATTAACTTTCAGTCATGAGAGATTCAGAGGTGAGTTAGTTAACTAGTAACTCATAAATGCAGTACCTAATCAAAGCCAGATTTGCAATGTTCAACCAGAGGAACATCATTCAACACGGGCATAGTTTAACCGGAAGTGTCAAAAAGGGAAGTTTCATTTACCTTCAACAGGTTTGAGAGGCCACCTGCCACTGCGAGTCCAGATTCTCCGAACTCCAGGACTGGCTGAACTGCCCTAGCTGTAGCTTCCAATAGCTGGTCAATTTTATCAAGAAAGAATATGAATATCAGTAAAAACCAAAGAATGAACTCCACAACAGCCTCCACCCTTGAAAAAGAAAAATAAAGAAATTTCAAAGCCATTTAATCCAACAAATTGTGCCCATATTGAACACTAGAATTAAGCCAGTAATATCTTCTTAACATCGGTAACTGGAAATTTTTGCGTTAAAAGCCTCAGGAGGAAGCAAAGAAACTACAATTGAATGCTTATTCAATAACTCAGTAGTACTGCAGCATAAAAAAGTATCTGTTCTTTTATCTCTGACAAGAAATCCATTAAAATAAAAAGCTCCTAGATCCACAATATCAAATTAGGGAACCACATTTAAGAAAAATGTTGACAACGTGTATGGACGTGTTATGTACAAAATGGCAAAAATTAACAGATGCCAGCATCTATGACAGAATAATATGTGAACTGGCAAATTAGCATTATATGATACAAATACAACAACAACAACAACAAGCCTTTATCCCACTAGGTAGGGTCAGCTATATAGATTGCAAGATGCCATTGTACTCTATTATTTATCAAGCTTTTAGGAATATTTTTAATTAAGAGATCGCATTCAACAACTTCCAAGAGTGTTCTCTTAAGCCTTCCTCTGCCCCTCTTAATCAGGCTCAAAGTTATATATTCCACTCTTCTCACTGGTGCCTCCCGTGGTCTTCTTTGTACATGCCCAAACCATCTCAACTGATTTTCTACCATTTTTTCTCAATAGGTGCTACCCTCACTTTTTCGCGTATGTGCTCATTTCGAATTTTATCTTTACGTGTATGTCCACACATCCATTGTAACATTCTTATCTCTGCTACTCCAACTTTATGCTCTTGCTATCCCGTCAGAGCCCAACATTCACTACTATATAACATGGCCGGTCTGATAGCAGTACGATAAAACTTTCCTTTAAGTTTATCAGGCACCTTATGGTCGCAAATAACTCCTTTAGCTTTACTCCAATTAAACCACCCAGCTTGAATCCTATGTGAAATATCCCCACTGATTTTGCCATTATTTTGAATAATGGCTCCCAAATATCTAAACTTTTCCACTTGAGGTATAATTTGATCTCCCAATTTCACTTCCAAATTACTGTTGACTTGTCTCTTACCAAATTTACAATATAAATATTCCGTCTTACTCCTACTCAGATAGAAACCTTTTGACTCTAATGATTAACTAAATTTATAATATAAACAAAAAACAACACATAAAACAAAGTTCTACTGCCATGCAGTCATCAAGAAGATTATTGACTTTGTATTACAGGTAAAACTATTGCACGTATGATACTTTCAGCAATTGAGAAGATAGAGTGAAGTAAATCATTTAAAATACTACCTCCAACTGGGGTAAAGTGCAAGCTTCTCCATCAACCAGCATCCCATCAGTGGCTCTAAGTAGAAAATCCGATGCACTAGCTACAATTACCATTGATTCGGCATTATCATGATTCCTCATTAGTTCCACAATCAACTTTACAATTCGCTGATTAATTCTCCACATCCTCTGTCCTACATCATCATCTCTAGCAATCCAGGGCTGCAATTCCCTCTCCGCCTGACAAACAAGAAGCACAGGAAAGTGATTATATTAAAACAATAGTAATGAAAAAACAAGCTGTTGAATTGAAAATCAGATGAAATCCCCAGCAGGAGATATTTGACATTTCTAAGCATAGAAAGTTGAAAAGTAATTCTGAAAAGTTGAAAAGTGCCATGTAATAGTTGTATCTAAACAGAAGAAGTGTCAAAGTCAGTGCCAGAGTTAAAATTCAAGAAACTATTTTGCAAACTGATGGAAAAATCTGAACCTGAAGCACAATTGCTGTAGCTGCTTTCGTTGGTGATGCTGATACAACATTGCATAATGCATCAACAACCTACATAAAAATTATCAATGATGCATCATTTCACTGAAAAAAAATTATATAAACAAGACTTAAGACTTCCTCAGAAACGCTAAAGCATATAAAAAACTTACATCTATAAATATCCTTGACACATCACTACTGGATCTCTTTATATCATTGAGAAAACCTAGATATGTTTTGACTATCAATAAAAACCATTCCAAAACCTTCTCTTAGTAGCTTTTGCAAAACTCAGTTCCTCAATAAGAAATCAACTTTAATCAAGAGTTCAGAAGCTATTCTTGCCATCATTATTTGCTACAATCTGATTGGCACCAAAGTAAAGGGAAAAACCCCTTCCCAAAAAGATAACAATTGAGATGGGGAAACCACCCTAATTAAGCATTCCATTCAGAAACTCATACTACTCAATATAAAACTAAAGCATTTCATACTACCTTGGTCCCTATCAATTGACTACCCTCAGAAAGTTGACGTCCTGATAACACTTTACTCGTCCATCCCTAGATCAGAATCCTTCACAAAGAGTCCTTTTGGAAGCCACTAACCACTAGATCTGATATCAAACGATCAGCATCCAAATGGGAGTGAGAAAACCTCTCCTAAAAGCTAGTTATTAAGCAATGAGAACGCCTCATTTAAGTACCCCATTAAACAACTTGTAGCACTCGGTGCGGGAAATGTCATGTTATTTTAATCCCTACCACCATCTAATAATCTAGTTAGACTAGAGGCCCATCACAAGGTTTAAGTGGGCTTGTGCCATGAACCATGCTTAAATATTTGAAATAGTCAATCACTTAAGGATATATCTGGTCTTAGTTGCAAATTGTTTCTGGCATGCTGCTCCTTTCTGTTTTTAATGTGGACAATTGACCCTATGCATGAAAGCATTTGTGATGACAAGGAGAGCTTTCTAGTGTGAGAATATATTTATGATGTTGCACAAGGAAATGATCAATTCCTTGCTAAGAAATTGCTTTGAAAGTTTGGGCTTAGGTTGTCTTTTTTATCCTTCCTGTGTACAAAGGATATACCTCTTTTATCCTCATCTAAAACTTCAAGAGTCTAATTCATATATGACTATTAAATATTGTTAAATCATGAAAACCATAAATTCTTGCAAATTTCGAACACAAGCAGAGAATGAGTAATTGCTAAATCAGTGAAAGGATACCTGTCTCCATCCCTGTTGGGCAGAAGTGCTTTCCACGCAAGGTTGTGTTTCAGGAGATGCAATTAATTTGTGCCATAGCAATGACACAACTGAGAAACATAACTCTCGTTTCTCTGCCAGCATGGATCGCAGAAATATTTGTGTGCTGCAATTAAATCCTATATACCTGTCCATGGTAAGGAAGTTGGCTAGATCTGAGGCATCCAATGAGAAACTAGTGATACCCTTACCCAATGCATAACCTGATGCTTCATTTGAGTATGAAGTTTTTGCAGATTCATGATTAGGTTCAGAAGGGGCTAAATCCTCCTGAGAAGGAGAGACAGATGTCTGCCCAGGATCAAAGCCGCGAGTGTTTTCAGATTGATTTTGCCTTTCACTATTTGAAGGAACAAGGGAACCCTTCCAAATAGATGCATGAACTAAGTTTGCTTCCAATGGCTCTGCCCTGTTAACAAAGGCTGCAACTGTTTTGCTGTGAATGTCTATGAGATTGTATAAGGACGATGCCCTAGAGTGAATTTCATTGTCCCATTTGCACCGCATCAAAACAGACAGAGCATGCATACAAGCTTTTGACTGTCTGAATAGTTCAGAAACATGGGCAGCAACCATTGCTGCGGCAACTATTTCATTTGAGCTGTGACTCCATGGAGTGCCAACAGAAGATGGCTTCAATGAAAACAGTGCCTCTAGAATTGTTAAAATTCTGCGAGTGTGGCGTATTGCTGAATTTATACCACTTCGCAAATCATGTGACGATTCATTTACCTCAACAGGCTTGGGTCCATCTTGTAAATTGTTGGAAGTTGAATGGTTGCTCCCTGCTGAAACCAAAGGGAACAACTGAAGCTCACAGGCAAGAGCACATACAGCAGCTAAAACATAGGAATCAAATGCTGCTACAGGACCTTGTTTCTTGAACTTATTATTTGCTTCTTTCCGACTTTCAGATATTGCTTGCAAGTCCCCAATGCTTTCCTGTGTCAAAGAATTATCTTCACCTCTTGGTTTCTCACTTCTCTTGTATCGTGCTTCGTGACTAACACAAACTGTTAAAACAACAAAAAGTAGACGAGAAGCAAGTTCTACAGACGCACATGATTCTAAAAAGAGTGAATGGATCATAGTACGAAGTTCTGCCACAGCAAGGTTTTTGGAAGCAGACCCCATTCCAGAGAAGTATCTAGTTTTTCTGTTATGTTCTCTGGATGGCTCAGATGGAAATGTCCTCTTAAGAATAGCTTCAACCGTAGCAACAAATATTTTCATTAGACAAGCTTCAGAGGGACTGCCACAAGGAAGATATTCCAAGACCTTAAGAAGAGGTATAAACAAATTCCATGAAAGTATGGGAGGTTGCAATGGAGTAGCAACAACAATTTCTGGAAGATCAACGGCTGAGGAACTCAAAGGAATCAGACCATAAGCTGCTTCCCAGATGGTACAGATTCTCCATTCAACCTCAGGCCCATGGGCACAAAGCATTGATGCAATGCCTTGGGCAGTAGCCTCAATAGTAGCTTCAGCTGCAGGAACTTCTATCTGATCAACAACAAAAATCATAATATTTTCAATATACTTGCAAAACCATCATCAAAGCCAAATATAAAAAAGGATTTGTTAGCTAATAAAGTTGAACAATACCTGCTTTCTATAGGATGAAACGTAACCACCCAAAGGTTCATGCTGAACTTCAACTCCATCAACTTGCCTAAGTGGAGGAAAAAGTAATGCAGGTTGTGAAAGGATGCGGAAAAGCAAAGCAGCTGCAGCATCAGCAGCTATAACAGCTCTCATGGACATTGCAGTCCCTATAGCACGCAAGAAATGCAAATGCATCCAATTTCTAGGAAGCTGCATTACCATTTAAAATAAAATAATGCATTAGTTAATATACAATTAAAATGAAAGCATTAAAAACCACCATAGCTTGCCTCCCATCTATTTCAGGATACATACTTTAGTCGAACTTTACTTTTTTCCGTGCAAAAATACCCTCCATAATATGTAAAAGGTTGTTTTAGTTTGAAAATGTATCTAAATTAATCGGGGTATTTTAGTAGAATATTAAAATTGGACTGAAGTGTAGCCTAATTTATTTTCAAGGGAGGTCCATAATAATTTTAGCAAAACTCAGAGGAGCTATGTGTAATTTAATCTTTTAAGTAAATGCCAAAATCTTGTGTCTAGGCAATAAGGCTTTGCAATAAAGTTGAGATATAATAGCCTATCTTCTATAATGCTGAAAACTGATCACCAATTTAGCATCAAAGCATATTTTTTGCTGCCTCAGCATATCAAATTTATACAGCTTACCCTAATGCCAGAAGCATAATCTTCAGCAGCTCGAAGAAGCTCCACAAGCTGCACAGCAGCATCAAGTGCATCTGGAGCCCATGATGGGGGAGCTTCTAGCAATCCAAGGAGTAGTCTTTGTGTGGCACTTGGAGTAGCAATGGCATAGTATCTACATAAATTAGACATGCAGGCTTAGTGAGATAAGCGAACTCAAGGACCAATAACCAAAAAAGGTATAGGGTTTAGGATAACCTATGAAATAAACGTGCATATGGTTCAAGAGCTGGTAATCCTGCAACAAGATGCTCATCCAAAGCCGTTGTGGGAGGAGGAAGTAAAAGAGCGGGGACAGCTGCTGCTGTTAAAGTAGCAGTCTCATAGCGAGCAACTTCTTCATCACAAACACTTAATATAACACCAGCACCATTGGCCACAGCCCACCTAGGAGTTGACGGCATGAGCTGAGGATGTTTTCCAGAACCACAAGAAGAAGCTAGAGCAATTTAAAAAAAAAAGAAAAAAAAGAATTGATATTAACAAATCTGATAGAGAAATCCTACATATTAACAACATAAATATTAAAAATGTCATGACAACACTAATAAATAATCTAGTTTTATTGGGGAAAATTACCAACCGATTTGTTTCCAGATGATTAATGAAAATGATGAGTGTATCTGTGCGTGCATGTGAAACTCCTACATGTGTTCCAAGTGCATTTTATTTTTATATTTTTAGGTGAATTGGTCCAGAGAGTTCCCAGTATTTTTAAGTTTGTCATTAGAATCAGAATAGAGGGACAAAATTGAGATTTACTATAGGCAAAGTCCATCCTTATTTAGATTGAGTATCAAGGTGCAATTATATAAACAGAAGATAGAAGAAAAATAAAATTTAAAATATTCAAAGATCACTGTAACAAGAATAAAAGCAGCAGATGTTTGAATTTGCATGCCTATCCACATTTGGAAAGAATCCACATGTAGCAATGTCCATAGTCCTTTTTTGGAGCCACCAATTTTGATGCCAATCAAAGGACACCCAAATAAGGCATGAATGTCACTATCCCCAAAAAGTAGGGGATTGGTGATTAAGTGGGTATTTTCCATTATTTCTTTCTTTTTATAAGTTAGACATTTTATTCCTTTTGTAGTTTCTAATGTTTGTCCCCTATGTTTTTCTATCTCAGCATTTGTCCTGTACTGGACGCTTTATGGAATTATGTTGAAAAACGCCCATCTTAGCTTTTATTTATTCCTATTGCACCAAGTAATCAACTATCTCAAGAACGTCTTAAGTATTTTAGTATGAATGTCTTACACACTATTGTGTAAAGAAATGATATGGAAAAACATTTAATACAACAAAATCAAGAGTTAACTTACCAGCTGCAGGTGGCTTGAGTTCTCCTGCAGCATATTTACCCATAACACCACTGCACCTGGCAATGCATGAAAATATAAATTGGATCGAAGTGTACTTAAAATCCCAGGGGTAAGCAAGCCATTGATCACATTTGTGTCAACAATGAGCATATAAGATATGTATATTTGCATCAAACAAATTGAACTACGCTTCAAGCCTACCAAATCTAAATCACTATTCCAATACTGAAGAAAAATCTATAGCTGACAAGCAAGTAGGGATGGCAATGGGGCAGGATAGTGGGTTTTCAATACTTGTCCTCACTCCATTCTGTTATGTTTTGTCATGTACATGTCTCATAATTCAGTGGGTTTTTATTCTTTCTGCAGCATATTCAACCCGCAAGTATTCTTTTGCCCCATACCCTGCCTGCCCCAAAATACCATAGGAAAGATAACAACTTTTCTCTTCTAACAAAACATCTTTCAGCATCAATCTGTTTGCCGATATGGAATGTTTTTAACGGAAAAGAGAATTACAATTGTGAATGAGAGGAAGATAAGGCATTTAACATAACAGGGAAAAAAAAATGCAATAACTCCATACAAACTCTATAAAATATTTATAAAAAAAAAGGCAAAAAGGACAAAGAAAAAGCAGAAGGATCAGAATGCTCCACTGATGCCTAACCTCCCCAAATATAGAAAAAACATGGGATAAAATAAACACCAAGTGGAAGCCAAAAGCACTACCCTTTCCCATCCCATACTTAATCAGAGAAAATAAACATTTTTTACCAAACTAGTTAAAGAATTCATAGTTATTCGCTCTATGAGAATTGAGAATAACATGATTAAACTTCATTAAAGCCAAAATGAAACACTTTCTGAATAATAAAGCTTAATCTACTAGAATCTAATGATGCCTAACATGCTAAATAATAAAAGCCCAGCTGCATTATTTACCTTTGTCTCCTTAAAACTAATCATTTTTGCAGGCAACACTCAAACCTAGATGATTTACCAAAAAAAGGAAAAACCAAATCATAAGTCAATTCATATTTATAAAAGTACTCACCACCGGAAATAGTCACTTCTAATTCCCAGGGGTGCAGCCAGCAATATGTCAGTAATCCAAGGAGACAGAGGCCTTATAGGTTTCTTCTCCTGTGGTGTGGAATAACGGTTAGATTCCCCATCAATAGGATTACTTGTCGTTGCATGGTTGCCACTGGTGCTTCTTTCAATTTCACTGTGTTGTCTTTCTATTTTGAATATGGGGCGATTGTAATGAGTTAAAATTCTCAAAATTTCACCACACGCCAGTGCCCATTGTTCAGAGAATTCATTCTGTACATTGAGACAAAAATTAAATGAAACTCCAATGTGTAACAGACAAGCAACACATAGGCCATAAATCAAATTACTTAAAAAAATTTCAGAATTTCAGCCAAGGGATTATACCTCACTTTCTGGGCAGACTAAGGATATGAAAGAAGCAAATGGAGGGCTAGTCTTATCATAGACTAGTATACCATCAATAATGCAAGAAATAATTGGAAGTACAACTGCATGCCCATGCTCTGGATGATGAAGGACAAAAGTCGCTGAAATCATGAAAATATAAAAGTTATTGCACATAAAACAGATTCCAAGAAATAATATTCACATTGAATCAACAAAATGTAACTAACATGAGTTTAAGCATAAATACCCAAAACATCATCAAAGAGGATCATTTCCTTTGAAGGATATCGGTTTCGGATCAACTGTCAGAAAAACACAAACCAGTTAGCATCTCATGCAAGCCCTCACATTTTATTAGGTCCCAAAGAAACCAAAATTTCCTTGAATTGAATATGTGGTATAAGTTGTATATTTTTCTCTTTACAATTTCTTGTTTTGCCCATAAACTAAGGTTTACTTGTCATACCTCAGCAATATCTTCAGGAAATTGTTCTGATGTAAACTGAACAAAGTACTCAACATAGGCAGTAATTTGATCCTAGCAAGAAGTGGACATAAATGTCACAATAATGAAGAAATGAGAGCTTTTCAATGGCAGAAGATGAAAGAATTCATAAATAAGCATCTGATAATATTTATGTTACAAATCACGAAGAAGACACCAGTGGTTCATGACTATGATATGTTAATAATATACATCTAATGACTTCACAATGAGAAAACATGCAACAAAACTGCAAAATGAAGCAACAAAATAAATGGTTATTCCAGGAAAAAAAAAAAAAAAGGAGTCCAATGAATTGTGAAGAATAATACCCATTGCCAAAATCAGTAGATAAGAAAAGTAATTTGAAGATGTAACTATTCTTGAGAAAGGATATTTTCTTCACTTTGATTACAAAAGAATTTATATTAACTCGGAATATTCAAAACATTAATAATCATGTGATAAAATATTGAGAAACATGGAACCATTTTAATTCAGTCTCTCTGAAAAATATACATGCAGAATTTTTTAAATAATCAAAAGGCCTTGAGATATTATCCCTTTCTTCTCCAATCTCCATGAAATGCTCCAACATTAAGATTGAAATATTATTCTACGTAAAGACATGCAAAGACTTTGGGTTACTAAAACATATAGTGCAACTGATAATTCACCACCCTGGAATAAGGGGGAAAAAAGTACTTCAGAAGAGAATAGCTGAGGAAACAATAAACAATAACAACATACCTTTCTTTGTTGACCATCCGGTGGGGGAGGCCAGAACAATGAAGAAAACTGAAGGCGGTCAATCCACCTGTCACTAGAAGCAGCCATTGAAGGAAATATCTAGTTCCTAGGTATTTCCTTATGCCTTTAATACCAAAACCAGCTTCCAGTCAAAACTTAGATATCGTAATTCAACATTCCCCGTGCAGGATGCACAGATATTTTGTTACCTGAGCATTTACAGACAAAAAGCAAAATCAAACTTCAAAAACATTCTCAAACCGGAAAAAAAAAAAAGAACGCAGCAAAATGCATCTCCCTGAAAATTGCAGCAGCTTACAACAAATAGCATTTGTTCAGCAGACTAAGTCTTGCCACTTGTGATTTCGTAAGTTTGATTTCACTGCAAACCCAGAAAAACTGAATAAATTACCCTTCTGAAATATCAGAATCAATAAGGAGATATATCAGAAACAGAGCCCAACCGAAGCCGAGAATCTTCGAGCCGAACAAAATGGAGAATGAAGCAATTCTCTTGACAACCAAACAGTTCAAAGATTATTTTCAAAAACTCAAAACAGAACCTGAATACTCCCCTAAATATCTCAGCACAGCTCAAAGTAATACCAGGGAGAAACCCAAAAAAAATAAATAAATAAATAAAAATCTTAAAACATCTCCGGAGGCAGAATCAAAACGAAGAACAACCAATCCGCCCACCCAAAAAAAATATGCAACAAAAGAAATTGAAATAAAAAATGAAAAAAAATAATGATAAGTACCAGTGCAGTTGTAGTTTGCAGAACTGATCTGTGTTGAAAGTAAAATTTCGGGGACGAGACGGAGAATCCGGGAAAATGGGCGAGACAAATAAAATTGGGAGTGTGATTTGAGGGGAAAAAAATTGGGTGCATGGAAAAATTTGGTTGAAGATTGAGAGGTAGTGGGAGAGGGAGAAAGAAGATCTTTAGGAGGGCTGAGAAGCTTGGAATGGGATCATACGTGGCGATGATATTTTCCTCTCGCCTTAGAGGCTCCGTGTCACGTCATCTTACTCCACAGTGTATTCGAAGTACCCATCCATGCTTCTATTTATATCCATCCTCGCACGCACATGCATCATTTGTCATTACATACATACTCACACATTCACCATAGTCAATCAATAAACTAAATCATTCATTAATACATTACCCAAAGTCCCAAACAAAACAAAATAAAAGCTCACTCAATCAATAATTCAATACTCTTCCCCTTTGAAATATAAGATACTTCTTGAAAATTTTTATATTTTAATACATAAGGTATTTTACAAAATTCTAAAGAAAATTAATAGTTTTAATGGAAAATTCTTATATACTTATACTTAATATATTTATTTCTTATTAAATTAAGACATGTAAATTTTTTATAAATTATTTTTTATGATAAATTCTTGTTATTAATTTAATTAACATAACTTGTTATGATTTGATTTAATATAAGCATATTAAATTTATAAAGTTAAATATATAAATCTTACCCTTTTTTAATTACTTAAGAAAATTGTAAAGATAAGGAGTAAGTTCTCTGTCTGCAATAGAAAATATCTTGTTCAAAATACTTTACTTAAAATTTTCTTGAGAGTATATCATAATTACTCATCTTCTATATTAAAAATAATTAGTTATTAATCACTTTTTTTATCTCAAAGATATACTCACATTTAGTGCCCTATCTTGAATAAAATTAATATTGTTTTTAGTAGAAGGATGCATATGAGAAAAAGAAAAAAGAGATGATATATATATATATATATATATATAAACATTAATAACTAATAAACATAGATATTATAGTAAAAAAATTATACATTCATATATATTGCCGGGATTAAAGGTTTTGATTCTAATCATGAATACACGCCTAAATACTTATTTGTAAAGTTCTATTGCTTTTGTGGTTCTTCCCAACTTGACCTAGATTAGTCAAGATCCAATGTGACTACCATGTCAAGTGGTTTGATGCCAAAATACATACACAAAAATCAATATAACATGTCATAGTCATAAATCATAAATAAATTTAAAATAGTATCCTCTTATTTCAAAATTGGAAATGAATTTTTGACTTCCTCTTTTTTTCTTTTTTCTTTTTAAATTTCTCATGTTTCTCACTTAAACCATTGCATTAGACCTGAACAGTTAAGATTTAATACTTTATCTACAAATATTATTAAAAATTTAAATTTTCATAAAAAAAGTTAAATAAATATAAATTGTTAAAATTTTATTAAATAATTTAGAACTATCATAACAAAAAAAAAAGTGGAAAATTTTACTTGACAAAATGTTCAATTTGAACCTTAACTTTTTTTCCTTTTTGATGGTGGAGATGAAAAGTAGGAAAAAAGGGAACGAAAAAAGTGCTGGAGAAAAGCCATATGTCACCAAATTTAACATGAAGCAATAAGGCCCCTGATATCGTTGATTCCTATGTTATCTAGCAAACTCAATGTAAAGCTTTTATTGATCATTATGCAATAAACACTCCCTCTCATTATATATGGACCAACTCGTCTATTTTTTTCCCCCAATTATATGATAATTTGATTGAATCAGATTTAAGCATTGTTAGATCTAATTTTTAAGGTATATATATCTTTCAATAATATGTTATGCATTTAGACAAATTTAAATTTGAAATATCATACTTAAACGATTATAATTTATTAGTTCCTTCACTAAAACTAATGCCTATTGGTAAGGACCACTACTCTTAATCCCATGCATTTGTTTTCTTCAAAAAAAAAAATAATGTGTTTATACACACACACATATCAGATACTAAAAAATACAAGTGGCATAAAAGTACCTCTTTATTCTCTTTTATATAAATTTAACAAAGTAAACATTGAATTTATTTTTCATATTTTGTTTGAATTAAAATATATATATATATATATATATATATATATATATATATATATATATATATATCCCCAAGCAAGTGTATAGAGGCTATGGTTCAGATTAAGCAGGATGGGACGTATTAATACCCCTTGGTTTTTCCATAATATCAAACGAGGGAATAAAAAATATTTTGCTCTAATAATCTATGAAAATTATCATCAAAATTTAACTTTTGATTAAAAATTTTCATAGATTATTTAATTTTTATCATCTAATAATTTTTATATAATTTTTATGTAAAAAGTATATTAATTTAAAATGGAAAATGAATATTTTTATTTTTTTAAGTATTTATTTAGCTTAAAAAGTCTATATTTGTAAATATAATTTTAAACAATTTATACCAAATCAAATGGGCGTAAGTGGTAGGGTATCACCTAAACAAGTAATTGAATATTCGAATCTCAACTCTTATATATGTCTCAGCTTAACTAAGAAAGGTTCTAACTAATATCATCTTTATATATTTACTCTTATTTAATAAAATTTTTTACTTAGAAATAAATATAAAATGATTTTTTAGTAAAGGTATTTTTGGTAAAAATATTAATTACATCTTAAAACATAAAAAATGTCTTACATTTTTTAAAATTCAACCTCTCAAAAAATATTTTATATTTTTTTATGGAAGGATTATCTCCTATTGAATTATAGTCATAACCCCCACAAGGACGCGAAATTAAAATTGATAAAAAATATAGTTTTATTCTTTATTTTTTTTACACTTAATTTTTATTTAGTCTTTTAATTTTTTTGGTCTTTTTTTAATTTTTTAATTTTGAAAATACAGTAAAAAAAATCTTGATTCCATTGCTCAGCATCTCAAGAAACTTGGGGATATTATCACCTCCTACATAGACTAATCCAAACCTTATTATGTGGGACTATTGTTACCAATGGTCACTTTACAGATATCTCAAAAATGCCTTTAACATAATATGTTTACTTATCCTAGGACTTGAACTTGAGATTATAATATAATTAAGCTAATTCAACTCGCCGTCAATAAAATACAGTAAAAATTTTCCCAAAAAAGAAAATGAACTTGGTCTCTCTATATAACTTTTTTATCTGAAAAGTAACAACACCACCATATATAATTGCATAATAAATGTAATATATTTTATATATTGTAACTACTAGCAGGGAAATGTCACCAACAATTGAAGAAAAAGGACATTTGAATCATTATAATTTTTCAGTGTAATTATAATTTGTGAGATCTTTTATATTACATATTTTTGCCTGGTTTTGGCCATTTTGTATATGTTTTTTTACTTCCTAAAATATATTTGAATTGTGTCGGTGTTTGGACTCGTGATCGCTTATGTAGTAGGTGGTGACTGTTTTAAAAAATAAAATAAAATAAAATAAACCGGTGATTGATTCGGTTGAAGCCCTATTTTAAGTATTTGTAAAAACAAAAAAAAAAACTGATTAAGGAAGAAGTGTTGATTTGCATGTAATCATTTTAAATCTGCATAATGAAAATTGAAGTTTTTAGGAAATTTCAAGGCAATTTGTCGACTCATGTTTTGCATAAATGCTCAAGATGAATCTTATACTATATTCATGACAATAAAAATAAAAAATATCAAAATTTAATTTCTGATAATGGGAAAAAAACATATAGAAGACTAGAAGAGAAAAAGAATTTAAACTCTTGATAAATTAGAGAGAGAGAGAGATCAGAGAAAGAGACTGAGCCGAATGTATATTGTATTCTTTATCATTTTATGAATATTGTTATTTTAAAGATGTTTTATAGATAAAATGAATACGTAGATGATTACGTTTATTTTGAAAAACTTTATGCAATAGTATTCTTCTAAAATATAATAGTTTCTGAAAACTTCAGACAATGTATATAGATATAATATGATAAATATTATTATTACTCTATTATTTATGTATATTTTCATACTTTTTAAATATAATAAACACTCAAATTAATATAATGGATAAAGTAGATTGATTATTTACCATACATATGTACCTAAATGAGAATAAATTAGCTCTTAAATCAATTTATTTTTTTTATCAATATAGTCTATTACACAGTATTTTGTCCTGCTTTTTAAATTTTCAAGTCTGTTTTTTCCAAATCTAAACAATTACACTTTTTTTATTAATTTATATAGATACCATTAATTTTTTATTATCCATGTTAATAAAATTTAACAGTGTTACATTATATTTAAATAATAAGAACTAAATTGATAACATAGATAAACATACATAAAGGACAAAATTAATAAAAAATAAACTTAAGGGACTAAATAAGTGAGATAAACTTGATGAGTCACTAATAATTTCATTATCCCTTTCAAAAACTACGTAAATTCCATGCATGCAACCTATACAATTTACATCACAAGAAAAGCTTCCCGTGAATTATCTTCTCAATTCATGCATATATATCCTTCACGTTGCATGCAACTAAAGTGAACATGTCACGTGCAACATTAAAAGGTGACATTATTTACACAACTGTCTAATAACAAAAATAGTACAATTATATTCAATGAGAAAGATGAAAAATTGAGTGAGATACTTAACATTTAAAGCAAAAGGCCATAAATAATTTATCATCAATCGATAAACTCTGTCATATATATTGAATGCTTTGAAAAGTTCAACTTTGTGCGACATGAATTAGGTAAATAACAGTTTGATATTTCTTCTTCATCGCATCGTCTCAAAGATAATTTTTGAATCTTGTTGCAGAGCTAAGTTAGGGTTACTACATATAGCCTCTCTGACCAATTACATGTTCTTTGGTTTTCAGTATCGTTGAAAAATGAGGGAAACTCTTTGGACAAGAGTTCGGTATTTCTTGGAGTCATATATGAGATATTTTTATTGGGTGACATCGATAAATCGTATGTATGAAGATATTTTTTGAATGTACTACGTATTATATTATATTTTTCATTTAAGATTATTGTGTACAGATTAAGAAATGCAATAAATATGACATATTTTTGTCAAATTTTCCCCTCATTACTTTAATATGACTCTAGAATTATGTAGGCAGTATTAGAATATTGCTCTAAGGATAGAACAGGAAAAATGTCATTAAGCATTATATTGCTTTCAAAGTTTTGAAATGATATGTAAATGTGAAACAATTTTTTCCAACAAATAGGATGAGAGGAAGGGAGTATAAGTCACCTTTTAGTATAAATTCACGGTCCTCTTTATAAGTCAATATTGTATGAAAAGATGGATTTATTAGTAATTTTCTTCAATTTTACCCTTTTACAATTTTGAGAAGGGTAAACAATTGAATATGAGGGAAAAAAAAGGTGCTTCTAAAGATTAAATATATTTAATAAGGATAAATTAAAAAATTCTCTTTTTTAGACAAATATCAATGATTTAATTACCGTACATTTCATCAATTCTGGTGAGTGAGTTAGAAATCTCATTTATATGCCATAATATTTGTATTTATATTGATGATGGGAGTGTTGGTGGGGTTACAGGGTAAGAGGAAAGGGAGGAGTTTGGATCATTCATCAAGAGTTTGAACTTGGCAAGAGAGAGATTAAGGGTAAAGATGCGGTAAAATGTGAGAAGAAATGAGGGAAGAACCCAATTCTTTTGGATCTACCCAAGAAATCCAATTCTATCAGATTTGAAGGAACCCAATTCCCTAAAGAACCTAGTTCATGCAAATCAAACACTTAAATTTATGGGTTTCACTTTCACTTTCACTTCTCTCCCTCCAATTCCTTGCTACCAAATAAATCATAAGTCACTATTAACTGTCTATTAATATGCTTATTCTCTTAATGTTGTTGAAAATATATATATATATATATAAGGGAATTTATAAAGGCATTCAGTTGATAAATTGTACTGTATAATTATGGAGTGATGATTGGTTCTGTATTAAACTAAGGAAAAAAAACGTGCATCGATAATATAGTCATACACCCACATGTGTTTTGAAGTTGTGTTAATTACTCCATTTGGTTGGGAAAGTCACACAGATCGGTGAGTTTAAGGAAAGGAAGCAGCACAGGACTTATATATCAATATTATTGCGAGTATTAACTAGAAATTGTGTGTAAAAAATTGTATATCTACGTACTTATCTTTTTAATATTTAAATCATAACAAAACATGTGCAAAAATATTATAATAACAACAAACTTTATCTTATTAGGTGGAATTGGTTACCTGTATTTATATCAAAGCATGTGTGTGCCTCTAATTAATGTACAGAAAGCCACGATCATACATCATTAATCATCATCTAGTAGGTGTGGCACAAATGAAAATAATTTGAAACTCTTTAGCGTTATTGTAGAGTTATATTTCTAGATGTGTGTATAGAAAACATTGTTTGAAAGAAGATAACTTCTTAAATAATGCTCAGATTTCTTGAAAGATTATCCATATAATACACAAGCCTCAAATCCATTATCCATTTACACCCCCCCACACACACACACATGATCCATGAACTCTTTAATACACATATGCAGATATTAATAAGTATACGTGTTACGAGCCTCGTAAAGGATATGAAAAACATGTGCACACTACCTCCCTAATAAAAGTAGCATCAATAAATTCACTGAAAAAATGACAACCAAGTAACATACTTAACATTTAAAGCAAAAGTTCTACTTCATGCAACAACAGTTAGGTATTAGCCTCATATGATCAAAGATATTTTTTAAATGTCTTGCTGCAACCCTAGCTTCACAACACACACGCACATTCACAAACATCGATTACATATATACTTTAGCTTTTGGTGGTGTTGCAAAATAAGGGAACTTTTGTGAGACAAGAGTTAGGCATGCACTTAAATTCAAGTTTGGTATTTCTTGGAACCATATGAAGAAGATATTTTTGAATCCTTGAAACAGCTTATAGCGTTGCTATAGTCTGTAATATTATCGAAAATCAAGCACGTGTATATACTTCGGTTTTTAGTGTTTTTTGCGAAACAAGGGAATTTTTGTGCGACACGAGTTTGGTAGTAACAGTAGTGCATGGTATCTCTTCTCATGATCATGAAGATATTTTTTCTTTTGAATCTAGAAATAAATAATATGTGGTTATTATTTACCTACGTGAGCTTCGTCTGTTAATGTTGTTGCAGATTGTTAGAGAATTTTGGGCGACATGAGTTAGGCACCAACAGTGTATATGTGTGTGTGGTATTTATTCTCATCGATCTCTCATATGTTAAGAGAGAGAGAGATATATATATATATATATATTTATAGCTTCACTATATGTTGACAAATACGTATAATATAGTATGATTTTGGAGAGTTAGGTTAGTATTAAACTAATGCTTTTCCATTTTAAGAAAAAAGTTTTCCTAGTCTAAAAGAGATATATCTATATTTGTACTTGTGTGTATGTGTTTTGTGTCATAAAAAATGTGCTTAAGGTTCATCCCATATTGTTTTCTGGTTGATTGGTTGGTAAAAGCCCCACGCAGGTGAGCAGATCATCAGTGAGAGAATTAGGGTGCATATTTAAAGTTTGGCAAAATTACTTACAAGTCCCAAACAACACTCTTAATTATTCCTTCAGTCTTAAATTATATGACAATTTAAAAGAAGATTGCGAATACTAATGAAGCTCAATAATAATACTTTACAAACTTATTATTCAAAATAAAAATATAAATTTTTAAAAATATCCTTCATTTAATATACTTTAAATCTACAATTATTTTAATTCCCTCTCTATTTGAAAGATAATATTAAAAAAATATCATTAATGAAGTCTTATTTTTGTCAAATTATCCTATATTTTGGCATAATGAAATATCTTCAAAATTTTCATATAATTTGAGATATATGTAGTACCATAGGTCCCTTGAAATCATAAAAATGCGGTGAAGTTTCATATTCTTTAATTGTAAATAAGTTTTGGTGCATATTTATCAAAATGCTTTTATAAAATTCCTGGAGACCATAGTAGGAGGGGTTTTTTTAATTTTTTTAAATTAAGGGTATTTTGATAAACATGAAAAAACTTATTTACAATTAAAGGTCATGGAACTTCACTGTATTCTTATATTGTCAATGGATTTTATGGTATTTTAGATTATTGTCTGGGATATTAGGCATTGATTTCGCACATTAGTAATTTGAATGTGAGCCACGTTATTCACATGGATTTTGTCATATGGAGATGACTTGCAATTCACACATGCATGCTTAAAAATAGCGCAACTCATTTTATAAACTGTTTCAGAACTGACATTGATTTTTTTTTTAAATAACATATATAATTAAAAATGTTTCATAAAAAAGTCAATATAATAAATAACGAATAAAGATTGATAAATGGTTGGCTTTTGTATTGACTTTATAAAAATAAATAGTATGTGAATAGTAATATATCACTTTAGTTTTACATATTTAGTCAGGGAGGATTCATAATTTTTCATTAAAATTATAGAAAAAAGAGTGTTTTTTCAATTTTTGTATAAAAATTTTGTTTCATTAATTTTTTGACACATATTTAGTTGATTAATTGAATAATAATTAATTTTTATCGTTTTTTTAATTTATCCTTTTGTATTTGTTTTCCTAGTTAATATTCTAACAAATTTTAAATTTATTTCACATTTCATGATTATCTTTTACACTAATAATTCTCGTTGGGTAAGAAAAAGCAATATATGCAAGTGTGTGTGTGTGTTTTTTTTTTTTTTTTGAAAATAAGCTTATGTATTATCATTGTCCTTCGTTTCACCATATTAATTTGCTTGTTAATTTATTAAAGATAATTTCAAATATAATTTAATACAGACAAGAGAATCGCTTTTCATCGAGTGGAATTTATGGTGGATGAACCTTTCAGACGTCCACTCATAATCAAAGAACGTGTCTGGTCTATTATTGACTTTAGTCACAAAAATAATATTAATTAATATTAGCGCATTTGACAAAATACAGAATATATATTAGAAAAAAGAGCACTTGCTAATTCAAAGGTAAAACATAAAGCAACCTATTATTGTAAGCCAGTTTTGGGAAAGCAAACTAAGTGACGTCGCTTCCACCATTAATTATTAATTGATTAGCAAATTTGGAAGCGTTCAATGTACTGACATAATTGACGTGCAAATCAACATATAATAATATCTTTTTGGTTGAAGGAACATTGATAATATTTACATATATCCTCCCTATACCTTAATTTTGGGCCAATACTTCTGTTGATTAATCTGATTTTTGACTTAGACTAAAAGATTATTCTTATGCGAATGAATCATTAACAATAATGTATTAATAGAATTTATTCTGAGTTACTCCTTTCTATTTGTATTATAGGACACTTTCAGCCATTTTACACATCTTAAAAAAAAGTTAGTTTTTTTTTGATATTAAAAAAAAGTAATATATACTTTATTTTAACTTTTGATTTTAAATAATAATATAACTATATTAAATATTTTTACACTACTCAAGAATAGATAAAATTTAAAAAATAATTTAATTATTATAAAGTTTTATATATTTTGAACTTTAAAAGATATCTTATAAATAAGATTGAGGGAGTATTTATTTATAGTATATTAAAAAAAGACCTAGATTTTTAAATTCATAGACTAATTCAAACCCATTGAGCCCTATATAGTACAAGTCGGTAGACGTCAATGGACTTGTTAATGTATATAGTACAACTCTCCCAAGGCACTTTAGTTTATTTTTTAAAAACAGTTTTTGGACGACTCCAATGTCAGTTTCGATTGAGTTATTTCTTAACTTACTTTTATAATTTGTTAATTCATGAGAAGAAAATTTACATTGTTCATAAATTACAAGCACAAAAAGAAAAACGTTTTTATCATGTATATTTCTCTTTTGGGTAGCTGTTCAATTGTTGATATAGATAAAAAAAGCATTATAAAAATAATGATTTCAAATTTCTTTTTTTACATATAATTAATTATTAAAAATACAATTGTGTCTAAAATTTTGAAAATATTTTTGGGTCATTATTGAATAATATATTTGTACAATTTGACCCTCAAAATAGTAAAATTATAAAAAAAATAAAATACTTAATATTCTATTTAAATCTTAAACTGATATTACCTGATTAGATATTCAAGCCTTTTAAACCTAATAAGAGATAGTTCTCATATCGTTATTTTTTTTCACTTACAATAATTTTTGAATTACAATAATTTTTGAATCAAATCATTTTTACTCTCAATTCAACCATTAATGTTAATAACAGTATCATCTCACTACTGCTCGCTGATACGAAACAACAGACAAACCTAATCCAAAGCAACAGGCTAGGTCTTTCCATCGATCTCTAAGTTGCTAGGGGACATCATGAACACATCCTTGACTTAGATATGCAAACAAGTAGTGTGCATATGATATGTCAACTAAAAAAGATATGTCAACTGAAAAAGAGATAACATTTTGAGAAAAAAAGGCCAATAATTTTGTGACACGAGTTAGTCAGAATATAACGGTTAGGTATTTCTTGGAATCATATGTAAGAGTAAGATATTTTTTAATCGTATTACATGCATGCCAGCTTTGCTACGCACGCACACGCTTCAACTTAAAATATTGTTGCAAAATATATAAGGGATAATAAGATATAGATGGATGTATACATATATACACGTTTACAATTTGCGTGTTGACAAATGTATGTGATAAATAACTTTGTAGAATGACTGGTTCGTATATTAGACTAATTAGTGGCAGAGCAAGGACCTGTGTCAAGGGATACAAATTAATTTTAAAAATAATTATTTAATATTAAATAATCATATATTTTATAACTATTCTCTACTAATTATTGTCAAATGCTATTAAAAATATTTCCTTCCGATCACTAATCTATGATATTGTTTATATATAAAAAAAATTATAAATATATAATCATTACGCAGAAACTTAAAAAATAAAATAAATAAGTATATTCTTTTCTAAAAATTATATTAGAGTTTTTTATTTAGTGGATTTAAAATTGGGTTTAAGTTAAAATATTCACAAAAAAGGTTTAGATTTTAAAGGGTGCAAAATTTTGGGGCTAAAGAGGATTAAATAGCAAACTCCATATACCATTTATTTGTAATTTCTTCTAAATTGAGGGGGTATATGTGGTTTCACCACTCAGACTAATTATGTTCCTCTTAATAAACAAGGTTTTTTTTTTCTTCAAAGAATTAAGATAATAATATATCTATATTTATACTTGTCTGCGTTTTGTGTCCCCAAACATTTGTTTAATTAATGATCATTACTTGTTTCATTTGGTTGGGAAAAGTCCCACATCCATCGGTTGGTTAAATGTGACAATTGGGATGGTGAAAGCTTTAGTCTCTCAAATTTGTTTCAGTTACCGATTTGACCTCTCTCAAGTTTAATTTTTATCGATATGATCTTTTAAATTTTTTCAGTTATCAATTTAGTCTTGTTGTTCAAAGAAGAGGTAATAATGTTAATCTCTTGTCACAGATAATGAAATATTGATAACAACCATATAGATTAATGAAAATAAGTGTAATTATTTATGTAGGAAAAAAAGACTCCAAAATTTTAAAAAATAAAAGAACAAAATGTAGCATAAGGAACTAGATTGAAAAAAAATTTAAATTAATTTGAGAGCTAATTTATTTTCATTTAGCTGCATATACATGACAAGTCATCAATATACTTATATATTATATTAATTTAAGAGTCGGTCTGCATTTTATTAAAACTTAAAGGACTAACATAATAAGGTTTGAAAATGTAAGAAACCAAATCAATAAAAATTAAAGTTGAAAGATTAAATCAATAACGTATACAAATTTAAAGGACTAAAAGTTTTTTTATTCTTATATATAATGCATAAATTGATCACAAAGTAACTTCCACTAAAAAAAGATAGTAGGGAGATGTTCTGTGTAGTTTAGGAGATAATGAAACTTTTCATCCTAAAATTAATCTCTATCAATTTAATTTTTTATATTTTTTAAAATTGTTATATATGTTATACTCCCCTCGGCTTTGAAACACGAATTTGCTATATATATAAATTAATTTGATGTATAGAACATATTGATGATTTGATACATGTAACTAAATGAGAACTAAGCTGGCCTTTTATATATATATATTCTTCTCTTTGTCTTTCCCACAAAAGTCAACATTTGATTTTCTCTCTTTCTAATCAATGACACGGCATGTTCATTTGTGTACATTCTTTTTTTGGATTGTCCAAATAATTAAATTTCTTTTCATTATTATGTATGACTACCAACTTAATATTCTATTATCCATGTCTTCAAATAATAAATATTTTTTATTTATTTTAATAAAATATAAGGGATTGAATTGATAAAAATTAAGCTTTAAAGATCAAATTGACAATTGAGACCAAAAGTTTCATTTTTCCTAATATTTTTTTAAAATAAAACTAATTGTCATGTGGTCAGGCAATGCAAAATAATAACCTAAAATTGTTTGAAATATATAGTTAAACCCTATCAAAAGATGTGAAAAAAAAAATTAAAGGAATGAAAGAAGTTTTGTGGAGTTTAATAAATATACAAAAATATTGAAAATAAAATAAACTTACATAAAGCTTTAAAAAATCACACTATTCATAATTTTTGAATAGTGCAATTTGTGATCATTTGTATAGGTTATATGGATATATAACTCAAATGGTGGTTCTTTTCAATCCAGTATAGTATTATGAATATGTATTAGGCGGTGTGCTTCCTATTCATAAAAAATATTGACATATAACTCCCAAAAAAAACCATGTTTTTGTATTTAAAAAAAATCAATTTAAAGAATAATAATACACAGTAGTGTTAAATGATTAATTTTATAATGACGTTATATTAATGAATAATGAATAAAATTAAAGTTGATAGATAATTCTAGTCTTGATTACGTTCAATGGGATAGGAGCAAGCATAGTTCTTACCATACATAATTAATTTATTAAAATTAAAATTAAAATTAACTTAATTAATATTTTTATAAGGAGCTATGCACAAGGCACTAGTAGTTTAGAGTGCAACTTCTCTCAAATTTCAACCAAATATACGATTACTCTATTCCCTATTAATATAATTTACTGCAGAATAATCCTCAACAAGAAACAATTAGAGAAACAATTTATTAGATATTTCAAAAGTATTACACTATTTATATTTTAACTAGACACACTTTCATATACATAAATAATAAATGAAATTTGAAGAATAAGGTGTATTTATTCATAACTTATGAACAAAGCATTTTAATTTGCTGAAGACTTTATTTTTGATATATGATAGATTGATAGAAGTAATTCGAACGGATAACTTTTACGTCTATGTATATATTATTTCTTTTTATCAACATATGTTTCTTTTCTTCCTTCCACAAATAGATTAGTGTTATTAAAAAGAGTAGTAATTTCTAAAATTTATAATGGATATTCCTTTATTTCGTCCAATATTTATTAAAAACTTTGTGAGATTTATAATAAATTAATCTGCAGCAGTCTCAACTTTAAACATGAAAATAATATTAATTAATATTCCTATATATGCTTGACATAAAGAGAATTAAAAAAAAAACCTGACCAGTTGTTCAAAGGTGGTATATATGCAAATGGTATCAAATCTGAAAATAAAATCACTCAACACAAAGAATCACATTAGCATTTGCTAATTAATTTTAATTTGGAAAAGCAAACAAGTGAACCATAATGAATGATGACGGACTTAACTTCTCTTCATTTCTCTCTCTCTTTATTTTCTCTTTACTTTTCATCTTAACCATTGAATCCATTTTTGAATAGTTAAGATTTAATGTTTTATAAAATTATTAGTTTAATTTTACAAAACATTAATTTTATGAAACATTAAATTTCAGCCACTTAAAAATGAATCTAATAGTTAAGATAGGAAGTGGAGAGGAAACAGAGAAAGGGAGAAATGGAGAGAAGCCAAATATCTATCACCATTAACAACTAATAACTAGTCAGCAAATTGGCCACATATACGATCAAGGGTAACTCGCAAAATTGGTCAAGTACTCATACTACCACAAGGTCCCAAGACACAATACCCAACAATCACATACTAACCCACAAATTAACCTTGAGCAGTGATTAGGATAAATGAGGCTAAATTATGAATGCAGAATAAATTAAGGTGGATAAGTAACTCAGGATTATCATTGTACTTATTGAACTCTTTGGTAGGTTTGAAATTAGATCAAGGAGTGAATTGGGTCACTTGAGCTGGAAAAGTGAAGACCATAATTGGATTTGAGTTATTTGTGTCATCAATGCATAGCACAATTTGCCATGATAAATAATGGTTAAAATCTGATACAATCAGATTTGCAATAACAATCAAAAAAGAAAAGAAAAAAAGGAAGAACATAAGAGACATGGCTGAGCTCTGCTAGGGCAAAATGAATTTGACATTTGGAGGCTATTTGGGGTTCAATATCATTAAGGTACGCTTTTTATCAAATTTTCCTACCCTTCTAGCTAGATTTTCTGTAGGTTTTCATAGATTTTGAAGTGGATTTCAAAATATGAGGAGTTTGGACTGATTAATCTGAGTTTAAATGAAATGTGTGAAGTTTAAAAGAGTTCACAATGGATTGGCTAGGGTTTACATGGATTGCTATGAGTGGCAATGATTTTCACACAAATCCTAAGTGGAAAATTTTAGTAAAATACTAATATGTATCTACTCAAGGACAATTTCAGGATTTATGGAAGTTTATTTAAACTAAGAGATAGTGAAAATAAGTTTAATTGTGAGAGAATTGGAAGAAAACGAGTTCAAAGAATTTTGGGTTGTTGCAATAATTAGAAATTTATAATAATGGGTTGTTCTTGATGAAGAAAATTCACTACTACAAAAAAAACTTTTCATGATGCTTTTTTAGGACATTTCACCTCCCTTTCATGAGAGACGTAGATCCAGACAAAATAAAAAATTAACTTATCCACGTCACTTTTATGAGGGATGTGGTTTCTCTAAAAATCACATCTCTTTTTACAAAAAAGTGACATGGTTTCTCTTGAGATAAATATTAAAATAATTAAAATTTAAATATCTATTATTCTCATTTCATCATTTCAGCTAGCTATGGATTTCACAAACCTAAAATAAAAAAAAAATAAAACCATACCAAAATTAATTAAGTAACTAAAGATAATGGAAAAGGTTCAAGCAAATGTCAGAAATATTTAAAAAGAAAAAGGATTTGTGGGTGAAAGTAACACTAACCAAATATTACTCACTCAGGGAAAAGAGGAGGAGAAATCATGGATCTTAACCATAGTGGGTCTTGAAACTGTTCGTCGAATAGGGGAAAGAGGAGGAGATGAGGATAAGAGAGAGTTGTTTGTCGAATGGTCGCCGTTAAATGCTAGCCTTATGTCTCTATTTAGTCTATCAACTATAGATCTCGATGCTGTGGGTCTCGATGTAGTGGGAATGAGAAGAGAGAATTATTATGTGGAGGTGAGGAGAAATCTGCAATGGGAAAGAAAAGAGAGACATGCTGCCCTTAAAGAGAACGAGAGAGAAAAGTTAGGTTTCAAAATACAAAATGATGGAGCAAGGGAGGAGTTCAATTTGATTTAAAAAAGTTGACTAAAATCCACGTCGTTTTTTTTAAATGACGTGAAAAATATCTAAAATTTAATAATTTAAAATAATTTATTTTCTACAATCCATGTCTCCTTTTTTTAAATAAAGCAATCTAGATAACTTACCACGTCGTGTGAAAAATGTCTAGAAATTAATAATTTAAAAATAATATATTTTTTACAATCCATATTTCTTTTTAAAAAAACGACGTGGTAAGTTATTCATGTCACTTTTTTTTTAAAAAAGCGACGTAAAAAATATCCAAATTTTAATAATTTAAAATGATTTATTTTTTTCAATTCACGTCGCTTTTTTTAAAAAAGCGATGTGGTTTATCAAAAAAGTAACATGAAAAATATCTAAAATTTAATAATTTAAAGTAATTTATTCTCTACAATCTATGTTGCTTTTTTTTTAAAAAAAAACAACATGGTAAGTTATCTACATTGCTTTTTTAAAAAAAGTGACGTAAATTATAAAAAATAAATTATTTTAAATTAATAATTTTTAAACATTTTCTGCATCGCATTTTTAAAAAAGTGACATTGATAGTCTTATATATTCCACACTTATTTACAAAATTGTTATTGCCTTTATTTTTTATGTCACTTTTACAAAAAGTAACATAAATTAAGGGATGTAAAATGTATATTTTATAGTAATGATTATATTAGATTGCAGAGTAACATTGTATTAGAAACTTTTGAGGGAGAGGAGGCTCAAGCTTAGCAGTTGTGAAAAAGTTTGGAAAGGGTTAAGATAATCAAAAGTAAATGCTTTTACATTTCTTGTTTGTTTAGTGTTCATGAGTTACTTTGAAAATGAGTATGATCGTTAAAATGGAAATAACATGTTTGTTATTTTGCATTCTCTCTGTTCCAAATTATAAAATAATTTGAGACAAGATTATGTATACCAATAAAATATATTAATGATGCTTTACAAATTTATTTATTTTAAAACAAAACTATAAACTTTTAAAAATGCTCCTACATACTTAATCATTAAGTTAGAATATCATTTTAACTCTCTCTTTACTTGAAGGGTAATGTTGAAAAAAGTATTACCAAGGGAAAAATAATCATCGGTCCTTATAGTTTTAATTTAGTTATAATTCAATTCCTAAACTTTGGCTCATTATAATTCAATTTATAAAATTTTGACTCAATTGTAACTCAATTTCTAAATTTTAACTCTTGCAATTCAGTCTCTATAGTTTTAACTACTTAAAAATTGGTCCCTATATCTAAAAAATAAAATTATAAATATTAAAATTATGTTAAAATTTATTACTAATATTTTACATTACTAAACTCTTTTAATCTTTATAAATATTAAAAGTTTAAAATATATTTAATCTTTATAATTTTTTTCACATATGGACTAATATTTAAGTAATTGAAAGTTTAAGAACTGAATTATAATAGTTTTAGAATGCTTTAGACCCTTTTATGCCATAATGTCTCTTGTGAGGGAGAGGGACCTCTCCCTTTTTTTAGCTCATTTTCCCTCAACTTCTCTCATCTCAATCATTCATATTATTTTATTAAATAAATTTTTTAAAATTATAAAATTAATAAATGATTGAGATGAGAAAAGTGAAGGAAAAAGAAGATAAAGAAATGGAGAGACCTTCCACCCGTCTTGTAAAATTCAAGAGACCAAATTGTAAGGTCTCCCTTACTAAATCAAGTTTAACTCTAAATTATAGCAATTTAGGGTTTAACTCTCAAAGGATTGTCAAATTGTAAAATTTTATAATTTCTCGAATTCTTTCAAAGGAATCTCAATTTTAACAATTCAAATCTCAAACATTATTTAATAAGTTCATACCAAAGTTTTGAAAGTAATGTGGAAGCTTGGAAATCAATTGGAACCCAAAACCATGAGTTTTAAAATTCAAAATAAATTTTGTGTAGAAATTGACACGTGCGCTGCGGCTTACGGCATATACGTTGCGGTTTGTTTTCTCTGTGCCATACGTCACGGTGTGAGGCGCCACCCACCGTGGCACATTGCACGAATTTGGCAATATCAGTGCTGTCATTTGACAGCAAGGGAGCGAACTTCTTAAGTGTCCCAAATCTCTATTCGATATTTGATTGAGATGGTTTCGGTATCTACATGAATTATTCTCCTAGTTATAGCTAATGGCACCGGTTTTTCACTCAAACTAATTTTCTATAAAAAGTTGGACACTAAAACCCATTTTGATTACTTTTTCACAAAATTTTACAAATGGGTATCCCAACTCATCTACTCATGCCAATAGCTCACACCAACCATCTGACTACTCTCAATAGACTCTCGCGGACCCGTCTAACGCACCATACACAATCAAAAACACTTATATCACAAAATTACTACTCAACCCCATTTTTCTTAAAAGCACAAAAGGGGAGAAAATGTTACACAAAATCATCAGTTTCATCTCAAATCTTTCAAAATACAAATGTTTCTATTTGCACAAGTATTTTGGCCTTATCCATGGGTTTACAACTAAAATTTACTAACATAGGACATAAAATATACTACTTATACACAAAATCATGCAAGTAATGCATAAATCATGTCAAATGATTCTAATTGAAAATTACATCAACAAATACACATGAAAGTAACAAAAAGAGGCATAAAGAGGATTACTCCACAATCCTAAGCCTCTATGTATTTTCCCCTATTCAGATCCGATGAGCTATGTCCTAAAAATATTGAGAATTGAGGGGTGAGTACAACCACTCAATAACCAAGTTTCACCTAACCCATACAGTTGCATATCAATTGTAAATAGATACAAATAGGCAAATAAGTATAGATATATCGAATAAACACTTGGCCATGGTTCACAAAACTAAAAACCATGTAATCGGGCTTACCACAACACACTTTATCATGATTTTCACAAAGAACAATATGGGATCGCAAAAATAACAACCATGTGCCCTTAACACATGTCGGACTACAAAACTAATAACTATGTAGCCAGACTTATGTACATGATCATATTCCAACCTTATATCCTCTTGTTACCTTCAATGTGAAATCGGTGGCTATCTTGTGGCTACGTCCTTCACAGACTATCCCAACTTTCCACTTGTGAGGAGCTATTGGACCAGGGTGAACTCATTCACTTATGTAATCTAGTTTTTCCTAATACTAACAACCATGGGGTGTTGTATCCCTAAAATCTAGCCTTCTCATGAACTGGTAGAGACTAGTTAGGTTTAATTTCCTTGTAGAACAAGTGAGACAATCCCAAATCAACCATGGGATAAGAGTTACCTCTTGATTTTAACGGTCGGTGCCAAGACTAGTTCTCGATTCCAACGGTCACTACCAGTACCATGTGGATTTAAACCAATCTACTCCTCTCCTTTGGCAAACTCTCATCAATGATTATATTATGAACATTTCTCACATATTACGCATTTCAAACAATAAATTCATGCCAAACAATCTCACACGCTCATATTTAATCACTCCACACATTCAACATATCACATATCACAATCTTCACTTTTGCAACCACATGCCACATGTAAATTTATAAATCACAAGTAGGTGGCATAATTTTTCACAATCAAATACATTGCCGATATGCATCATTGATTTAAATTATCAAATACATTTCACAAACACAATTAACATTTAACTATAAAAATTAAGTTTTTCCTGGTTACCTCAAACCTTTGAGAGGTCAAAGGCTTACCCCTTACTATGCCAACTTTCCAAAGCTTCAACAATCTCGAATGGTGACAAAATGAACCACACTACAATTATACCACAAAATATCATCATTGTCTTAATCTAAAAAATTTATCAACATATAACTCTACATACTCTATTATATCAACCCATAGTAACTATCCATTCATACTAATAAGCTCATTAGGTTCCATTAATATATATTATCATTAATAACACCTCAAACCATCATTAATGCACATAAACCTTTCCCAACTACCTCATAAATATCAATTTTCGGATATTAAATGCTCCCATGGACCAACCACTTTCAAAATCATCAATGTGGCGTTCCAATATCTTAAACAACTCCCATTATACTTATTTTAACCAATAGAATCGGATCTATAATCTTATGGATAAAAAATCTATCTTTTAACTCAAAATCTACCATAAATCATCATAAACGAGGGAGAGAAAGGAAGAAAAAAGGCTTAAATTACCTACTTTGAGTGTTTGGGAGATTCAAAACGTCAACAATCGAAGCTAATGTCGTGCCCTAGCAGAGCTTAAGTCGAGCTCTTTGTTTTCCTTTCTTCGTCTTCTTCTGTTTTCGCACACAAAACAAACAAGATATATTTAATTTTTGCTCGTGCGCCGTGGTACACGATGCCCTCCACCGCTGCGCATGGCACAGAGAAGCCCGTTGCATTCAAATCTATCTCTATGCACTACGACAGATTGAACACGCACCGCTGCATATGGCATTCTTCACTTTTCTTTCTCTTTCCTTGCTCTGGTGGCCCGCCATCGATTTGGATCCACTTCTAGGGCTAAAATCACAACAATTATGCCAAGTCAAGCCCCTCTAGCCACACACCTTATTAACTCACTAATTACCCTTATTAGGTTAATGTACTAGGATTAAATTTTTCCTGAATGTTACCCGTCTTGTGTAGAGCTAATAATAAGAGTTAACCCATAGTGAGTCATAAATTTGGTGCGGCAGGTTAGCACGGCACACATTCTGTGTGAGCCGAATTCTGCCAACTTGTAGTTGGTTGGTGAGTTAGCAAGCTAACTCACAAGTAAAAAAGTATTTTTTTTTATAATTTCTAAAATTTACAAAATTTTAAATTTACTTCTTTTTATTATTTTTTTCATGGTAAGAAAATCATATATTCCTCTAAAAATTAACTATCCAAATGAAAATAAAAGTCTTTTTAATTAAGACACGCTTATATCACTACTTAAATATAAACTAATTTAATTTTATGATCCTTTCGTTATCCATTTTTTTACATGACTGATTAATATTATACATATATATAAATTCATAGAAATGCTCTATCTATCCCCTTTTCTCTTCATCCTATTTTGGCATTTTTGCTCCAAAAATTGATGCCCCAATTTAAAATACCAATTCTTTTTTTTTACAAAGAAAATAATGATGATTTAAACTCTGACTATTCAATTATTACTCATGATACATACAGTTCATATCACTTAAACGTTCTAATATCTCTGTATTCATTTTTTTCCTTTTATGTTCAAATTAAGATGATAATATAATACTCCATCCGTTAAAAAATGTAAGGCATTTTTAACAGAATCTTACCCTTCAATAAAGTAATTACCTACTTTCAAACTAATTTTATCTTTTCATATTTACCTTTATTAAACATCCTAGAATAAATATAAAGTTATTATCAATAGGGGCACTTTAAAAAAAAAGGCACTAATTACACCTCAAAAGACTAAAAATGTCTTGCATTTTTTAATATCCAACTTCTTAAAAAATGCTCTATATTTTTTAATGGAGGGAGTATATGATTAACACTTCATAAATATGTTTAATTTTTTAAATAAAAGGGGCAACTAAACTTTTTTTTATTTGCTAGCTTGGGTAGCACTAATTTTACAAAAAAAAATAATTTAAATAAACTATTATATGAATGAAGCAGAGTATAATAAAATATTTTATTCAATTTTATCTTGATCACATTTAGATTATATTACATTACTATTTAAATATATGAGCAATGTGTTTTTATTTGTTTTTTTGTCATAATTTAAATTTGAAATAAATAAATGTATAAAAGTATTAATTATTTAGATCACAATTCCTTACATGTGTATTTTGAATGTTTTATTTTAAACTCAATCTCATTTATTTATTTATTTTTTTAAAAAATATAAATCAGTTAATTAATAAACCTTCAAGTTAGCTTGATGTGAGTTTAAGTTATATGAGGTGAGTCAAAAACACCACATATATAATTAAATTTATTTTAAAAATTTAACTCAACTCATAAAATTTTGTACAGGTTAACAGGTTGAGTCCTTGTATCAGCAGCTCTGGTCTGGTGGAGGCTGAGTGATGTGCTGCCAAAAAGCTAACCGTGCCTTTTTCTTTATAATATATAATCCCTGCGTCACTTCGAAGGAGTATTAATCAATATTTAATATAACTAAAAATATAATAATAGAAAGGTGGGCAAAGGCATCAAGTTATGGCAGAGCACGCACCGAGATCAGCACAACGTCGACGAAGTCGAACATATGCCATGGACTTATGGAGGGCCAGCTTGCCCATCGTGCCACTACCTGTCGACACGTGGCCTTCTTAGTGGCTCAGAAGGATCCGCCAGCTTCACTGTCAGCCTCACAAATATCTGGTGGAACACCCTCAAGATATTTTCTTTTACTTTTATCTTTTTTGTATATAACTTTATATTGCTGTCTCCTTTATAATTAGTTGTACAATCATCGGTATCTTTAATTTTATCAGTAAAATAAATAATTCATAAAAAAATAAAAAATCATTAATAATGTAATTTTTTTAGTTTAAAAACCCTGTATTCTCATATTATTATTATTATTATTATTATTATTATATAATTAATATATAAAGTTCAATACTTTTGGGTTAAGCAATGAGGACCGAGTCAACTCCGAATCGACCCGGTACGCGTGGCCCAATCATGTGAAAGCTTCTGATCCATTGAGATCCAAATCTGCCCGAAACGTTCTGACTCCGCTCGTCTGCTTACGTCATCATATGCGGGTCCTACGCGCTTATCATATTGCATGCCCATGCCATGCCCATGCATGCATGCAAGCAAGCCACATCATAGCCTTCTTTACTTGTTGCTTTGTGATTGGTCTAGTAAAAGAATTCAAGAGGCCAAGTTTGTTAAGCGCGACTAGATTGCGACCAAGTTTATTTGAGTTAATTCATATAAGAGAGAACTTCATTAAAGGACAGGGATGCAACATTATTATAAATGAGGTTAAAATAAATTTGAAATTTTATTGCAGAAATTTGAGGCTGAACTAAAATTAAGATGTAAAGCCAAATGGCCAAAATAACCTTTTTAAATTAAAATCTTTATTTTACATTTTACTTCCTTATAGTAATTTGTTAAAAATCTTTACTTTATGTGTTAATTCCTAAAGCTACTTGTTAAAAACTTTACTTCACATGTCAATTCCTTGACATTACTTGATAACTTATTAACTCAATTACCGCACATATTAAATGAGTAATATTACTTGTTAATTTTGTATACTTAGTTGTTAGAACATTTACTTTACATGTTAACTCTCTAACATTACTTGATAACTTATTAACATGTAAAGTAAATTAATAAATATCATCATACATTTAACAAGTATGATAATTGAGTTATTAACTAATGTCCAGAAATTAACATATAAGAATAAATATTTTAATAAGTAACTATGGGAAATTAACAGTAAAGTAATAATTTTAACAAGTAACTACAGGAAATTAACATGTAAAGATTTTAACTCAAGAAAGATGTTTTTGTCATTTTTCCTTACACTTAATTTCAGTTCATACCTAAATTTTTTCAATGAAATTTCATATTTATTTGGGTCTCTAGTAATAATATCACATCTTTGATCCTTTAATGAAATCCTTCCATAATATACTTCTGTACTTTTTAGGGTCATATTTATGATTTTTTAAACAAACATATCACACTTATACTCTTTTAGTTTTGAAAGATTGTCAAAAATATAAAACATCATCATTTAAACTTTAATATATCAAAATGATTTTTATTTTATATAAAAGCCAAAAAAAATGACATGGAAAAATTAAGACATTACAAATTAAAGGACATTAAAAAAAAGTACATTAAATGCTCCTAGCCCAAAATCTAGAAAGTGGGCTTGATTCTCAGTCTTGATTTGAAGCAGTTGAGGAGGTTTGGCAACAAGAATGGGAGATTGTAACAAAAAAAAGAAAAAAGAATGGGAGATGAAGGCAATTGTGTATTTGACGCATTTTTTTGTTTGATTTGAATTTGAATCTAACATTTCTTTTAATTATATGGCTTACCAAACGTCATTTTTAAAATGGGAGAACTGCACTGCAAGCTCCTCAAACTAAGATGTTTGCATTAAAAGCCCCATAAAATCTGAAATATTTGCAGTAAACCCCTTTTTGAATGGTTAGGATTTAACCCTTTATAAAATTATTTTTTATTTTTTAATTACAATTCTAAGTCTTGGCTTATAGTTTAGATCAAATTTGTTATATTTTAATTTTATTTATTTATTTTTCATAAATTTCACATTTTAATATTAATTTTATGAAGCATTAAGTTCTAACCATTCAAAAATTGATTAAAAAGTTGAGATGAGAGGGGGAGAGAAGTCAAATATGAACTTCCTATATTAGTTATAAAGGCAATTGATGTAGAAAAAATTTCTGAACCAATGTAAAAGTTAGGGTTTCTACATTGGCTTAGCAATCATTGTAGAAAGTATTTTAGATTTTTTAAAATTTAAAAAATTTAGTGCTTTCTTTATCAGTTTTAATGATAACTAATGTAGAAAGTACAACCTGGTTTTAATTTCTGAAACTTGCCTTCTTCCTCACATATACGCCTCTTCATAGATACTCCTTTTTCATTCCCCTCCTCTTCTCGATTAAACCCATCATCCATTTCTCCAACAATCCTCCTCCTCCTCCTCCTCCAACATTTTCTCTGTTTTTGTCTTGGCTATCAAGGGCTCGTGGGTTTGGTGTTCTTCAAGTACTTGTGGGTATTCAAGACCTTTTATATTGTTTGCCCTAGGTATTTTTCCTCACTTTTCTATTTTATTTTACTTTTAATTTTTAATTTATATGTGTGTGAGAGAGAGAGAGAGAATAGTTTTAGAAATTATTTATTTTCAATTATAATTTTTATCTTGTTTATTAGTTTCACGCACAGTTAAATTTTAGTTTAAATTTAGTTTAATTATTGATGTTATAATAATTTGCAAATAGTTTTTGTTATTTTATAATGTCTTTTAGGGTTAAGATGTAATTTTACTCTTAATGTATTCTTGGAGGAGCAATGTTCCTCTTAAATTATTCATCACAATAATGTTGCCCTTGAATTAATCAAATCGAAGCAATGTTACCCTCACCATTAAAACGTCATAAAATTAAATAAAAATAAAATTATAATGATATTAAATAAAATAATATTAAATGTATATATAAAAATAAAATTATAATAATATTAAATAAAAATAATATTAAATGTATATATAAAATAAATGTAAGAAAAAAATATAAATTATAATTTTATAACTTGTTAAATATAAGTGGATATTGATTAAATTAGATATGGATAGACTTAAAAGTATTTACATTTACTCCTATAACTATTAACTAAAGCTATCATTAATGACTCAATTTGGACAAATTTTTTTTTTCATAATTGAGCTAGATTGAACAAGAGTTAAGCTGTTATTAAGCAAGAAATCGAAGTTAAAGTGGGAACCAGAGTGGTTCTTAGAAAACCAGACAGTTTACTTTTGAGTTTACTCATATCTAATTTAATTAAAATCTACTTATATTTGACAAATTATAAAATTATAATTTATAATATTATTAATTTATGACATTTTATTAACATACTATAAATTTTTTTCTTATATTTATTTTATATATACATTTAATATTATTTTTATTTAATATTATTATAATTTTATTTTTATTTAATTTTATAATTTTTAAACTGTGAGGGCAACATTGCTCCTTTGAAAATAGTTTAAGGGCAAAATTACACCTTAACTCATAAAAAGTGGGCCCCACTAGCTACAATAAGGGACATTTTAATAGCAGAAGCAACATTGCTCCGATTTGATTAGTTTAGGGGCAATATTGTTACAATGAATAGTTTAGAGATAACATTGCTCCTCCGAAAATAGTTTAAGGGCAAAATTACATCTTAACCCTTTCTTTTAATTTATTATTATATAATTGCTTTCTAGGGAGTGATGATGGCTATCTAAGGCATTAGGTTATTATATGTGATCAAATTGTTGTTGTTGTTGTTATTGATTAGGTGTAAAATTGTGAATTTTCAATTGTATATTTCTTTGGAGGTCTGCCTTTTAGAAAAGACTACCAAAATTTTTTCAACTTCATTCTTTCCCCTAATTTGCTTCAAATCTTTGGTGCATTAGGCATTTAGATTTTTTAAATAGTTTCAAGGTGATAACCCATTAGCTCTATTCTTTTATAGATAGTGAAATATGGATTGTAGTTGGATAAATGTTATATGAATAAGCGATGAGTATGATAATGGGGTGAAGGAATTTCTAGAATTTTCTAAAAAAAAATGTAGTGAGAGGTTTTATTAATCTTGTGTAAATTGTTTGATGAGAGGTGACTAGATGTTGTCAAGATAAGAGAGCACTTGACTTGCGATAGGATTTGCAAGAATTATATAGTATGGATATGGCTTGGTGAATGAATGAGAAATCCTAATTTGTCTTAATATGTGGAAGTTAATAATATTGATGAAGCAAATATAGATAAAGATCAGTTAGAAGTCATGATCTGTGATGTTGGGTGTAACACTTACCCTGAGTGTTATTCAAAAATCACACAATTCAAATAAACTAAGTGTGGTTAAGGAGTTAATCCTAAAACTAACTTAGGAAATAAATCATTTGAATCACTAAGTAGATACACGATTGCAAAATAAACATTTAAAACCTTTTTTTTAAATAATTTATAGATTTTACCTATAGCGCACGCAAGCAAGCTAGGTGAAAGCGGGGTAAAAAGATGCTGTCATAATAGCAATATGTCATGGCAACCCTCCTAGGCCAACTTCTGGGAGGTGCCATTCTGTCATTCAGTCCCCAATCAAAATAATTTTAAAGCTCATACATCACATTCAAAGGGTACTATAAGTGTACTAAATTTCAAAAAGATCCAATGGTTGGATTAAAAATTGGACATGTTATAAGTTTAGTCATTTTTGCTGTCATGATAGCACCTCTAGACTAACTTCCGGAGTGCACCATTTCATTATCCAACCTCCGATCGGAGTGATTCTAAAGCTTACATGTCACTTTTAAAGAGTACTATTAGAATATCAAATTTTGAAAAGTCTAATGGATGGATTGAATTTCGTGCATGTTGCAACATCATTACTGTTGCTGTCATGATAGCACTTTTGCTATCATGACAGCTCCTCCGAACCAAATTTTAGAGTGCACCATTTTTTCATCCGATGTCTGATCGTCATGATTCCAAAGCCCACACAAAACTTATAAAAGGTTTTACTTGTGACCCAAATTTTAGAGAAATCAAACGATCGAATTAAGATTTAGACACTTTGTAGTTTTTTTGATAAAAACCATTTTCAAAATTGTTCAAATCTCATCTTAATGATTATAAACCTGTGAAAATACTTTGGACACATCAAATAGGCCTAAAAACACCTGATAGAACATTTAAATGATAGAAAAAACCTTTATTCCAAAATTTGACCACCCGGGTGTCATTTCCCAAAATGGACCATAAACCCCCAGAGTGCACAAATCACACAAAAGTGGCAAAAAATTATTCCAAATATCATATATACATATGAATATATATGCTAAATATTTTCACTTGGCTTAAAGATCTTTGTGGGGCCCACGCACCCACTCTCTTTATCCAAGGTGTATGTTTGCCTATAGCACACCATTTGCAATGCAACCACTTTGCATTTGCTTATGTAATTACATATATACCAAAATAAATATTTTCTTGTAGTGAAAACTTAGTCTAATAAATAAATCCATCAAAACTACACACCATAGCCAAGTTTCCTAGCCACAACTCTACAAGCAAACAAAAATTCATATACAAGCCATATAATCCACACATACTCATACGCATATACATAATCACATCCTACTGGCACCCTAATTCTAAATATATTACATTAGATTTGCTCAAAAGAAAGGGGTTGCAGTTCTTTACAATTCATAAACAACTCTTGGCTCTGCTCCTTTTCCCATCCTCCACTGGTTCCTTCACCTGGACCCGAAAATATTGAAAAGAAAGGTGAGACAACCATAGTCTTAGTAACAGAGAAATCTACATTGATTATTACAAAGTAAGCCATAATCGAATAAACGAATAATAAATTCAACATAGCATATAATATAGTCATTTAAAATGCATGAATGCATGACATAGTCGGTATAGCCTTTCATGACCAACAGAATGCCCCCTGGCACTCTTTAACTCGCAGGTAAATCATATACTCACTTATACCTCTATAGGCACAAAACATAATCTAAGGCATGATTTAATTCACCGAACAGCCTATGCCCCTTCGACGTGAATCCTGAGCAATCGAAGCTAACTCCTTCCCAAAGCTAGTCTAACTTACTCTCCATGTGAGGGCTACCTTGGCCTAGGCACTCAACCTTACACTTCATATGTCGAATTTCCTCCCCTATTGGTAGGTGTCGAACACTCAACACACTAACCATTTTAGTGCACTGAGCCCATAATACATAAGGTAACACTAAGTACTGATAGTGTGCCATAGAATATCCACCTTCTCATTGGTGAACTCCCACCAAGATCATGCCTTTTACTTGTGTCTACCTTTCTCGAGTATTGACCACTTCAACATTCTAAGGTAGTATAACATTTATAAATCTCCCTTAAACGGTTCCTTAGCCTATCTAAGGTACCTTACTTAGTTACATTTCCTTAAGTACAACTTCTATTTTTTATGATTACAATACATGCAAACAAATCTCGTTTCCATAAAAATATTGTTGTTAAACGATTAGAAAATATATTTATACTATAATCAAAGTAGTACCCCATAACCCCTTATAAAGCACATTTAATCTTTTAAAACATGTAATGCATGATAACTAGTAATATTTATTCAAAAATAACTAAAACAAACTAATAAGAAATGTAAATTCTCCTGTTACCTCAACCCTTTGATACTAAAAGGGTTCCTCTTGTACATAGGACTTAGCTTGTTCCTTAACTTCTCAATAAGTTCCACTAATAATTCCCTATAATATATAAGTGATCCACATCACTTATCATGAAAAATAGCATTAATGAAGACTATAGTTCATATCACATAACTTGGGTTAATGAGTCATAATCTATCCCAATGGTCCATATATTAAACCAACCATTCACATAATATCATTTAACCACCAAAACCATTTATTAGCCATCACTTGGCTAATTTTCAATTTATATAATTTTTAATCAATTAAAACTTTCACTTAGTGTCACCAACTTTTATCATTAGCCCTTAAATAAAAATTAAACCTTAATTTAAATCTTATTAGGCTCAAATATTATGATTATAACTAAATCAATAGACTTAAACCATTGAAGAGCAAAACTCAACCTTTTGGGGTTTGTCTTTTGCCTTAAAACTCTATTTTTCATCCAATTACTCTCTCAAAACATTAGGACATTATGTAGAAACTCAAAACAACCTCCCAAAAAACCAAGAAAACTAAAGCTTACAAGCATAAAGCCTTTTAGATCAAAATTAAGAAATTTCCTCTTCCAAAAATTGAAGAAAATCAAGAGGAAGGAAAGATGATTGAAGTAGGGAGTTTATCTATCGTGTAGCCGACCTCGCAATGGCCACATAGCCTTCTAAATCCAAGCTTTAACTCTCTCTCTTCCTTCCTCTCTCACTTTCTTATCCGTTCTCTCTCTCATGCACTTTGTTCTTTTCCTTGTTTCATTTCTACATTTCTGAGTTCAGTTTTCCCTTTAAAATACTAATCTAATACTTTAGAGAAAATTACAAGAAAGGGCCCAACATTTTTTATTATAGTACAAAAGCTCGGTCAACTTTGATAATTTTTCCATAGTCAAAAATAAAATAAAACTAAACTTTTGTAAAAAAAAATTCAAACTCTGGACCTTTATCAAATTATTCTTAATTTTAATTTAATTATAAATATTTTATTTTATTTTTAAAATAAATTCGAGTCTTAAAATTTTGAGATGTTACATTGGGGAAGAAGCCTTTAAGGGAGCATATGTATATGAGCTATACCCAAGATGAAACAATTACAAATTGTTGTCAGTAGTATTGAAATTGGTTACCTTAAAAGCAAGAGATAGGTAGAGTGACAAGAGTTTTACAAAGTTGTTAGAGTTACTCAAAGACATGCTTCCATAAGGTAATCAACTGTTAAATTGTTACCATGATGCCAAGAAGATCTTGTGTCCAATTGATATAAAATGTAAAAAGTACATGCATGCTCTTATGATTACGTGTTATACAAAAAAGAGTTTGAAGGGGAGGAGAAGTGTCCAAAGTATGAGGCACCATAATATAAAAGACGGGGGATCTTTTAAAGTTCATTAATATTTTTTCAATAAGTATAAGGAGCAGGTTCCACTAACAATAGAGAATATTCTCGTGAAGTACTGAAAGCAATGGGTGAAGTAAGGCAATGCAAAGTTAGGATTAGTATTTTGCACTAGACAAGTCTTAGTAAGTTTGGCAGAGTGTTAAGGATCCTTTAATTATGCGCTCGTTGCCTATTTATAGGAAAATAGAAACAAAGCACTCCTTTAAATTTGAATTTCGGTGGCAAAGGAACAAATAGTTAGAATATAGGTAACGATTACCCCCGCACATTCTTGAAGCCATTTCCCTAAGTGCTCTACTTGCTTAGGGTTCTAGAGCCACATTTAAACCTCTGGCTTCCCTTCTCTTTACCTTTACCCATCTCTTCAAATTTGTTATCTTCTGGTGATTTTCTCTTGAACCTTTTTAACCTTCCAAGTCACAATAACTTTATCTTCTTTCATTACTGCTAACAAGCCAAGAAAGCTAAGTTTGTCTTCCTTTTTATAGTCTTAAGGTTCAAGCCTCCTCTTTATTTTGAGCTTCTACTTAACTTTAGGTTGTTCTTGATGCCTTCTAGGGTTTGTGTACTCTATTCTTGTAATATCCAAAGTTTTTAATATGGATTTTTATTACTATTTAAATGATAAATTAGTTAAAAAATAATTAATTAAGTTAATTATATTTTTGAGTTGTTAATAGGCATTTTGAGTCATATATGACTCTAATTGGGCTAAGATGGAAGTTGGATTGGGGGAGCAAAAGTGAGTTTTTGCTCTCTGCACCGTATGCCACGACATGTATGTCTTGCGCTGTGGTGCACAACACAGCCATAATAGCTTAAGTTGCAAAAATCATTAGAAAAGGGCAGATTTGGTTGAGAAAAGCATAGAACTCGAAAGAGACAAATTTGACCTCTATTATGGCTTTAATTTGGGTGAATTTGGAAGCTAATTTGGACCTTCAAACTCTTGAGTAAGTTTTTCACTTCTCTCTTCTACCTCTACATCTCATTTTTCATGGAATTTGAAAGTGGGCAAATTTACTCTGAATTGATTAAGTTATGGGTATATGTTTTTAAAGAATTCAAGTGACTCTAAAGTTGATTTAAGTTTCCTAAATTTAGATAAGCGTTATCTTTGTTGTTGTTTGAAATGAGTTGGCTCAACCCTTAGTTAAATTATAGGGTTTTAAAGTGTGATAAGTTAAGATATCAAGTGATATATTGTGATAGAGTTAGAAGGAAGCTTGAGGGAATTGTGTAAACTAGTTGTAACTTGACTAGCTTCTTTGTTGACAATATGAGTGAGAAGAGGGAGAATTAGGGTGATATAGGTAGTTAATAGTGCTTGTGTTAATTAAATATTAAAATATAGTACTTATTATTATAGATTGAGGTATGGAAAACCTTACTATAACCCAAGAGGAGATTTAGTACCACAAGTAACCCTTTTAGTAACAAATGGGTTGAGATAATTGGATAATTTATAATATTTATTATCTTATAAAAGTTATTTGCAAGTTGATTTTGTATGATTAGTTATATATACATATATACATATATATACATATATATATATGTATGTATGTATGTATGTATGTATGTATGTATTGTAAAAGTTAAGTATTTTAAAAAATGTGTAGAGTATTGATTTGTGGACTTTCATATTTTTAAAATAAGTGGTAAGATCCATTATACTTGTTTAGAAAGTTTTTATGCATGGTTAAGTAAAGATATGTAGTAAAATGTGGCATATTAGTAGGTATGAGGTCACTTTAGTAGAGTTAGTAGAGATAAAGTCTATATAACACTGCTGGCACCTTAAAGACACTAAGTGCATCTTACATTTCTCCTTAATGCCCAAAAGGGTTTAGTGTTAGAGAGTTACTCTCCTTAGTACTCGAAAGGATGCGAAGTTGAAGACTATGCTCCTTAGCATTCATAGGATGTGGTGTTAGAGTAATGACACCTTAATTGCTTGTAATAGGGAGAACCTTTAATTCAAAAGTGGTTTAGGATGCCTTAGCTGGTTAGTCCTACCATGGATGGTAAGCTTGGGGACCAAACATGTGGTTTGGCTCTGCAGAATAGCCCACTGGTTTGATTAGGAGTATTGGAGGATCAGGTGATTAGTGATCATGCATTATATCATGGTGATAGTACATGTGTGTGTGTGTGTGTGTGTGTGTGTGTGTGTGTTTATTATGCATCATAAACATTGGCATGTTAATCAATAATGTAAATTATCTTAGTTATTGAAATTTTTATTTCACCTCATGGTTGCTATTTTTACAAGTTCTGTTGTCGAATTTGAGCAAGGGAAGGAATTGGAAAAGGATTAGTTGAGTAGCTACACTTAAATTTAAAGATAATGCCCAATTTTATTTTGAGTTGTATACTTAAATTTAAAGATATGATATTATATGTTACAAACTAGGAATGCATAACATTTTTTTGATTGCACTTGTAATCATATTATATTGTATTTTTTCCCTATGTTATATATGTGGTGAATGGCTAAAATACTGGTACAAGTATAAGGAATGTTGTATATATGAAGTGATGATATAAACTTAGTAGATTATATGGCAATAAAGAGGCCAAATGGTGTGTGTTTTTTATTTTGGCCATATTAGGTGAAATCGGCATTAAGTGACCGAATTTAATGTTTAATGTGTTATTGTCTATTGAAATGGTCAATCATGTGTATATTAGTTCATTAGACTTGGTTTAAGTCTCAAAATATATTAATGGTATAAGTTTTGAGGTTTTGGTACTAGGATGCTTAATTTGACTTTTTGTATCCAGGTGTTTAAAATTCTTATACGGTATCAGATTAGCATAAAACTTATACCATTAGTTAGCTTATCAGATAAGCTTTGTTGGATGCTTGAATTACTTCAATCTAACATTGGATGTAAAAATGGCGTGCGACTAAAGTTCATCTTGAAAAGTTATCATGATAGCATTTTACTATCATGATAGTGATGCGTGTGCCATAGCATATTGTACATAAGTTGTGACACACAATGTAAAGGCTGAATTGACCTCTCTATGCTACATGCCACAGCCTATGGACTACTTGCTGTGGCATACATGCTAGAATGCATTAAAATGACATTTTTGGCCTTATTTTTATGTGTTTTACTTCCTAAATCTTTCCATACTTCCCATAACTTTAAATATCAATAAGTTTGAGATCAAACTATATATTTGGAAGGGTTTTTGATATCCCAAATGTTTTCAAATGTTTTCAAATATTTTTCAACATTTTTCTTAATTTAACCT
Source organism: Prosopis cineraria (assembly GCF_029017545.1). Classification (NCBI taxonomy): domain Eukaryota; kingdom Viridiplantae; phylum Streptophyta; class Magnoliopsida; order Fabales; family Fabaceae; genus Prosopis; species Prosopis cineraria. The sequence goes on along the minus strand of NW_026555332.1, from coordinate 12,691,143 downwards.
TTCTATGTTATGGTAAACTTAAGAGAGATTAATATTTCCTAATTACCATTTTATGTTGTGATAATGTGGTGATTATTGATAATGTCAAGATGGATATTATAGTCTTCTTTGAGATCCTATGTCTACTTTGAGTAATCCAAGACTATATCTTTGAGATTTTTGACTTATGGGTCACTATTTTTGGATTGGCATTTGAAAACTGTTATTTTACTACTATGTTTAGAGATGAACCTTATTCCTTCAGTCCCACCAATATGGGTAGGTTATTGTATTTATGCCCTCATTTGGGGCCAAAGGTACCAGCCTATCCCTTCCTTTTAACTCGACTTGTAGAATGCTTGCTCCTCAGAATCATGTAAAGACCCTATAGGGAAAAACCAAGTATTAGCCTAAGAACAATATTGATAACCAATGGGTTCCATAGGTGGAGTGCCTTTATCCTCATTTTGCTATACTCTAAGCACTGGGTATTTTGGACTTGATTGAGCTAAGCTGAATCTTAACCATTAAAGAAGCATTCTTGTTTCATCTTTCCTTTTAGTACCTTGACTATCACACTATGCGATGTGTTCTTTTTAATAAGTTTACCCATCACTTGCCCTTTTTTGCTATCAAATATTAATTGCATTGATAAGGCTTTCCCAAAAGCTCCCCAATTTTCAAAGTCAAATAATGGTTATAAGATGTTGTCCATCTCGACTTCAAACAATAGCGGAGCCCTTTCTATTGAAGAGTACATTTACTTTCTATGGGCTTTAGTGCATAAATATTTCTTTTTCCCTCTTAGCTAAAGGCTGATTATAAAGTTGTTCCTTGTGACCCAATCGTTGGCCAAAGGGTGCCCTTTTATAGGCCAAATTCTCTTAAGGACCCTGTACCACACCATGAAGATCACTATTGATGTAAAGAAGCCCTTCGTCAAACTACCTAGGGGCTTATGGTTTATACAACTTTAGGGCTTGGCTTAGTTTCCCTAGCTACTCCTAGCACTACTAATCTATTTGCATATCCTCACTGGGCATGCAAGGGAAGCTAGCAATGACCCTATGATCACATTTCTTTCTTTCAATAATATGTCCATATTTAATTTAGAAATTTTTTTTTAATTAGAACAAATATAAAATATCTTCTAATTTGAATTATAAGAATATAATATTATCTATAGTGAAATAATATTTACTTATTATTATTGAGAATAATAATATTAAGTTTAATTTAGGAATTAAAATCTTTAAAAGATTTATTTGGAAGGGTTCATAGTTCAAAATGAATATCCTAAATAAAAATACAAAATCCTATTAAAGATATTGGTATATGAAAATTAATGTACATATGATATACATAATTTTTTTAACGGATATCTTATGAGAGGATAATTATCATATCCCTCTTTCATTAGTGGAGGATAAATTTTACATATTTAATATATAAAATTTTATTTAATTTAAATATTTGATTTAAGTTAAATTAGGGCTTTTTAATAAGACTTAAGAGTGCACCTTTATATAAATGAGAAAGCTAGGGCTTTTTAGATGATAAAAACCTTGTAAAACCATCTACGAGAGAGAAAACTTAAGAGAAAAGCATAGGCCATTTTCCACAAAAGACACATAACGAAAATGCATATGGCCTTTTGGATAGTAAGGATTACTTGTAATTTAAGACAAGATGTTAGCACACTGTTCATGTTCTTGTTCCTATTTGTGTGGATACCAATAGAGGGTGTTCATTTAGGGAGCAACACTTGATCGAAGCTGCTAAATAGAGATTGGAATATTGGATCTCTCAATGAAATTGGTAAGTTCTATATCTCTAATTTGATTTAAGTAAACCCAAAAGCCCAATAGTAGTATTAGAGCCATATCATGCATTTGCTTAAATAGAATCTTGCTGTGAATTCTTGATAAATTGTTGTCTTGAATTTTACCTGCTTGTTCTATATTTGATATATTACATGATTCAATTATGAATGTTTTACATGGGATATACAGCATATTTTTTATATAAGAATTTTCATGTGTGTGTGTGTGTGTGTGTGTTATAAATCAATTATGGATTTTTAATATGATTAGAGAACCAAATTCAAAATTTTATTATTTATATATAAAACTTATCAATGAGTTGATAAATATTTGAAATAATTATCACTTTTATGTATTTGAGTACCATATCTATTTATTTTGAGCAAGTAATATCCTAGTTGAATATTAAAATCACAAAGTTTATCTTTTATTAATTTAATAATCATGGTTGATGATTCTTGTTGTGATTCAAATGCTTGATTGGATAGGTATGGTGTATGGTATACCTATAGGATGTTTTATTATTGGTTTGTATTTTTTAAATACGACTTATGTGTTGTTCCTTTCTTTATTTTCTTTTGATGTACATTTTCTTTTCACCTTATTCCCCTCAAATGTAACTCGAGATTTCTTCATCAAAATTAATATAATTTTTAAATGAGAACTCAATAGTGCAAGGCATGATAGAAGAAAAGAAATTATCAAATGGTGCCCACATGAGATGTGCAATCTAAGCATTTGAAGACTTTTTCCTTTTCTTTCTAGAAAATCCTTTCATTGGCTTGAAAAGATATAGGTTAGATGGGCTATACTATGACATATTTATTTTAGGGTAAAGTAACAAATTTGGCCATGAACTATTTTTCTAAAAGCACTAAGTAGCCTATACCATCAAGTGGTGTGAAATAAATCCTCAACTTTTAAAAATGGATCATTTAGTAGCCTACTATTAACTTTACCAATAAACATTATATGAGGCTTATAAATAACACATAATGGTATAAATTTAATCACAAACTATTTTTTAAGGAACATTGGGTAGCCTCTGCTATAAAAAACATACCATCGAACACATTCCTATCAATTTTAACTAAACACTGCTTATTTTCAGACTTATAAGACCTATAACACATGAATCTCTTCAATTTTCTTGTTTTTCTTAGTCTCAACTCAAGAAGAATAGGTTCAAAGAGTTTTTATTTGAAGATATTTACAAGGATGATGCCAATAAAGTAGAAGAAATAATTCATGACTAAATTAAGCTAGAATCAAGCTTCTCCCATACTTAATAAAATTAAGTTTTTAATTCATTGGCATTGTCCTCATGAATGTCTTTAGATAAAAGCTCTTTCAACCTCTTCTTCTGAAGTTAAGACCGAGCTGAAACTAAGAATGAAGGTAAGAAGATTGGAGATATTGATGCATTATGGGTCTCATAAGTCTAAAAATAAACAGTATTTAGTCAAAATTGATAGGAAGATGTTGAATGGTTCATTTTTTATAGTATAGGCTACCTAGTGTTCCTTGAAAATAGTTCATGCCTAAATTTACACCGCCACATGTCATTTGTGGGTCTCACATAACGCACGATAGGTGAAGTTAACGGCAAGTTATTGGATGCTCCATTTTTTTTTTAAAATTAAGGATTTATGCATTGTTATTCCCACGTGTGATGGATATATATGTGTTAAGATGCCATGTATGGTGACAATGCAAGATCATGTGTTGAATGTAAATAATTTAATAAATGAAATCCCTTAAATAATTAAAAGTCAAATTCTACCCATTGACGAATGCCTATCAAGGCTTTGAACATTACAATATAGGATTTGCCAAAATAGAATACAAATTATGTTATCTTAGTAAGGCAATTTGGGTAATAGTTCTACCTATATGTTTAAATGATTTGAATTAATTAAGATCATCAAAATAGTTTTAGGTCTTAAGACATTAGATGACATTAAACATGTCAAAACATATGATGTTAGAATCTCATAAAGATTGAATAATTTATGCGATGTAATTGGTAAATAAGTTACCTATCTAAATAATTGAATGTTAAGTGTCTTGCCAAATTGGATTTAGACTTAAGTGAAATATAGATCTCAACCTACTAATTGTTATATTTTAAGGGTTATTAATTTTAGTGAGAAACTATTAAATTAACTTTTCATATTTTCATTGTACAACTATGTCGATAAATAACTTTAGGACATTGATTTTGATCCGTCCTTGAGAAGGACAAACTTAATGGGACTAACTTTCTTGACTAGTTTAGGAACTTAAGAATTGTTTTCAAGCAGGACAGAAAATCATATGTCTTAGATGAACCCTTTCCTAATCAGCTTATGACCAATGCTCTAAGAGCCCAAAGGGATGCCTATACTAAGCATCTCAATGACTTTGTAGATGTAGGATGCCTAATGCTAGTCACCATGATGTCAAAACTTTAAAGAAATTTGGAACGCATGGAAGCTTACAAGATGATATGCATCTTAAGGAAATATTCTGGCAACATGTAAGGAAAGAAATGCGTGAGACCACAAAGGCCTTACATTCTTGTAAAATGGATGAGGTTACATCTGTTAGCACTCATATCTTGAAGATGAAAGGCTATATTGATCACCCTGAAAGGCTTAAATTTTTTATAAGTTGGGAGTTAGCTATAAATTTGATCTTAAACTCACTCCCAAAAAGTTATTACTAGTTTGTCATAAACTATAACATAGAGAAACCAATTTTTAAATTACATGCGATGCTTAAAACTCTTAAAAAAAATATGAAGGGAAAAAAAGTCAAGCACTATTTTAATGGTTTATAAAGGAAAAGGGATGAAAAAGAAAGGCAAGGGTAAAGAAAAAGGTAAAGGCTTAGGCCGTAAGTCCAAGGAGCTGAGCAAGCCCAAAGACAATAAGGAAAGACCTCTTAAGAAAGGTGTTTGTTTCTTTTGCAATGAGCCTAGTCATTGGAAGAGGAACTGCAAGATTTAGTTAGAAGATTTAAAGAAAAAGAAGGATAGCGGGGCTATTTTTTCATGTCTTCATGTTATAGAAATTAATTTTTCTACTTTTTCTACAAGGGTATTAGATGCTGCATGTAAAGCTCACATTTGTACACATATGCAAGGACTAAAAAGAAGTAGCAAGTTGGAAAAGGGTGAAGTAGACCTGCAAGTTGGAAACAGAGCAAAAGTTATTACTTTAGCTGTAGGCACTTATAAATTATTTTTGCACAGTGGTGTTTTGTTAGTTTTAAACAATTACTATTATGTTCATGTTTTAAATAGAAATATTAGTTCATTTTCTTATTTGGATAAGGAAGGTTTTATTTTCATTATTGAGAATGGTAAATGTTCTGTTTATCGTAGTGACATTTTTATATGGATGGTGATTTGCATATTGGTCTTTATCTTTTAAATCTTGAACCTCTCAATAAAGAAAATATCTATAACATAACTACCAAAAGGATCAAGTCAAACAATTTGAATCTGACCTACCTTTGGCATTACTGTCTAGGCTATATAAATGAGAAACACACTTCAAAGATCCTTAAAGATAGACTTCTTAACTCATTTGATACTAGTGAATCTTGTTTACTGGGAAAGATGACGAAGGCACTTTTCACCAGGCATATTGAGAGGGCTACTGACTTATTGGGCTTAATACATACAGATGTATATGGTTTACTAAATACTACTATCAGACGTAGTCACTTGTACTTCATTACTTTTATAGATGGCTATAATATATATGGATATATCTATCTAATGAAACACGAATCTAAATATTTTGAATTGTTCAAAATGTAACATTTTAAAATTTTAAAATGGAACTAATTAACTGTACATAAAGGTAATTTAGTAAATTAGTAAAATAAATGCATTTGTTAAGGTTTCAAGTTACTAATGGAACTATTAGATCAATTGGGCAGCTTCAAATTAGGCTAGGATGGTTATTGAGTTTATTGGACCCTAAGAGATGGCCAAAACTATGTTGGGTTGAATTGGAGCATTCGCCATAGCAAACATCCCTATTCATCGTGATGAACGGACAGATTCATTAAATCTATCACGAGTTGCTTGTGATAGAGAGAAGGAAAAAGAGAAAAGTGAGAAGGAAATAGAGGAGAGGATTTCTTTACTAGGGCATGAGTTCCACACCACTTGAAGAGTATTTGGAGCTTGATTTAAGTTAGATAATCCCCTTTTACATCTCATTTACCTCTTTCATGTGCTTTCAGCATGAGTTTGGATTGTGGGAGGTTTAATTTTGATATGAAGGTGTTTTTAGATAAACCCACTATCTTAGATGAAGGCATTGGGAGTTAATTTAAGTCTTCATACTTATAGTTGGGGAGTTTATGCTGTTTTGGAGCTGGGACCTAGGGTTTCAACAAACCTTGGGCTAAATTTAGGACTTTTGGAGTAATGTGAGTTCTAAATTAGTGTTAATTAGCTTATTGGAAGTTAAATAAAGTTAATAAAATATTGTTAAGATATTAGTTTACCAATGATAAAGATTAAGGGATGTAGGTAGCTTATTTAAGCTAAGAAATGTCAATGTTACAGCTAATAATTAATTATTAGTACTTAATTATCTAGATTATAATTGCCTAGTGTTTGCTGGAGCTTGTGGAAGCTTGAGAAGTATGGTAACTACACAAGTAACCCTTTTTGGTAACAAAAAGGTTGAAGTAACTGGATAACCCACTCAGCATGTGCCATTTTTGTTGTCATGACAACAAATTGTTGTCATAGCAACACTTCGAACTTCCAGAGAGTGCCATTTTTTCATTCGATATCTAATTTGAGCAATTTAAGTGTCCACACGAAGCTCTTTGAGCCCTCTTACTAGTGACATTAGTCTCACACACAAATGATCATCTATTAAAAAGATGGAGACCCAAACCCAAAATGATTTGTTTTCAACTCAAAACACACACAATGGTGTCCAACTCACAATGCCAAACGCCATTACCCTTAAAAACGCTTTGGCCACCTCAAATGGACCACACACAACATGACAAGCCAATCATATCACCCCAATATGCATTAATACTCAAAAATGATGACCTAACTGCTAATTCACAATAACACAAAGGGGTGGATAAAACTTAACACATATATCAATTTGGTCATTTTGACACACAAATCACCTCAAATATATCACTTGTAATTGTAACTTGGCCAAGCACATACACTTAACCCACAACATTAACCTTGGACCAAGATACACACACTTATCACAAATTCATATAAGTGATAACCAAAATAATGTCATGTTCTTAAGTTGGCATAGTATAATAATAATATTCATTACAATACCCAAAAAGAGGAAAGGGAAGAGCTATACAACAATGCTCTTTACTCTTCAATCACCCCTTCCTTTCTCTTGCCCTTACCAAAGTCCTTACTTGTAAAATAAAACCACAAGGTGAGATAAACATCTCAATAACAAAATAGTTCACTATTATTAATTAACATGTACAACCATAAGAGAGTAAAGCTATTAAACACCTATACTTTTAGCATATTATAACATACTCATTTTCATCGATACAAATCATTTACCATTAGCATGATCATTCTACCATCTGAGCCTCCATATCACCTCAACTAAAACCATAAGCTATTGGGCCAAGTGCACATCTACAATGGTCTTAGCTCACATTTGATAGTAGGATCACCCAACCAAAGGTATCCTATCCCACTTCTAGACTATGATTTTCCCCTATCATAGATAAATTAGGGTGTCGTTACTCTAATACTATATCACTGATGCTAAGGAGCATCATTCTCCAATGCCATATCCCACATGGATACTAAGGAGAAAATCTCCAACACCGTGCCTCACTAAACACTAAAGAGATACATGCTATATGAACTTTCACTACTCCTTTCTATGGGTGAACTCCTACTCTCTAATATGATCATGCTCACACTCATCATATATAACGCATATACATTTCAATTTCTCAACCAGTCCATATAAAACTTTCATCATTTTTATTGTTTGTAAATAGTTTTTCATGCACAAAATTACATTTCCCAATATGCAAGGTTATCAAATTCTAAGTAATAAATTTAACATATATACTCATAGACAGTTAAACAATATAATCAAATAGAGTAAATTATTTCATTACCCCAATCCTTTGCCACACAAAAAGGTTATCATGGCTCAACATTAGCTCCATAAATTCTACACGCACAAGGTAACTTGAGCAACACTCAATCTACACAATTAAGTGACAATTGTCAATTATCACTCTGGATAACCCCGAATTTATTAGGTTCTAAGTACCTATAATATCTAAATTCCTTATCTAACCATACCAACCATTTAAAAACACTCTAACTATCTTATTTAACATCCCATCACACCAAATTCATTATCTAATTCCCTACATTTTCTTAAAATCTTCAAATTATACCTAAGGTTCGTCCAAACCTTTAACAAAAATTTTAACTCATCATAAAACTCATAAACCTAGGGTTAGAGGCTTGATTTAACTCCCCAAGCCAATGGGTTCGGTCCAAATCCAAGAAAACCAAAATCAAAGCCCCTATTATCCTAAAAGTCAAAAAATTTTGCATAAGAGGGAGAAGAGGGAATGTGAAACTTACCCAATGATGATTCAAGCGTTAAATGCTTTTAATGTGGCCTAAGGATCGTGCTTTAGAAGCCATAAGCCTCTCTTTCCATTGCTCCTTCAATTTTCCTTCTTTCTTCCTTTTGCTTCTGGTCTATTTTTTGTGTCTAATAAATACTAATTTTTGACATGCCCACTGTGACGCATGGCATAGAAAATCCCACTAAAATTTTAAACTCCTTTCTATGCCATGACCTACTTAAACATCAACCTACACTTCTTCTAAGACTGTTTAAAGATCTAAAAACCATATTAGTCTTCCATAAACCTCATTAATCAGTAATTTATCTAAATTAACCAAATTACCCTTGAAAACACTGAAAATTCTTTATTCAAAAACCTAGGATGTTATAGCATGAGAAGGTCAATTGTATTATTAGTACATTAATACAACTAGTGCCCGTGAAAACAGAGGGAACAAGATGAATACAAACTATGTAACATCCTAAAAATTAACCTAAGATTAATTAAGTCAATCAAGGAAAAATGAACAATTTTAGAGAAATATTTAAAGATAAATAATTTTAGTTAGGGGATTATTATTAAATTTAATTTAGAATAAAATTCAAATCCTAAATTATGATTTTTTTAGAAATATAAATAATAATAATAACATTATTATTATATAAAAGAAAAGAAAAAAGGAAAAGGAATAAATAAAAAAATAAGAAGGGGGACAGATTGACATCTGTGTGTGTGTATGTGTGTGTTTGATATTAAAAAAAAGGGAAAGAGGGAGTGGGATTATGGGACCCACAACCAACTAAAAATAACATCCCTCTCTTTCCTTTTCTTTTCCTCACTTTTTCATTTCATTTCCTCTTCCTCAATGTGAACAAAGACAACGAGTGCGACGCCGATGACCAAAGCTAAAGTAAAAGATAAGGTTTTATAATAGTATACTTTAGATTAGAGTTTAAATATTCTAAGACTATGTAAGTATCCTAAATATTTTTCTTAGTCATATTTCCTCTTTAGTTTTATATTTTTAGATTATGAAAAATTTAGTGTTTGAAAGAGGGATGAGTTTTTAATGAATAAATCTAGTTATTGAGATTGTTGGTAGTATAATAATTTGAATTTAAGGCTTTTTGGTTAAACCTTATATCTCATTTTTGGTTAAATGTAAAAATATAAATTAACTTGTTGATGTTTAGATAATTATTTGAGATGAGAAATAAATTATTATGGCTATAGAATCATGATTCTAGGCTTGAGACTAATTTTACAATTTTGAGTATTTTTATGTATGAATTTTTAGAATAAAAAGAGAAATGTTGATATTAGAAAATTATTTGAATGATGATTTTTGCCAAACTTCAATGAAATTATAGTGAAGAAAGCTATTGAACCAAGTAGATAGGTTCAAATATATGAAATTAAATTTTAAGACTCAAAAGGCTAAGGCTAAAGTCTTAAAAAAAAATAAAATAAAATAAATATCTAAGTATTGGAATAGGGCTGCACAAAGGACTGACTCAATAAAACTTCGACCTAACCCGAAGTCTAGTCCTTTTTATGAAAAGGATTGAGTTAAGCAACCTGTGGTCTGGTCCGGTCTTAGAATAACCCGAAGCTAAATAGGATAGGACTGGTCCAGTAAGACTAAGAGACTGGTCCCGATCTTGTCCAACATCTCACTTTCTTTCTTTTTTCATCCATGAGAGTTAACAATTTATTTCAACATAATAAAATTATTTATAGTCATATAAAATTTAGCACAATAATAACAGTTATAAATTCACAACAATCTCCAACAAAAAAAAGTATTTCAATTACAACACAAATTATTCAAATTAAACAACCTTTAACAACATTAAACGACCTTCAACATGTCTAAAGTCCATTACACTAAGTGAACAATAAATTTCACTAATAAAAGGAGAAGACTGAGATTGGTCAATGCTATAATTTTTCTCAATATTCATGAATTCACAAGTATAAAACATAAAAAATACTAATTATAATTATAAATTAACTTATTGTAATAATAATTAATACATTAATTATAATTGTTCATGGTGAATAACAAATACTAGGCATGTCAAAGACGCTGAGCCTCAATTGATAATGAAAGGGTCTCGAGCTCCCATACCAAAGTTTACTCAAATGTAAAAGGATACAACACTTTGGTAGAACAAGTGTTTGATTTTATTGAAATGCAAAAATATTACGAGTCTAAACTGAAAGATTAACTATTAAATTAAAAGGCTAAAAAGTGTAAATGTGAGTCTTTGATTGAGTATTAATTAGTTTCTTTTGTGTCTTCGTCTTTTATTTATAGCGTTAGAGTGGTGGTCTCTTCCTTAAGACCTAGCATGTTTTTTCGAAAAATCAGGGATCTCACGAAACTCATGACATCATTTTTATCCCACGCTCTCTATTTTGGTAATCAGTCTGTTTTACCACGATACTTGGGCGTGAAGCCTGTAGATTTTAGCATTATTTAAGATTGTGTCTTTTATGCCAATGGTCTAATATTTGCAGTTGACGGGATTTTGATAGGTTTATTTATTGTGACCTTTATTGAGCATCAGGGTCAGCCCCTTTTGTTTATTTTAGGCCCGACGCTTTAGTTACTCAGCCTAACTAGTCCTGTGACCTATTTGAGTGACATTTCATGTTTTAGCCCAAACAATGCCCTCATCTACCAGTGGCTAATAATGTAAGCCATATGGCACATTTGAAAAAAGACTGAAACATCACTTCATTTTCGAGTGCCCTTTCTTAATATAAGCTTATTTATTTATTTTTTTTGGTCACTTATCTTACCCTTTCTGCCGTTTCTTGGCCTTCAAGCATTCACTCCCTTGCATCCCTCTTAGCTTCGCTCTTAAATGGCTTCCTCTACTTCTGCCACTGTCTCTATTGCCACTCTATGTTCTACATCTGCCCGGAGTTTGCTTGATTCTCTAGAGACTATCCGAAATCCCATTACCCTACTTGGTGGGTTTATGATAGGTGGTTTGAAAACCCTTATTTCCCCTTAGATTGGTCCCTCATTCTAATGGTCATTTATTTTCTTTATAGGAGGATTCTTCATTTCACAAATATGTGGCTTTCTGAGAAGGTTTTTTACTTCTCCTGTTTAGCCCTTCCGTTTTATTAGAGAAATATGCTAATTGTTCTTTATTTTTCTCCAGTACTTCTCCTTAGAGTTTTTGAAATATCTAATAAAAGCGATATCAGGTTTCTACCTATCCTAAGTCACAGGCCCTACTCAACCAAATCCATAGCCATTGACCTTTATACATAATTTGATCTTCGCCTGGATGACCTCGCCTTTCCCCAAGTCATCCTATAGAAAACTTAAGAACTGGCCCCAGTCTCCTCACGCTAGGGTCAACTGAGTGAGGCACTTGAAACAGGAGTATGCACCCCAGTGGAAGGAGATGGGTCTTTATGACCTGATTCAATTGTCCCTAGTTGATGTCGACATCCCAATTGAGCTTTTGATATCCCTTTTAAGTTTCTAGGCTTCGGGCTGCAATGCCTTCATATTTGAGCTCAACCTTATGTCCTTCATGTTATGGGACATTTTCATGTTCTTAGGGCTGCCCATCACTGGAGAGGAGAACTTCTATGCAATCCTTGAGAAGCATGACTCCTATACCACTCTCCTAGCTGACTTGGAGGGTAAGATTAGGAGTATGGGCTCCTACACAAAGATTATGAAGCTATTCTTTAAGAGGCCAATCAGCAAGCCCATCACCCTCATGGAGCACCTGGTCTTCATCTGGATCCTATTGAGCTAATAGATCCAGGCCTTAGGGGGAGGGAAGCTCGTGCAGCTATATTTAAGGATTGCCCAGTCCTTACTCTACGGAAATCAGATAGCCTTAGGGATGATGTTTTTGTGCCATTTCTATGATGGCATGAGGGAATTACTGACGAAGATGCCCTTCAACAACTTCCATAAGCCCGTCTAGTTTCTGAAGTTGTAAACGACGGCCTAATTCCCCCTTCTTTAGCAGGAGCCCTTTCCTGACGATTCTAGTGCCAACCACCCCTTTACTTGCCTTTTAGGTGGTCATTTGCTGACTGACTCAAAGAATTTCTTTGAGTTCTTTAGTCAGTAGAGCTGGTCCTTAGAGAGGATCTTGAAGGCTTTCAATATTCCAAACTGTTGTCTTCCCACCTGATACAAGTATATGGTGGACCAGAAGAACAAGCCTACCAAACTACTAAGGGATGAGGTTTTCCTCTTAAACACTACTCCTAGGAAGATGTGGCTACAGTATACTAGCTCCTTCTTCAAGTCTCTGAAGGTTTACTTAGAGTCTTATCATCCTCAACTAGCGACGGGCCAGTTTAGATTGAGTCAGTGCATCCTTCAAGGCCTATTCCCCTAAATCAGTGTGGAGCTACTGGATCGGGAGGCTATCGACCAAATAGCCGTCCCACACACCACCCAACAATAGTGCAACATAGAGCTTGTAAATAGAGACGCCTGCCTTCACTTCAATAAATGGTGGCCCTAGCACTTTAGATGCATAATAAAGAGCCATACCAGTAAGTATTACCTTTTATGTTTTAATTTCCTTCTGCCTTTTTTTCTTTTATTTTGACAAAGTCTAATCCTATTTGAATCCTTTTGTAAGCCATGATTGGACACAATCTCACGTGCTGATGATATTCTTGAGGGGAAACATCGACGCCCTTATAGCTTTTGAGACCCAAACGGCCCCTTCTCTGAGGTCTGTGGTCCAAGGCATAGACCAGGATGATGTATCCTCCCAAATATCAATCCCAAAGAAGCTTGGGGCTAAGAAGAACCCCTCCTTAAGTCGCCCAGATAAAGGAGACAGTCCTGACAAGAGGAAGCGGGCTTAGTCTTCTTTGCCTGATATTAAGAAGAGGAAGAAGATAGCGCCTCCTCCCCTCAATCAACCTTCCTCTAGTCCTCTCTTAGCCAGTTCTACTCCCTAAAAGGGAAAGAGCACGCACAAGCACCAACGGACAATGATCCTGTCAGTAGAATCTAACGACGATAGGGTGAGTCCCCTTCAACATGGAGAGACAGGGACCTAGTTCCCAAACCCTCAAGTAGTCACTTCCCCCGCCTCTATCACTACTGAGCCAATCCTTATGGATCCAACTAAAGTTGCTCAGGATGTGGCTCGAGAGGCGATAGAGCATGTTGAGGATCCGGGGGCTGCTATGTTTGTTATGGCCTTAAGTGGTGCTATCGGTCCAGAAGACCTCGGGGTTGCTATTGGTCAGGGAGAAGTTTTCACTATAACCCTGAGTGGTGAGTTGGAGCTTGAGGCCAATAAAGTTCAAGATCCACCTTCTACTGAGGCCCCATAGATGGTTCCTCCCATCAGTTTGATCCCACCCATTAGCTCGACAAGCACTCTAGAGGTGGGGGCCCTGAGAAGCCCTTGGAGGGATTTCAAGCAATGACTGTAGAGAATGCAATAGCACCTTGGCCTCCACCTAAGGTGTCTTAGTATAGGGTCAAACTAACTCTTTCACACTCACGGGTTGTGTAAAGAAGGCCCTACAATCAACAACACTCATAGACCTGATTTAAGTATTAGCTTATTTTGCCTTTTCCTTCTATTTCTAGTCACTTTCTTTGTCTCTCATCACTGACCTTATTTCATTTTCTTCAGATAGCTTTGTCAGAAGCAGTACCCACTGATGGCTTTTTGGGCCGCATCTGCATCCTTGAAATAGACATGGTTTTAGATTCTTGGAGGGTCATGCCGTTCCAACTCATGTGAGACCCACTTCTCATTCCTAAGAAAAACTATGAGGAGATGATTTGGGCTCTCAAGGCTGTGAAGAAGTCAATCTTCATGCTTGAGCTAGCCCTCCTTTGAGCTCAAGTCCCAACATGCTACAGCATCATCAGTTGTTGCCGTAAAGAGCTCCCCCTTCTGTCAGCCTATTCGAAAAATAATTGATTTGTGAGGGACGAGTATCTTGCCACCAAGATCCTAACGACTGCTGCCACTGATCAGGTCCAGGAGATTACCCCTTACGTGGATCACCTCCAGGCACTATGGGATAAGGTGGCAGACTTGAGGCGCCAGCTAGCAGCAATTGAAGAGGAACTAGCACAAGCTGAAGTTGAAGACGGTCCAGCTGAACCTGAATTGGAGATCATGACTAAGGCTCTGGATGAGGCACAGGCCATTTTAGATGAAAAGCTTTATTCCATACAGGAATTTAGGATGGCCCTTACTCACCATCTGACCTTATACGAAGAGCTAGACTTAGCTTTAGCGACGTGGGAGACTATGTGTACTATTTATAAATAATAGACATATGTATCTTGTTTTTCATTCTTTATTTTTTATTCTTTACTCTTTACTCTGTACTATATGCTCCTTGTAACACACTTTATATGTAATAAATAGTAAATTATTTTTTATTATTATGTGCCCCCCTGAGGCCATTCTAGGCCTTAAGTCCTTTATTGCTTTAGACTTTACTATAATGATGGCCAATACTTCTTTAAATATTTTTCATTTATAGCCCATTTGTGTGGAGTCCCGTTGATGCTAGCTAACACATGTGCGTTCCCTTTAAGTACTTAATTTATCCTGAGTAACCCTTCCCAATTAGGTGAAATTTTACCAAGCATTCGATCTTTAAAACTAGGTGGTAACATAAGTTTTCACACAAGCTCGTCTACACGAAAGTGCTTTTTTATTCATTTATTATATATCCTTAAAACTTCTTTCTTTTGGGCGATCATATGATCCAGTACTTATAACTAAATTTCATCTAACTGAATTAACTCATTCACCATTACCTTATTGTAGTCCTCAGACAGTCTTTCTAGATTGTTAACAACACGTAAAGAAGGGACTACTATTTCCATAAGCAAAACGGCTTCATGCCCCTATGTCAACACATACGGGCTCGTGTCCGTAGCCTCTCTCTTTAACGTCCAGTATGCACATAGTGTCTCAGGTAATCGTACGTGCCATTCTCTAAGGTTTTCTTCGATTATCTTCTTTAGAATTTTAAGGATTATCTTATTGAAAGCTTTAGCTTGTCCATTTGTCCGAGGGTAATATGGCGAGGATGTCAATAATTTAATCCAACTTTCCTCAGCAAAGGATTTGAAGTCACTTCTAATGGATATTGTTCCTTAGTCTATTGTAATCATTTAAGGAATGCCAAATCAAAATATAATTTGCTCACGTACGAAGTTAATGACATCGTCCTGTTCCACTTTCTTCATAGGGACGACCTCTACCTACTTCATGAAATAATTTGTGGCCACTAAGATGAATAAGTGGCCCTTGGATGAGTTTAGATAGATCTTCCCTATTACGTCCATAGCCCATCCTCAAAAAGGCTATGGTTTGATAATTGGATGCATGTCTGATACTGGTACCTGTTGTGTTGGCCCATAAGTCTAGTACTTTTTGCATCTTCTAGCATATTTAATGCAATCTTTCATCATTGATAGCCACTAATATCCATACCTACGCAACAACCATTGCATCTTTGGCCCTGACTGATGGGCCCCATATGCTCTTTCATAGACCTGTCTTAAGACCTCCATATAGTCAGTAAAGGCCAAACACCTGAGTAATAATCCATCAGGGCCTTTCCTGTATAATTCATCTCTTATTAGAATAAAGTATTGAGTGCGCATCCTCGTTCTATAAGGGTATCGTTGATTGGAATTTTTAGATAACTCTTAAAATCATCTTGCCAATCCCAGGCTAACCCTTGTGAGACCGTGCCGTATTGTACTATCAAACCACATTGAGTAATCGAGGGATGTTCTTATTATTCCACCACAATTATCTTTTTGGTGAGTTTGAGTGACAGCCTTAGCCCTGATGCTATTTGAGCCAGTTAATTGGCTTTCTAATTCTGAGCTTAGGGAACATGAGTTAACTTTTCCATTTTGAACTCTTCTAAGATCTGAGAAGCCCCAACATGATACATTACTAAAGTTGGGCTCGTACACTTATACTCGCTAGTCAATTGTTTGATGACTAACTGAGAATCGCCTTCTATGACCACATCACGGGCTTTCATTTCCTAAAGAATTTCAAGCTTTATGAGTAGTGCTTCGTACTCGGCTTAATTATTAGTACATTCAAAATCTAATTGAAGAGATGATATTATTTTTACCCTAATAGGAGAGGTTACTACTATCCCGACCCCATATGCTTGTTTAGTACTAGGCCCATCGAAATTAAGCACCCAGGGCCCTGGGTCTTCTGAGAACATAGGTAGTTCTTGCCCCTCTTCGGGGAGCCCAGTTGAAGGGTGATCAACCAAGAAATCTGCTAATGCTTGGCCCTTCACTGATTTTTGAGGTAAAAATATTAATGAGAATTCTGCCATGGCCAAGCTCTACTTTCCTATACGACCTATCATAATTAGCTGATTAAATATGTATTTAATTAAATAAGAATGGGAAACCACCTACACAATTGTATTTATTATATAATGCCTCAATTTAGTACAAGCATAGTA
Organism: Prosopis cineraria; assembly: GCF_029017545.1. NCBI lineage: Eukaryota > Viridiplantae > Streptophyta > Magnoliopsida > Fabales > Fabaceae > Prosopis > Prosopis cineraria. The sequence continues at coordinate 12,674,233 of NW_026555332.1, read as the reverse complement.
CAGTGCCAAACAAGCTATCTCTACAGCTGAGTAGCTAGTCTCTGTAGGAGTTAAGACCGCCTGCTCACATCCTCAATTAAGATTTTGGGCTAACATTCAACCTATGGATGTAGTGGTGAAAGCTAAATATAATAAAAGTGAAGTGTTCTCCTTTAGGGCTACTAAGACCGGAGGCTTTGTCAAGTATTCTTTAATCTTGTCAAAGGCCACCTGATGATGTCCGGTCTAAGTGAATTCTTCAGCTTCTTTAAGTTTCAAGAGCTCAAAAAAATCTTCTGTCTTTCCTGCTACATTTAATTGACCTGTTTTAAGAACCTTTAAAGCTCTTTCTTGTTGCTTGGTGCCTTTACCTCCAAGATAGCTCGTGCTTTATTCCAGTCTACTTCAACCCCCTTTTGTGGACCAGGAATCCAAGGAAATTACCTACAATTAGCTTGAAAGCACACTTAAGTGGATTTAATTTAAGGCTGACTTCCCTCATTTGAAGAAAACTCATCCTCAAATACTCAATATGACCATGTGCCTTCTTAGATTTAATCATTATATCATCTATGTACACTTTCAGATGTTTTTTTATCATATCGTGGAAGATAGTATTCATAACCCGTTGATAGGTAGCCCCAGCATTTTTTAAACTGAATGGCATGACTACCCATTCGAATGTTTCAATAGAGCCCAGACACTTAAAAGTGGTTTTATAAATGTCTTCTTTCACGATAAATATTTAATTATATTTGGAGAAACAATCCATAAATGATAATAAAGTATTTCTAGCTCCAACATCTATTAACTTTTTGTAATAGGCTTTACATACACATCTTTAGGTGTGGCTATATTCACGTTTTGAAAATCTACACAAACTCAAAGATTTTTATTTTTCTTGATTACTGGGACTATATTTGAGAGATATTGGGCATAACTACAAGGCAGTATGAATATGGCTCTTAGAAGGCATTTGATCTCCTCCTTTACTCATAACTCTACCTCGACTGACATTCTTTTGGTAGGCTGTTGGTACGGTCTATAATTTAGCTTTATAGGAAGCCTGTGTTCGATCAATTGTCTCGCTAGCCATGGCATTTCATCGTAGTCCCATGCGAAGCAATCCTTGAATTCCTTCAGTACTTGCTTGAAGGCATTCTTTTTCTCTTTATTTAGTAGTGAGCTAATGATAGTGATCCTCGACTCTTCTGGGAATCCGAGGTTTACTGTGTAATGTCCATCTTGACATTACCAAAACAACACTCACACATCGTTGTGATAACCAGGATTTAATAAAACCCCTTACTAAAGCTACCACAACTCAAAGGTTTGAAAATAATTAGTTAAAATATTGGGATCCCAAGAAAACCTTTTTTAAAATATAGTTTGAGCTCAAACCATGGTTAAAAATAGATTAAAAGTAAATATAGAAAACAAACTACATCAAAATCTGGCTTAAATGCCACTTTTCAGCAAATACTGGTCTATCTGATACGGCATAAGCCATACTCGCTGCGATAGATGGCACAGAGGGACAAGTCCCTCGATAGCCCAATGCGACGTGGCGCGCACCTACTGTCATGACAGCAGATTGCTATCATGGCATCTCTCCAAACTTTCAGAGCGCGCCATTTTACCATCCGACATCTGATTTGAGCAGTTTAAGTGTCCACACGAAGCTCTTTGAGCCCTCTAGCTAACGACACCAGTCTCACACTCAAACAATCATCCATTTAAAATATAGACACACAAACCCTAAATGGTTTGTTTTCACAACAAAACACATATTATGGTGTCCAACTCACACTACACAATGCCATTAACCCCGAAGACAACTTGACCACCTCAAATGGACCACACACCACATAACAATCCATTCATATCACACAATTAAATAATCACGCTCAAAATGACCACAAAACCCCCATTGGACAATAACATAATGGGGTGGATAAAATTTAACACACCAATCAATTGGTCATTTTGACACTCGAAATACTTAATATGTATATAAATCACTTGAAGCAACTTGGCCAAGCACACGATTAATCCATATCATCATTCTTGGACCAAGATATACATACTTATCACAAATTCATACAAGTGATCTCTAAATAATGTCATGTTCTTAAGTTGACAATATTTAGTGACAATATTCATTATAATACACAAAAAGAGAAAAGGGAAGAGCCATACAATGACGCTCTTCACTCTTTAAATACTCCTTCCTTCCCTTTGCCCCTACCAGAGCCTTCACCTATAAAATATAACCATGGGGTGAGATAAACATCTCAGTAACTAATATAACTCATTAAATGTTTATTATCATAAATAACCATGAGAAAGTAACAAAACCATAGTATTATCAAGCATACCAAAAATTATAAGATATATGTATCTCTTCTCAACAAAACATATAGTTTTACACTAGCATGATCATCTAACTATTGAACCTTCAATGCTCCCCGACATGAAACCATAGGCTCTTTGGTTCAACTATTTACTGACCCAAGCACACTTTTAGTGGTAGAAATATCTGACCAAAGGTAATCTAACCTGCCTACGGATTATAGTTTTTTCCTCTTCACACACTTGTAATAGAGGCGTCGTTGACTCCTAATCACACCTTTACAGGTACTAAGGAGTTTCCAGACTACCCAAATGTCCCTTGGTAACAATCCCATATAAGGCTGCACCGGATGTCTCATGGTGTTAGCCCGACCATATAAATTTTTCACTCACATATCTCCACACACACATATTCTCACATATCTCGGGTCAAATCCTACCTCCTATAATCTTGCTCTTTCATAAATTCTATCACTTTTCATCACATTCCCACATCATAATCTTATATACATAGTATGTATATATATATCAACTAAAATCGATAACCTCTTGCAAATCAATTTTTCATACAAAAATCATTTACAATGTCACATTATGCACAAAACTCTTTAAAACCACAACTTTATCATTTAAAATTACTTCTACATAGTTAAAATAGTTAATAAACACAATAAACTATATAGTTACCTCAACCCTTTTGTCACAAAAAAGGGGTTACCGTGGCTCAACGTTAGCTCCACACGTTCTATATGCACGATATAGCTCAAGCAATGCTCAATCTACACCAATAAGTGACAATTGTCAATTATCACTCCAAATAACTCCAAATTCACTAGGTTCTAAATGCTTAAAATACACAAATTCCTTTTCTAACAACATCAACCATTCCCACACACTCTAACCATCCTATTACACATTCCAACACACTAAATTATACTTAAGGTTCATCCAAACCCTTACCAAAAATTCTCAATCACCACAAAACTCATAAACTTAAGGTTAAGAGCTTGATTTAACTCCCCAAGATCTTAAATAAACTAATGGGTTTGGTCTAAATCTAAGGGAACCAAAATCAAAGCTCCCATTAACCCAAATGTTCAGATTTTTGCATAAAAGAGGGGGAAGAAGGAATGTACAACTTACCCAATAGTGATTTAAGCTCCAAATGCCCTCAAAGTAACCTAGGGATCGTGCCCTAGCAAACTAAAAGCTTTTCTCTATCGCTCTCTCTCAGTATCTCTCTTTTATCTTCTATTTTCAATCTGTTTTTGGCATCTAATAAGTACAAATTTTGCACGTGCGCTGTGGCGCACAACTCTCCTACCACGGCGTATGGCATAGAAAGCCTCACAAAATTTTAAACTTCCTTCCATGCCATGGCACGCTTGAACCTCAACCTAGCCCTCTTCTAAAGTTGTCCAAGGATTTAAAAACTATATTAGTCTCCATAAACCTCACTAAATAACAATTTATTTAAATTGATCAAATTACCCTTGAAATACTGATAATTACTAATGAGGGAACTTAAGATGTTACATACTTCTTCCAATAGATCCTGAACCTCTAGGGCTATATCTTTAAATTTCAGAGGTGTAGGGCCTAGCTCGTGCAGTTGCATTATCCTTTAGGTTTCATCTTCATATACGACTTCGACCCTAAAGGTTTTGAGTCCATAGTCTTCTAGTCTCTCTTATATATTATGCAACTATAACCTCTGAATGGCCGTGGCTGTTATGCCTTTCTTTTGTCTGACTCAATTATCAACCAGTTCTATGACGGGCTCATGCCTCTATGATGTTAATGGCACTATAGCATTTGTTGTTGCTCTGCACAAAAGAATTCCATGTGCCTTTCAAAACATAAATAAGTCCACATCAGTGTCATAATACCTCACATATATAAAGTCAGTGACTATTGTGAATGGCTTATCTTTAGCCCAAACTACTTTTACTTCTTCCCTTTTTTCATATAAAAAGCATCTAATATAGTGAGGAAGGTACACACTCATTGGTATGGATCTAATCCTGACCTAAGAGGGCCTGATGCTATGCTGTGGTACTGATCACGAAAAAGGCCATCAGTGAGGACTTAGTCCCAATATCAACCTATAATGGTAGTATGCTGAGGACCTTAGAGGCAGTTCCAATGAATCCTACCATGAACACCTCAGTTGGCATCAGGTCATGCTCTTCACGCCCCATCTTAAGCATCATATGGGTTGGTAGTATGTTCACCACCGAGCTGTTATCCATAAGGACCTTAGTCATCGGCCTCCCATTGAAATATGTCTTAATGTACAAAGGCTTCAGGTGCTAGGTCATCTTAACACTTAGTTTTTCCAAAAAGGCCTGCTTTAGCTTTCCTTCTATTGCTTTCAAGGTGACTTGGAAAACGGGCTCCGTAGCCTTCTCTCTTTACTCTTGCATCCTCATTGGTTTATACTCCTTTTCATCCCTTAACTCCATCAGGAAATATTAATATGGGCTTATATATGTCGGCCTAAGGAGTTTTGCTCATGCTGGTCTTGAGTCCTATTGAAGGTAGACCAGAACTGAGAGAGGAGCATTAATGAAAGCACGCAATAGAGGTTAAGAGGTATTTCCCTAACATGAGTGGTCCCATCATACTGGTTTTCATTCTCACTCCCCTCATCCTGATCCTCAGTGGACTTCCTCCTGAACTTGTTAGTTTCTTACTACACATCAGGGCTTTCCTTTACCTTAGTTTTCCTCCCCTCATCATTTTTGAGTCCTGGTTAAGGTGGCTAGGAACTTCTTATGCCTCATGACTCTCCATTTTAAAAGGGGTACGTTGTCAAGTAGCGTAACAAACCTGCTTGAGCCTTTAATAACTTTTAGTTTTGAAGAAAGCTCTGTGTTGCTTTATGATGTCATTAATGGTTATCAAGGTAGGCCGTCAGGGCCTACATCCCAACCCTTCAATGTCCTGTGAATGGTTTACCTGTCCCTAGCGGTGCTGAGTACCTAACAAAGAAGTCAAATTTGCCAAACAACTACCCTAGACGGTCCTAACCACCTTAAATCCATCTGGCTCTATCATTATCAATCTTCTAGGACCAACATCCCATCCCTAGGGTCATTTGCTATTTTTCTCGTTCTGTGGTTGTCTATGTTCTGGGTTTCTCCCAGACAATCCCAAACTACCTTAGAATTGTCCAAGCTTTTGACATTCTGTCTTTCTAAGCCAATGTCCCATTTGGAAGACTTGTTCCTACTGGATCGCTCCTTAGGTTTCCGTAGGCAGTTTCACACTATCCTTAAGTTTTCCTGACTCTCTTCCTCCCTATTCCAAACGTTCCAGGGCCTCTTATCTCTTTGCTTACCATCATTTCTCCTAAGCCATCATTTGCCAAAGTTTATTTCCACCATATTAACTATGGCAAATGGTAGGAATGGGTCTTTGTCTACGACCATGGATTCTTCCTTAGGGAACTTCAGAAACCCCTTGTTGATCTAGTCCTAGATGACATTCTTGAAACCCCAACAAGCCTTACTATTGTGACTCCATGAGTGATGGTATTTACAGTATTCCTTCTCTCTCTATTTTTCCTTTGAAGGAATTTTATGATCAATAGATAGGGAGATAAATTTTTTCTTAAGGAGAAAATCAAAGATTTCCTCTATTTTGGTGGTGTCAAAGGTATATTGGATGGTGTTTGGCCTTTTAAGAATCTCTCCGGCCTTCCTCATTAGAGCTGAGCATATATAGTTGCCAGTATTTTTTAATTCTGCCATCACCATGTCAAGGTCTCTAAAATAGTTTCCTGCCACAGTCTGTCGGTAATAGTCCGTTTCCTTGAGTAGTTCCTTGTATCCCCATACTTTAGCTGCTAGTTCATAGAAATCTTGAAATTTCATCCCCTAAAATTTCTTTCAAAGCTTTATATCTAGTCCTGCTTGAGCTAACTTGATGAACTTAGTTTTTGGAAGTGACATATGGCACTTAGCTTTACAATCATTTAAACCTTACCAAGTATTGGTCTATCGTCTCTCTGGCCCATTGGGTGAGCTTACAGAGTTCTACTATGCTGAGCTCCAACTCTACCTTAGAGAACTAAATATGGAACTTTTGTTCCATTTTCACCTAACTGGTGATTGAGTTGTGAGGCAACGAAGTGTACCATGTGAATGTCGAGCCCATGAGAGTGTTCAGGAACAATCTTAGCTTTAAGTTTGTAAAGTTCTCATAGTTGGCAATCTTGCCACATTAGATTATGAACCTCCTAATATGCCATAGTGTCAATTGTGTTCTGTCCCTTAAGAATAGCGTGAAATCAGGGATCCTGTATCCTCAAAGGAACAAGTTGTCCCTATCTATGTACTTTAAGAAGGTGGGGCAGCTAATTAGCCTCAACCTTAGTCCATATATATCCTGGATAGCATCCCTCAGGGCCTCCATGTTCATCAGTTAGTTCGGAGGCTCGTTCTAATGCTTTGAGATCATTGCCATGCCCACCGGGCCACTCGTGCCAAGCTCCTGTAAATAATATAAATGATTACTTAAAGGATTAGTGTGAGAAAATATTTAAGGGTTAGGGATGTCTCTTATAAGTGGTTGGCCCTGATAGCCAATACCTATATTGATTCCTGCTTGTTGCCCTCCAAGTGACCCTAAACTTGAGCCTACTTTCAGAGGAGTGCTTCTCAATAATAAGGCTATGTTCTTCATGCTGTTATGCAAAGCCTACATCATGATCTACTGTCGTTCCTTCTCCTTGCGTTCTGACATTTTCAAGGATAGTGTAAAGAACCTTTAGTTCTCTTCCAGCTGCTTATCCATCCAGTCTTGAATCCCCCATAGCACTTCTGCCACAGGATCGTTGGATATGATCAATGGGTTAGCTTGTCCACTTCTTGGCTTTAAGCCAGGGCTTATGCTGCTGCTACCTATCAACATCGGCATTATGTGCTCACGACGTTCAGTCGCCTCAACATCCAATAATAAGTGTTCTAACCCTGTGTGCACAGAGGTTCCTTTTGCTTTGTGAGAACTAGCATCTATTTTATCAATCTTTTTATCTTTTTGAGTCCTTGCCATCTTTGTTACACAAGTCCCACCGAGCATGCCAAAAATTGTTCGTGGTGAATAACAAATACTAAGCATGCTAGAGACGCTGAGTCTCTATTAATAAGAAAAGGGTCACAAGCTCTCTTACCACAATTCACTCGAATGTAAAAAGATATAAGGCTTTGGTAGAACAAGTGTTTAATTTTATTGAAATGAGAAAAATTTATAAGTCTAAACTAAAAGATTAACTGTTAAACTAAAAGGTTAAAAAGTGTAAGTGTGAGTTTTTAATTGAGTGTTGACTAGTTTTTTCTATATCTTTATCTTCTAATTATAGTATCAGAGTTGTGATCTTTCTTAAGACCTAGCACGTTTTGCCAAAAAATTAGGAATCTCACAAAACTCATGACACGATCTTTATCCCACACTCTCCATTTTGGTAATCAGCCTATTTACCAAGATACTTGGGCATGAAGCCTGTAGATTTTAGTATTACTTGAGATCATCTTTCATGCCAACGGTCTAATGTTTGCAGATGATGGGATTTTAGTAGGTTTATTCATTGTGGCCTTTATCAAGTATTGAGGCTGGCCCCTTTTGTTTATATTGGGCTAGACACTTCAGTTACTCAGCATAACTAACCCTGTAATCTATTTGAATGACATTTTATGTTTTAGTCCAAACAATAATTATATTAAATAAGTTTATAAGACCGAACCTGACCAAGTGGTCTAGATGCTTAGTCTCTTGTCCAATCCAACCTAAAGAAAGAGTTTGATCTTTTTAATCTTTTTGGTCTTGAAAGATCAATTTTTTTTGTACCGAACATGACTGAGTTTGTCTCGGGTTAGATTAGACAGCAATGAAATGAAATGCTTTTGCACAACTATATGTTGGAATATGAGTGAAAATTGGATTAATAATATTATTAACACATTGTGATGTGATTTAAATGTAGATTAATTGTTAGTTAGCACCAATCAAACTTTCAAAATCTTTGAAAGTGTTGTAATTTGAGGGGTAACCTTTGACCTCTCAAAGGTTGAGGTAACTAAGGAAAAATCTATTTTATGCATTTGTGTGTCAATTAATTATTTATGTTTATAAAACAAATGAGTGTGTGTGTGTGTGTGTCCAAATCTTGAATTGTTATTTGTAATGCATATTATGGCTTTGTTGAGATCCTATAATTTGTGACCAAATTAATTGTGACATGATTTAAGTAATGAGATTGAAGGTTGATGATGATGTATGCACTCTTAATTATAAATTTTGGATTGTACATAGTGATGAATTATGTATGAGCATGTTGAGTTTTTATATGCTGCTAATGTGATTTATGTGATAACATGAAAAATTGATGCATGAGACATGATAAAGATATGATGATTCTTAATGTTTGTTGAGTTTGAAAATTGAGGAAACATTTTGGTAATTGTGAATTATACATATAAATTATTGAAATGCATTTCTTATGAACATGATCATATGGTGAGAGTTTGCCTTAGTGAAGGAGCTAGAGGTTGTGTAAAATCCATATGATACTTAGCTATTAACCAATAATCTTAAGGGTTATAGCCATTACTTATCTTGTAGGGTACTGTAGCATTATTTCTATTAAGGGACCTAACCCTACTAACCTATCTGAAGTTTTGGGTAAAGTTAATCTTGGGTATGATACCCCATAGTGTGTGATTTGAAGGAAATCATGTTTATAAGTAAATAAGATAACCCAAGCCCAGTAGCCCCTTACGATATGATTAAGGTTTTAGGTAGTCTCACCACATGGATAATCCCTTCCAGTTGTTGGCCTACGGATTTCATGTTAGAGGAAACAAGGGGGGATATAAGGAAGAAATTAATCATGCATATTATTATTATCATGTCATTTGAGTCATTAATGGCTATGTTTGAGACTATGATTGTAATTGTGAAAATGAGAATGTATGGTAAATTTGTGGATAATATATAAGTGGCCACTTATGCCAATTTTATATGAATATTTAGTACTTGTGGGCAATCGTGCCAGTTTTGTCCTTAATTTTATTCTTGAGATTATTCACATGAGTTAGATATTATTGTGATTAGTATGATCTTGATTTGATTATTTACATGGTCATCTTGATGAATTTTTTTAGCCACTTGCATTTATAATTAATTATCATGCATTCATATAACTTAGACGTACTTTGGTTACTGAATGGTTGTACTCACCCCTTATTTTAGGCTAAGTAATCATAATTACTTCTTTAGGCCTTTTTCTTTTTATTTTGATATGCATATTTAGTTTATGATATTGCCAACTAGGACAATATATTGTTAATCTACTTGCATTATGGGTTTTATGTTGGGTGGAAATGTATTTGAGGCCCTTGAAAATGTGGTTTGGTGTTTATATTTATATTAATAGGCTAAAATATTTGTGTAAGTGAAAATAGTTATTATATACATGATTTGAGAACTGAAATATTGTTTTAGTGTCCAAAGGTGAGTGGTTAATATTAAGTATATGTGAATAAAAAGGAAAATTTATGCATGTGATGAGCTATTGATGAATAGATGATATATAGAGTATAATGACTAGTTGATAATTATTGTGATAAATGTGATTGAGACTTTGACCTTCTGCTGCCAGTTATGGAAACGTTTGAATGGCTAAGGGTTATGTTGGTGAATATATATATTATGTCGAGTAGGACATAGAGAGAAAATAAAGGGGAGTTTTTCTCCTATCTTGAGATGTATTTCTTAATCATGTTTCTACATAGGTTTAATTGAATGATGTGAACTCTTAAAATATTTTAAAGACTTGAAATTTTTGTTTTAAATAGTTGTAAAAATATATGTTAAGAATTTGTTTAGGTTAATCTCTATAGGATAACCCTTTTGGATTAGTCCTTGATTAACCATGGTTAGTGTAATGATCTAAGTCCTAATTTAAGGCACTCTTTTACAAACCGGCCCAAGAAGAAGGTTTTCAAAGATGAAAAGGCTTGCGCTGGGTGAAGTACGACGATGCAAGGTCAAGATTAGTGTTTTGTGTTGCCAAGTCTTAGTAAGTTTGGCAGTGTTGAGAATCCTTTAATTATCCTCTTGTTGCCTACTTTTAAGAAAATGGCAACGCCATGATTCTTTAAATTTGAATTTAGGCTTTAAAGAAAAAAAAACTGTTTGCGCCATTTATTGACTAAGGATGTGCTTCACTGTGTGCGATGGCAAGAGTGAATGCACAGAGAAACTTGGGTAGTGGGTGGAGTGAATGAAACTAAACCACTGACTTCCTAAATGTGGCATTCTGCTTACATTCATGAGGTCAGTTTGCTGTTCGGCGTAGATTATTGATAAGGGCATATTTTCTATATAATTAGGTATTTATCTTATTTTATATTTGATTATATTTATTAATATTTTATACCTATTTAATTAATTTATATATATTTTTCTCTTGTCATTTAATTATAAGATAAAGAAGAATTTTTAATATAAAATCTATTCATATCTTCTTCTTTTTTATGCAAGAAAAAAGAGTAAACCACTTAGATAAAAGAAAGAAAAGGAGATAATCAGGAGAATTAAATATTATATATTAAAGAATAAGATAAGATTTAGACATGATCTAGATGGATTCTAAGCCCAAGAAAGATGAATTTATTATAAATAAACCTTTCAAAAGCCTCTTAACACATCTAATCCCATATTTGAAGGTTAGAAGGCACGTTGTGGAGTCTGGAGGAGCCTTCTAAGTTGGAAGATTTTCTCTCTTATCTTCTTCTTTAGATTTTTGTTTATACTTTATATCTAGGATTGTAGCTTTAAATTTACAAGTTCTTGCTCAATTTTCAGTCAAAGTAGAGAGTAGTATGGCTGGGATATTATTTTTCTTTATTTGGTTTCAATTATTTTTCTTGTTGAATAATAATTTTTGCCTATAAAATTTATATTTGTTTTTATATTTATCTATCTCATTTTAATTACTCTTTATATAGATGCCTATATAGATTGTCTGGTATTTTGATGAAGTGAAAGGTAAAGAAATTACCAAGACCTAGAGATAAACACAGATAACTAAATTAGAAATAATTTAAGACTTTGTGATGGCTTAGATTGTAACTTTATGACTTAATTAGAGAGTAGAATTTAATAAGAACTAGATTTAACTCTAATTAAATACATTCTAATATACTGAAAGGTAATTAGGACACCTTAAAAATAGTTGTCACTATAAAAGAAAGGAAGATAATTAATTGAATTAGGATAATCCATCTTGATAAGTGAATCCTAATTCGTATTGCTTGTTTGATTGATTGGTTCATTGCTTTTATCGATTTTCTTATTTATTTTCTTTATTTAATTATTAAATATTTTCCAAACAAAATTCTTATTTATTTTCTTAAATAACGAAGATCATTGTCTTCTTCTAAATTCGATCTGAAATACTTTGAATTTATTACTATATCGATCTTTGAACATACAAGGCTAATCAGTTATCTTAAAATTGGATTGGGGCCTTGACCAATTACTCTTCTTAGGCTTAACATGCTGATTTTGGTCCAAACACGTAAATTAATATATCTAGTGGCTCAATTATCAAGGCTTGATAAAAAAAATAAATTATAGAGACTTAATTCAAAATGGAAGAAAATTATGGTGCAAGGAAGGGAGTAGTTTTTTCCCTCATAAAATACGAAGCCTTTTTTTAAAAAAAAAAATATAATTTTAGATCCCTATACTTTACTCACATTTTATTATTAGTCTTTGTACTTTACTTTTAATATTTTTGATCCCTATACTTTTATTTTTTATTATTGTATGTTCCTTCAAAGTTCCTATACTTTATTCATTAAGGGACTTAAAATAATAAAAATAAAAAATATAAAAACCAAAACACTGAAAATAAAATATAGAGATGATAAACTAACTTTCACTTCATTGCTCCGACATCTCCCACAAACCAACTTGCGACGATAAGGAAGAAAAAGAACCCTTAGCTTTTTCAGCACGTTGGCCTCATACTTTTATATAATACACACACATCAGCCAAGGCGACTTGCATTTCTAACGGGGGATGGGTTATGTCCATATATATATATATATATATATATATAAGGATAAATTGACCCATTGAATAAAACAAATCTTATATTTAAAAAATATGAACTAAATTTTTAAAAAATTTAAAAGTATAACCAATTCATAGTAATATACAAAGAATTGTTGATATATAATGGATTTATCATTAATATATATAACAGTATATTATTGATAAATATAATAAATCAATTATAATGTAAAATATAATGAACATTAGGCTGTTTATTCAATTCGATTTTATAATATAGGCAATATTTACAAAACCTCCCACGTAAAAATGTCCCTCGGCATCTATGAGATTCTTCTTCCAAAATAGTCACCCATGTCCTCCCATTCATCCTTCTCACCATCTCATTGTCACTATCAGCATCAGCAATGTGTGCCCTCTTCTTCATTCTTCCAGACTCAACTTGTCTCGTTGTAATTAGTTGCGTCTCATTGTCGACCCTTCTTCATCAGGTTGGCTTCCCTTCATCGTCCCTTTCCTTTGTCATGTTTGTGTGCACAATTGATGAGTGAACACACTCCCACTGTCGCCCCTTATCTTGACCATATCCAAGAAGATTCAAGCAAATAATAGTAGTGAACCACCAAGGTCCGGGGAAGCAGATGATTGTTTAAAAATATTAAAATTAAATTGAGAATTAACAAATAAAATAATGCACCTCCATAATTTTTTAAAAAAAAAAGTTGGTACAATTGAAGTAATTATTATGAGGGGTTCAAGGTGTAAGATTATCTCAACTATTCAATTTGGATCAGGATGTAAAATTAATTTACATAAAGACTAATTTAAATATATAAATTTCACATGAAAGGATATAATAGTAAATCAGTTAGCCCCTCTAATTTCCTTCTTAACCAAACAATAGATTATTACAAATCCCTTCACTCTCCTTCTCTTTCCTCCCTTTTAACAAAACCAAATAAAGATAACATTAAAACTTTCCTCTTCTCTCCCCTTTTCTTGAACCAAATGCACCCTAAATATGTATCATAATTTTTTTATAAATAAGTTTATAATTTAAAAATGTCATATAATAAATTATACATGTATAAATATATAATATTTTAAAAAACAAAATATGAATCTATATATCTAATATATTAATTTAAAGAAAATTATAAAGAATATATATATATATATATATATATATTTGCATATCTTAATACACACATATGCGTATAATATAATTTTCTTATGTTAATCTCTGGGGACACTCAAAAGTTATAAAATCTCATTCTATAATTGATATCTCACTCGATAATTTATATTAAAAATAACAGAAATTAAAACTACTCCACATAGGTGTTTATGGCTCTGTGCTTTTCACAAATGGGTGTTTCATTACTGTCATAATGCGTTTGATTTTTACCCCATCCTATTGCAGCGTCACACTTTGAACTATATAGACTCCTACAACAAATATTTTCAAAATATAAATATTTTTTCTTAATTAATCTGGGTTCAAAATATTAACAACTTAGTATATATATAAAAACAATTCTCCACTTTATCCCTTATATTTATTAACTTAGATATCTAATGTATCTCTCACTTATTATATAATGCATTGGTAATTGGGATTAAAATAAAAAAAAACAACATATATTTTTTATAGAAATGAGTTCTTTAGTAGTAATTGGGATTAGGAGTAAAAGAAAATATTATATATATGTTTTTTGAAAATGAGTTCAAAAACTGCTTATATTTTTTAATCGGAGGGAGTACTTAGAATAGAAAAGGAGAGACGGAGGGGCATGGTCCTTGACATGAATGTAGTTCGGTCACTAATGGCTTTCAATAAGCCAATACTTATATATTGAAAAAAAAAAAACTAAAATTCCATTTACTTATTAAAAATGAATGATATAAAATTGATAGAAAAAATAAAAGTAAAAATAAGATAATTAAATGAAATAAGTGAATATATTCATGAAAAAATAATTTACTTCATTCGGAAAAAATTATTTAGTTTCTTTTAATTTTAATTTTTTCAATTAATTTCATTTTATTTTTTTTAATAACCAAATAAAATTTAAGGTTATGCGCTAAACTAACACAGTCGAGTTGTCCAATCCAATTTTTAAAAAAGTACGGAAAGGAACTTTCTTAGATTTGATTACTGAATTGGATTTCTGGGCCCAATAACAAACTTGGAATTTGGGCCAAAATAAAAATAACAAACTTGGAAAATAGAGAAAAGTCCAATATATAATGGGCTTATGAAATTGAAGTGCAAAAATTTTACTGGCCCATGTCATTATCAACAGAAACAGAAGTCACATAGAAGCTGCAGATGTAATACTTAAATTTCCAAAAAAAAAAAAAATAATTCAATAATAGTTAGTTTGGCCAAAAAATTGATAATAATTAAATTCCAAACAATTTTGACAAAAGACGGGTTAGAAATATAGATAAAAATAGTTGCAACTATGAAGTTTCAATTGTAATTCAAGCATTAAAAAGTCTTACGGATCAAGGAATCAAAGTCTCATTCAAATTAAGAAAAATATTGAAAAACATTAATCCTGTCTAAAAATGTAATAAATTTTTAATTTTATTATTGTTAAATATATATTTTAATGTATGAGGTGAAAAACGTATAATAAAATGTCAATAACATACTTTATGAATAGAACAAAAAAAAAATTCTTTATATCGTATAAATAGAACCGGAAAAAACAAATATATTTTAAAGAAGCTATTAAATTAAACTGTAGTTGGGATTTGGTTGAAATGGCATCTACCACACCGCCATTGACAAATTTTGCATTCAAATCAGCAACTTGCAAAGCTGGCAAGAAACGTGACGCTGGCATGTGGTTGACTTGGAGATCCGATTTCTATACACGTTAATCAAAACCTCGTTTGACTATACAATGGAGAATCATTTATTTTTTCAAAACTGGGAGATTATTAGAGAAGGATCTTATAGAAGGTATTTCACAGATATCAAGTTTAAATATGTAAAAAATGTTTTACCAAATATATACTTGCTCCATTCAAAAAAATCTTTTTAAAAAATTAAATATTAAAAAATATAAAGCATTTTTAGTCTTTTAAAATATAATTATTAATTTTTTATAAAAAATATCCCTATTGATAATGACTTTATATTTATTATAGGGTGTTTAATAAAGAGTAAATATGTAAAGATAAGGTTAGTTAAAAAGTAAGTAATTACTTTATTGAAGGATGAGATTCAATTACAAATATCTTATATTTTTTAACGAAAGAAATATATATATAAAGTATTATCAATGAATTCACATGGACACATTACTAAAATGACAAGTTATGATACTATTAATAAGTCCACTTCATATTATAACAAGTCAACAAAATTAAACATGTAAAAGGGAGTAACAACTTTTATTAGTGAATTAATAAGTATGCATTAATAAAATGATAAGTTAAGTTAGCGTTTTTAACAATTTCACTTCATATTTTAAAAAATAAAGGGTATTTTAATCATTTCCGCTGAATTTTTATTTTTAAATTTTTAATCCCTTAGTTTTGTGGTGTAATTTTAGGTTATATTGGTCTTGATTTAAAAGTAAACCCTTATGGGGTCTTTTGCTGAAACTTTCCCTTCGAAATTTTCATTAGATAATTCTCCATTTATGATTTTTATTATAACAATTTATCAAAACTTTAAATAAGGATACCACAATTATTAATCTAAAATTTGTTTTTATTTAATTTATTACGAGATGGTATATTCATGAAAAAAAATAAAATCCATCAAAAATTGTTTCTTTTTTTTATTAATATTTAAATGTAAATTTAAAATAAGTTTATTTGATAAAAAAACTATTAGATGTTTATTTAATTTGTTCCATGTATAAGGTTTTTCTAGATAACTTATTAATACTATAATTTCGTAATGATATTAATGAGTTATTAATAGTTAAAGAGTTTAAAATAAATATAGTATTTATTTAACTCTCATTTTGTAAATAAAAATATTATTTAAAAAATTTAAAATTAAAAAAAATTCACCTGAATAAAGATAAAAAAACTTTTAACTTTAAATTATTCAAAATTTTGGATAAAATTTCATTTAATTCTCATCCGAGGCCTGTGGGTCCTTGTTTGTCCCATTATATGGTTGATCGGTCTTTGGTCCCAAAGAAATAAAATCCGGACAAAAGTGCTTAACGGTTAAAAAGATGAATCGGAATGTGGGGCCCACCGGAGACAGAACCATGCCGCCCGCCACTTTGCTTTCAAATTTAATTCCAACTTGCGTCCGCGTGGCGTGTCCGCCGAGCTACTCTTACAGTCTTACTTTTCTTTTTTTAATTTAAAAAAATTATACTAAAAATATAAAAAGAACATATAAAAAGATCACAAGTAATTTTAAGGTCTGTTTGACAACCTCTTTTAAAAATAATTTTTTAATTATTTAGAATAAAAAAATAAAAAATTATATTTTATAATGTATTTTTAAAAAGTATTTTGAAGAATAAAAAAATAAAATATTATTTTAAAGAATAGAAAAATAAAAATAACTTTTAAGTATTTCAAGATTATTGTTCTGGAGAACAGGGAGAATGAAAAAATATCTATTTTACTATTTTTTATTTTCAAAACATGTTTTACAAAACATTAATTCTTAAAATAATAAAATAAAAATAATTTTAAACAGCCCCTAAAATTTCAAGTGAAGACATCTAGAATTAGGGTTCAAAGAAAGGGAAATACATAGAAGGGGAAAAACCTAAAGTAAAAGAAAATTTGTGGAAAAGAGAAGATACTGGAATCAATTATATTCCCTCTGTTTAAAAATGTAAGGTATTTTTAATCGAATCTCACTCTAATAAAGTAGTTACGTACTTTTCAACTAACCCTATATTTTCATATTTATCCTTATTAAACACCCTACAATAAATATAAAGTCATTATTAATAGGGGTACTTTTGAAAAAAAAGCAATGATTACATCTCAAAAACTAAAAATACTTTATATTTTTGAATATCAAACTCCTCAAAAAATGTCTTACATTTTTAAATGAAAAGAGTATAATATAACTAATTAACCATGATTTTCTATGATTGAAATCCAAAAATGCAGCTACGAGAAAAATTATTAAACTTACGAGTTGAAATAAACTTGTGATAAAAATGTAAACTTAAATTATAAATTTGAATTGTAAACTTATAAAAGTTTATCTCTATTAATAAAAATTTATCAAAAAATTATTATTAAATAAGTAAAATATAAAATATGACTGTAATTTAATTTAAATATATTAAAATATAAGTCATTAAAATTAAATCCATCTACGTTAATAAAATGTCATATAAGACATAGATATTTTAAAATAGGGAAATTTATTTTTGATATTTTTTGTTTTAAGTTTTTTATTAAGTCTTATAACTTTTATGAATTAAATTTTTCGTAGTACATAATTAACTTACTTAACTTGAAAAAGAAAAAATTTGATGAACTTAACAAGTCTAATCAAACTTGCATCTAGTTTAAATTTATGAATAATTGACATGATTTTATGAATTAAAAATATAAAAACGATAAATTTAGAGATAAACTAGTAAGTTTAATCAAGTTTGTATTTAATTTAAGTTTATAAGTGAATTGACATGATTTTATAAATTATAAATGTAAAAATGTTAACCTCGAAGAATCAATTATAGAGTTTGATAACTTTCTCTGTGAATAACTAACAAAATAAGTTTTTAAATAAATGTTTCAATTTATTTAAATAAAATCTTACATGACATTATTTTATAATAGAATATATATTTAATTTCTTACATTTTATTTTCCTACTATCACTAATGCCATAATTAATTTATATTTAATATCATTTTAATATCGTATTTTTATTAAACAGATTATAAATAAATGATGTGGCGTTGCTGAGCTTCTCAAAAATATCTCCTCTTTGTTGTTCACAACTAATGCAAATCTTCTCATATGATTGGTTTTTAATTGTACATTCTATAAAAATTTATTTAAAAAATGTAAGTATTTATTGAATTTGACATAAATACATTTTTTAAATGAAATATCAAAATTTGATATTCCGCGCTACCCTCTGCCCACTTCATCCAACTTCACCCTCTTCTTCCAACTTCTTGCATTGCTTTTTCATATTTTAAAATGAAAAAAAAATGAGATTTGAACATTTTAAAATGAAAATAAATTACTTTCGAGGATATTTAAAAGCTTTTAATGACACTTAAAGATCAAATATTTTATAAATTTTTGAAAAATAAAATCCTTTATTTTTTCACATTAAAGATAGTTTGAATTTTTTTAGATTTAATTTAAGAATGATAAAATGAAGGTTGATTTTTCAATAATAATCCTTAAAAAGGATAACATAGGGAAAATACTAATGATGGACACTAAAAAAAAAAAAATCAAATATAGGTTGGAAATATTTGGAGATTTAGTGGGAAAACATCAAAGATAGGTTAGCTTTTTTTTCAGGAACAATCGTTATAAAGAATGGGTATTGAAAAAATGAAGATATGTTATAGATTATCAGAAATTTTGTTGGAAGGGGGGAAAATCAAAGTTTTGTTGAAACTAAATATTAAAATTAAAATTTTTAGAAATTTACTAGTAAACTACTACTGCCCAATTCAGTTTCATCATCCTCACTTTTCTTTCTCTTTTTAACTTTTTTTTATTGCTTTTTCACATTTTTAAAATTAAAGTTTATTTTTTTCATGCAAAATGAAAAATTATAACATATTATTATTTATAATCATAAAGCTAAACAACAAAGAGAAATCCTCTCGAAAGTCGAAACCCACTTTGACTGACAAAGCAATGGAGATAAATAAAAAAAATATAAATGCCAATAATAGTAGAGAATAATAAAATTATTCTGAGGCCAATATAATATTGGTTTTCTATATTGAAACTGAAAAGACGCTTGATTGCTACGCTGCAAACAAGGCATGAGAACGAAATGAACTCCATAAATTAAAATAAGATGGAATCAAATTGTCATTTCTTATCATAATTCAATAAATATAATAAAATTAAATATTAATATTATATGTATGAAACTTGTCACACTCATTATAAATTTTATAAATTAAATTATCTTTTCTTTCTCATAAATATAATTGACTTATTTTTCTTCACATTTTGATTATTTTATTTTTTTATTTCTCTATTTCATTTTATTACGTTATTTAATTTTTTTGGGTAATTTTTATTACCTTCTTTTAGCAAGCAAATTAAGCCCTAGGATATCAATTTCGTCCATTCAAGCCCCTTCATCTTCTCCTTCCCCTCTCGATTCACCAAAAGGCACTTAAATAATATAAATATTTATTTTTCTGAGTTGGCATAAATTGAATTTATTTTAGAGGACGAATTAATTTATATATATATATATATATATATAACATTATTAGCAATTGAGACTGCCTGTCCTACACTCACCTTCACCTTCAGTGGCCTGGCGTGAATTTTAATAATAGATATGAGAAAAAAGAAAAAGAAGCTCTCAATTGCATGTGAGGAACCCTTGAAACAAGGGAAAGCAAATAAACTTTCATTATTATAATAATAAATCATTCATGTCATAAGATATTATTGTTGATTTCATAAGGTAATAAATTACAAATAAGAATTAATAATAAATTTTATTAAAAAATAAATAATATTTTTATTTTAATAACAAATTATTTTATATTAGTTTTTATTTATGATTGATATTTGTGAGAAGGACTGAATGTAATTCTCTTTAAAATTAATTATGAATTTAAAATCATGTTTTAAAAAAATACAAACACTCATTATACATATCAAAATTAATTATAAATTAAAAATTATGATTTTTTTAAAAATATCCAAACACCAATACATGTCAAAATTAATTATAAATCAAAAACCATGTTTATCTCATAAGTTTCTATTACTTGCTTTTCAATTCATTTTTTTAATTATACATTTCTACAAATTTATTCAAAAATCATATAAATTATTTTACAAATCATTTTTTTGTTCATAATTGATTTTGATATAATAAGATGTGTTTGGATATATTTTCATAAAATCATAGTTTTAGCTTTTAAAATTGATTGTTTTGGTTTTCCAAACATGCACTAAAAACTAGTTTCTTAATAAAAATATATTACATTTATGTACGTAAATTTATAAATTATAAATATAATATAATTTCTACTTTCTCACTGCTTGGTCAAAAACGCGATGTTTTTGACATTTTCCCATCCGGCGTCGTGAGAAGCCCCACCTCCTCCTACTTGGTTCTTACAGGAATTCGTTTCTTTTCTTTTCTTTTTTCTTTTTATGAGTTACTCTCTATGAATTTAGTAATAATTTAGCATTAACTTCAAATTTTTCATGAAGGGCTTTTCCGTTAGACACCGAATCACCAACTGCCAGCACCACCACCATGACGACTCTCCTCTCCTGAAATCACTGAAACTTCACCGTCTTTCGAATCCCTAAACATTTAATTTTCATGACCCATTCATAGTCTCTTCTTCTTCTTCTTTTTCGCTCTCTTTTTCTCTGCTCCTGATGCTATGAGTCTTCGCCAACGTCACCCTCCGGCTTCCACTCAAAGCCGGCCCCGTCAGCTGCCGGAAGATGAAGTTTACAACATCATCCCGGTGCACAATCTCCTCGCCGATCACCCTTCTCTCCGGTTCCCGGAGGTACGCGCCGCAGCGGCTGCTATTCGTGCCGTTGGTAACCTCCGGAAGCCCCCTTTCACTCAATGGCTGCCTAACATGGACCTCCTCGACTGGCTCGCCCTTTTCTTTGGCTTTCAGAAGGAAAATGTTCGGAACCAGCGGGAACACCTAGTGCTTCACCTTGCAAATGCCCAGATGCGCTTGACCCCTCCTCCTGATAACATCGACATTTTGGATGGTACTGTTCTGCGAAGATTCCGGAAGAAGCTCTTGAAGAACTACAGCAATTGGTGCTCTTATTTGGGAAAGAAATCTAACATTTGGATTTCCGATCGCCGAGGGGCCTCCTCTGACCAGCGACGAGAGCTGCTTTATGTTTCCCTCTATCTCCTGATCTGGGGTGAGGCTGCTAATCTTCGATTTGTCCCGGAATGCCTCTGCTATATTTTCCATCACATGGCCATGGAGCTGAACAAGATCTTGGAAGATTATATAGATGAGAATACTGGCCAGCCCGTGATCCCCTCAATTACCGGGGAGAATGGGTTCCTGAACGGTGTGGTTAAACCCATTTATGAAACGATGAAGGCTGAGGTAGATAATAGCAAGAATGGAACGGCTCCTCACAGTGCTTGGAGAAATTATGATGATATAAACGAATATTTTTGGAGTAAACGGTGTTTTGAGAAGCTGAAGTGGCCTATCAATGTTGGAAGCAACTTCTTTGTGACATCCAGTAGGGCAAAGCATGTGGGTAAGACAGGTTTTGTGGAGCAGAGGTCGTTTTGGAATTTATTCCGGAGTTTCGATAGGCTTTGGGTGATGCTGATACTGTTTCTCCAAGCGGCCATTATTGTTGCTTGGGAGCAGAAAGAATATCCTTGGCAAGCATTGGAGGATAGGACTGTACAGGTTCGAGTTTTAACAATTTTCTTCACTTGGAGTGGTTTGAGGTTTCTGCAGTCTTTGCTTGATGCAGGGATGCATTATAAGCTGGTTTCAAGGGAGACCATGGGCCTTGGAGTGAGAATGGTTCTCAAATGTGTCGTTGCTGCTGTCTGGATTGTTGTCTTTGGTGTATTTTATGGGAGGATATGGTCACAAAGACATCAAGATAGGAGGTGGTCAGCTGAAGCAAATAGGCGGGTGGTGAATTTTCTTGAGGTTGCACTTGCTTTTATCATTCCAGAGCTCCTTGCTCTAGCCCTCTTCATAATTCCTTGGGTTAGAAATTTTATTGAGAAAACAAATTGGAGAATCTTTTACATCCTATCCTGGTGGTTTCAGAGTAGATCTTTTGTTGGTCGTGGCTTGAGAGAAGGTCTTGTAGATAACATTAAATACACCTTGTTCTGGATTGTGGTGCTTGCCACTAAGTTTTGTTTCAGTTACTTCCTCCAGATTAAACCCATGATTGCTCCATCTAAGGCAGTGTTGGGTCTTAAGAATGTTGAGTATGAATGGCATGAGTTTCTTCGCAACAGCAACAGACTTGCTGTTGGACTTCTGTGGCTTCCTGTTGTTTTGGTCTATTTGATGGATATTCAGATTTGGTATTCGATATATTCATCTTTAGTTGGGGCAGCTGTGGGATTGTTTTCACACTTGGGTGAGATTCGAAATATGCAACATCTGCGATTGAGATTTCAATTTTTTGCTAGTGCAATCCAGTTTAATCTTATGCCAGAGGAACAGCTGTTAAATGCAAGAGGGACACTGAAGAACAGGCTTAAGGATGCTATCCATAGGTTGAAGCTCAGGTATGGGTTTGGCCAGCCCTACAGGAAGCTTGAGTCTAACCAGGTTGAGGCCACCAAATTTGCGTTGATATGGAATGAGATAATTTCATCTTTCAGGGAGGAGGATATCATCTCTGACCGAGAGGTTGAGCTGCTGGAGCTCCCACCAAACTCTTGGAATGTCAGGGTGATTCGCTGGCCATGTCTTCTTCTCTGCAATGAGTTGCTGCTGGCACTTAGTCAGGCCAAAGAATTAGTTGATAGTCCTGATAGGTGGCTTTGGAAGAAGATATGCAAGAATGAGTATAGGCGCTGTGCTGTCATTGAAGTATATGATTGTATCAAGCACTTGATCCTTGAGATTATCAAACCTATTAGTGAAGAGCATTCTATTGTGACAGTCTTGTTTCAAGAAATTGATCACTCACTTGCAATTGAGCGATTCACTAAAACATTTAAAACAACTGCGCTGCCCCAGATGCACAGCAAGCTGATTATACTTGTTGAGTTATTGAACAAGCCCCAGATAGACTCTATCAAGTTGGTAAATACCCTACAGGCCCTTTATGAGATTGCTATGCGAGATTTTTTTAAGGACAAAAGGAGTGCTGGCCAGCTAAGTGAGGATGGCTTGGCTCCATGCAATCCGGCTTCCTCAGGGGGTTTACTCTTTGCTAATGCTATTCGGCTGCCGGACACCAATGATGAGAACTTCTATCGGCAGGTTCGACGCTTACACACAATTCTTACCTCCAGGGATTCAATGCAAAACATTCCTGTAAATCTTGAAGCCAGGCGGCGGATTGCATTCTTCAGTAACTCACTTTTTATGAATATGCCCCATGCTCCTCAAGTTGAGAAAATGATGGCTTTCAGTGTTTTGACCCCTTACTACAGTGAAGACGTT
Organism: Prosopis cineraria; assembly: GCF_029017545.1. Classification (NCBI taxonomy): domain Eukaryota; kingdom Viridiplantae; phylum Streptophyta; class Magnoliopsida; order Fabales; family Fabaceae; genus Prosopis; species Prosopis cineraria. Next base: position 12,650,485 of record NW_026555332.1, on the reverse strand, counting down.
TTATTTAGCAAAGAACAACTAAGAACTGAGAATGAAGATGGGATTTCAATCCTATACTATTTGCAGACTATATTTGATGATGAGTGGAAGAATTTTATGGAAAGGATGCGGCGGGAGGGGATGATGAAAGACAGTGATATATGGACCGACAAACTTAGAGATTTGAGGCTTTGGGCATCTTACAGAGGTCAAACACTGTCTCGGACTGTCAGAGGAATGATGTATTATTATCGGGCCCTTAAGATGTTGGCTTTTCTTGATTCTGCATCAGAAATGGACATTCGAGAAGGCTCACGTGAGCTGGGTTCAATGAGGGGAGACAGTTTGGATGGTATTAACTCTGAAAGGTTTCCTTCCTCTAGGAGTCTAAGTAGGGCCAGCAGTTCTGTTAGTTTGTTATTCAAAGGCCATGAAAATGGGACTGCTTTGATGAAATTCACGTATGTGGTTGCTTGCCAGATATATGGGACTCAAAAACAGAAAAAGGACCCCCATGCTGATGAAATACTGTATCTAATGAAAAATAATGAAGCTCTTCGAGTTGCCTATGTGGATGAGGTTACCACTGGAAGGGATGCAAAGGATTATTACTCTGTTCTTGTCAAATATGACCAACAATTGGATAAGGAGGTTGAAATATATCGTATAAAGCTGCCAGGTCCCTTGAAACTTGGAGAAGGAAAGCCAGAAAATCAAAATCATGCCATCATCTTCAGCCGGGGTGATGCTGTTCAGACTATTGACATGAACCAGGACAACTACTTTGAAGAGGCGCTTAAAATGCGGAATCTCTTAGAAGAATACAAGCATTATTATGGGATTCGGAAACCTACTATTTTAGGAGTTAGAGAACACATTTTTACTGGTTCTGTTTCCTCTCTTGCTTGGTTCATGTCAGCTCAGGAAACAAGTTTTGTAACCTTAGGGCAGAGGGTTTTGGCAAATCCTTTGAAAGTCCGAATGCATTATGGTCATCCAGATGTGTTTGACAGGTTTTGGTTCTTAACTCGAGGTGGCATCAGTAAAGCTTCCAGAGTGATCAACATAAGTGAAGACATTTTTGCTGGGTTTAATTGCACTCTCCGTGGAGGTAATGTCACACACCATGAATACATTCAGGTTGGAAAGGGAAGGGATGTTGGGTTGAATCAAATATCTATGTTTGAAGCCAAGGTTGCCAGTGGAAATGGGGAGCAAGTTTTAAGCAGAGATGTCTACAGGTTGGGTCATAGGCTTGATTTCTTCCGTATGCTCTCGTTCTTCTACACTACTGTGGGATTTTTTTTCAACACAATGATGATTGTTCTGACTGTGTACGCATTTTTATGGGGACGACTCTATCTTGCTCTTAGTGGTGTTGAAGCTTCTATGGAGAGTAACAGCAATAACAATAAAGCACTTGGTACCATTTTAAATCAGCAATTCATCATCCAGCTTGGTATTTTCACTGCCCTTCCCATGATTGTGGAGAATTCCCTGGAGCATGGGTTCCTTCAAGCTATCTGGGATTTCCTGACAATGCAGCTCCAGCTTTCATCAGTTTTCTACACATTCTCTATGGGTACTCGTAGCCATTTCTTTGGCCGGACAATCCTTCATGGTGGGGCAAAGTATCGGGCAACTGGTCGTGGATTTGTTGTAGAGCACAAGAGTTTTGCAGAAAACTATAGGCTATATGCTCGCAGCCATTTTGTGAAAGCAATTGAATTGGGGCTGATTCTTATAATTTATGCATCACACAGCCCTGTAGCAACTGACACTTTTGTTTATATAGCCCTGACCATCACTAGTTGGTTTCTAGTTGTATCATGGATTATGGCGCCATTTGTGTTCAATCCTTCAGGCTTTGATTGGTTAAAGACTGTTTATGATTTTGATGATTTTATGAGCTGGATTTGGTACCAGGGAAGTGTGTTTGCTAAAGCCGAACAGAGCTGGGAAAGATGGTGGTGTGAAGAGCAAGATCATTTAAGGGTAACTGGCCTTTGGGGAAAGTTATTGGAGATAATTTTGGACCTTCGGTTCTTCTTTTTCCAGTTTGGAATTGTTTATCAGCTAGGTATTGCTGCTGGAAGTACCAGTATTGCTGTATACTTGTTATCTTGGATCTATGTGTTTGTTGTCTTTGGGTTTTTTGTGGCAGTATCATATGCACGGAACAAATATGCAGCAAAAGAGCATATCTACTATCGGCTGGTTCAGTTCCTTGTCATTATCCTTGTGATACTTGTGATAAGTTTCTTGCTGGAATTTACTGAATTCAAGTTTGTGGATATTTTTACAAGCATGTTGGCGTTCATTCCCACAGGCTGGGGCCTTATATTGATTGCCCAGGTATTCCAGCCATTTCTGCAGTCATCCGTCATTTGGAATGGGGTTGTTTCTGTGGCTCGTCTATATGATATATTATTTGGAGTCATTGTTATGGCTCCTGTAGCATTGCTGTCATGGTTGCCAGGGTTTCAGTCTATGCAGACCAGAGTTCTTTTCAATGAAGCATTCAGCAGGGGCCTCCGGATATTCCAGATTATTACAGGAAAAAAGTCAGCAAGCTAACTTTTGACTTGAGGTAATGTTTTTTCATGCATTCTAGTGTAGATTTTTGTATAATTTATCGTAATTTTGGTGTGGCTTCTCTTGTTATTGGATCTTTTGTTAATAGAAAAGTTTGACCAGACAGATAAACCTTCTTCCTTTTAAGCCAGAACTATGTTCATTTCCTCGTGCAACTGATGGTCTAGATTCTGAATATGAGCGAACAGTTTATATTCTTTGTGTAAATGGTTAAGTGGGCAACACATACTATCACCACGTGTTAAGTATAGTGCTGGAACGATATGAGGTAGTTCTGTAGTTTTCTACAGCTCATTTTACCTTTAAATCCGTCATCAGTGAGCATTAATGTGATGCCAACCTACTAGTTCCTTTCTGACTGGTGAAAGCTTTTGTCATTTTCATCATTACTTTCATGCTTATTATAAGCTGGTGTATTCTTAGCCCACTTTGCATAGATATTTGAGTTGTTTTGAAAATAGGAGCATGAGTAGCTTAAAAATATCAGATCCTAACACCTCAATTCAATGGGAACATAACACCTTTTGAACTTCTACCAACCTTAAGAACGATATATCGATGAACCGGGGAGTGGGGATCATTGTATGTTTTCTGAATATAGCCCCATGTATAGTTAACTCATAAAACATAAATACATGTATCTGAATTAGTAATATTTTAGGCCTTCATCTGTATCAGATAGACATTTTCTTGCTAGAAAGTGTTTTTTTTTTGGGACGAGTTTGTATGAGTAATATTGAATATAAGACCCTTTTGTGCAATTTGCTTTGGTCCTTCATGTATGAACCCATCCATGTTGTCTCCTTCATTAAATACTGTTTTCACCAAAATATCCCTAATTAATGCTCAATTTTTTTTCGTAAAAAGATATTACTAGTTAAAACATCCCATTAAATGCTGGGATAAACGTGGAAGAGTGGTACAGATATTTTTCACATTAATAAACAATTTTCTTAATCATGGTGAATTAGTTAAAAAGAGTCCTATATTTAGGTCGGAGTGAGTAATAATATCCTATTATATACTCAGGAGCATTATGGTTTTATGCCTGTGTTGTCAAGCAAAGTCACTGGTGTGAAGTTGGCCCCCTGGTACCTTGTCACTAATGGAGAACCTCTTGATTCTATTCAAATATGTGTTATTGTGGGGTCCCTGATTCTCTCTTTTTTCTTTGGTACACCAAATGAAATTCAACACCCAAGTAAACAGAAGAAAACAACTGAAGAGAACCCTAGTTGCCTCTCATAAATATAATCCCTACACACTGTCATTGATAACTTTAACAGCAAGACTGCTTTTTAAATAATAAACACTCATATCATAACTAAGTATACTTCAGTTTAACTGAGATGGCCATGTTTTTTTTCTTTGGGTATGACTATATAGAGTCTTCTATTGTTGCCTTTTCCATTTCATTTAGACAAGGAGCTCTAATCCTTTGAACCTTTTCGCTGTTCTTGCATTTAATTTCTGTCCTCTTTGGCGCCCTTAGCTTATTTGTTAGTGTATCTGCAGGAAGTTCCGTCCCCCTTTTTAGGAGTTTTTAGGTGTTAAGTTACCAAGGCATAAAAATCATGGAATCTAAGATTCACATGTTTAGCATGGCAATTTTTGGTAGAGAAAAATGGCGTCGTAACGTCATTTAGGGGACAAGGCTGCTTCTTGTTGTTTAGTTTGGCAATTGAATGCTGTGACCAAAGTATTTTTTTAAGTCGATAAATTTCATGGAATGATGTAATCTTAAGTATTTTTTTGGATGGCAATAAGCATCTTGGTTACTGTACTAAAGAGGCTTTTATTAGATGCCTCTCCAAATATGTGTTCAGAACTTGCTTCTTTTGAACCTAAGGTTAGCATGTTGTTTGCAGGTTTGGATTTGGGATGAGACGAAGCTGTAGAAGACAAAGAACAGAAGGCATTGAGTTTATAGACTTTCTTCTTTAGACGTTCATTCATTTTATATTGGTGTTAGTTGCTGTGATTTTTTTTTTTTTTGGTGGCCAGAAATTAGTAGTTGTGATTATATTTTTGTTAATTAATATTCATTGAGAGGAGAATGCCTCTTCTTCCCCTCTTTCTTTGCTGTGGCTTTATTTGTTTTTGTAATTAGTCAATAGTCAACTCTGATTGCGATTTAACATCCCTAACAACTGGAAACCAGAGGAAGAGCCTTTTATCTTGTCCACTGGCTTGGATTTGGAGTATTTGCAATTTTGCATTGACTAAAGTTTTGGTAGAATAATGGCTTTTTATATTTGATATGTTTTTTTGGGGGTGCATTTTCATATTTCACTCTAATCTTTTACACACGGCCTGAATGAAATGGTTTAACGGGAATGGTGGTTTTAGAGATAGTTTTCTTGGGGCTTCTAAATTTCTAATGTTTAGTAAAAAAAAAAAAAAAAAAATTCCAATGGGACTTCATCTAAATAATTTCCCTTTGGAATATTTTGTCAAATTTCCATATAAAATGAGAGATATTGCAATATTGAAATGGTGTGTGTGTGTATTTTTTTTTAATGATTTTTCAAAGAAAAATACCATAAAGTTGTGTAATTTTGATATTTTTCTTTGAAAAATTGTTTTAAAAAAAAAAACACACAAGTACAAGAGTGTGTCGTTTTTTGAGTTGCAAGATGTCAAAATGCTCCAGTTTTTTGGGTAAACAAATACTTAACATTGTATATGGAAGTTAATGATCAAAAGAAGAAAGAAAAACAAAATTTGAAAGATGATGCATTACAAAGAACATTAGTGTATGTAAGGGGCTCTGAGCCCTCAATTATCATATCAATAATTATCATATCAATAATGAGTAATTTATTTTCCCGTCTTAACTAGTTAAATCTCTATTTATTTATTTTTTACCAACTAACTAGTTAAATTTATATGCTTATTTATCTCTTTCTCTTAAGCTGACTTCTTAATTTCGTTTCCTTATCAAACAGTCCCCGAATCAAACATGGATGCATGATATACAATTATACCTAGTTTTTATGATGTTTGACTCAATTCACCTTGTTTTTTAAATTAAAAAAAAGATAAAATTAATCATTTAATTTTTATATTTTTAATTCAATAATTGTAATTCAGCTTTTAACATAATATAACTCAATGAATTCAGTTATAATTTGATTCTTGAATTTTAACTCAATGCAACTTAATTTTTGTAATTTTGAGTTATTTAAAACATTAATATTTGAGCTATAATAATAACAATAATTTTATTTTTTTTATAATTTTATTCTTAAAAATGCAAGGGCCAACATTTTATATAGATAAAATCATTTCAAAGTTTAATTTTTTTTTTCTTGGATCTCATCCATTTGTCTTGTTCTACACTACCCATTTCGGGTTTTGGTTTTATTTTAGTTTTCAATTCAAATTCTAACTTTGAATGGTCTAATTCGAGTCAACCTTTGAAGTGGTTTGATGCTCTAAGGCATCTTGTTTTTTTTCACCAAGTGATGGTTAAACTAGTTTGGGATTTTAAACGTTGGTTAAAATATTTTTTTTAATAAATGTGTCTATTTTTTTGCTAAAAAAGTCTAATTTTTATTACTTAACAAGACACCAACATGAGACTCATTGAAAATAACATCCAAAATTAATATTATTGACTGATATACATTAATATCATATAGGTCCCAGGGAATTTGCAAAAAATTATCATATTTTGTAGGACCATATTATTATTTGCATTTTTTAAAGAAATTTGTTTTGTCATTTTTCCTAAATAAATCCTTTATGGCCTTATCTGAAACTAATACATGAGTTGCGTGGAGGTGGATCCCTACTCCACCCCAAAGTTTTGATATAGCTTAGCTTGATGGACTATTTCATCTAGGTTATATGAATAGGTATGAATAATAAGCTTATTTTGTGACTGTTATTTAGTTTGTTATTTGTATTTCTGACTTCAACTAATTAACTTAAAATGTTAGTGGATTTGTTATTGTGAAGGATCTGTCAGTTGACATTTGTGTGTGGAAAGAACAAAATTGAAATGCCTTAAAATTGAAAGTAATATTTAATATTATGAAAAATCTTAAAATAATAATTTTATGGCTGGGCTTGATATATTCGAGTTCATTCTAATAAATTCGGCCCTTCAGCCCACCCGCTTTTCTAACTCAAACTTGATTCGAATAAGAAAAAAGTTATATTTTCCCTTTTAAAAAAACAAAATGGTTGACCAAGAAAAAGGATTTGCTTGGCGACAAGGATTAAAAATAAAAATAATAAAAAAAAAGAACGTTGCGCGTACGCTCACGCGCGATCTCCTTGCGGGTGCACGTGAAGAGGCATCGCGGTTGCCGGAGATCAAGAAACTGATTCAAAGGACATTGAAGACGTTGACAACTTAACATACTTCAGATGTTTAAGCTTGCAATTCATTATCGTCGACGATTATGAAGCTGTTCTTCTCTCTTCTCCTTCTTTTGTCTACAATTATATCTCTTTCTCGTCATTGTATTGCCAGGGGAGGCTTATGGGGCTCTGTTCCTTCAGGTCTTTTTCTTCTTAGTTCCTTAGAATACTATATCTCAATATCTTCCATATGCTTCTTCCTGGTTTCCGGGAAGATTTTGAATTGAGAAAGAATTGTGAACTTGGAGCCCTGAATTTGTTGTTAAAAAGCACTGAACCGGGAAAACTTGATTCCTTGCTCAATGAAATCTGATACGATGAGTCAGTTCCACGAGGAAGTAAAGTTATATGTAGAAAATTGGCGGATTTCTTTATTTTTTCAAAACTTGTTGTGTTTCTAACTGTTAGTTTATCTTAATTTTGTAAGGCTTAAACACTAGTGGTGGTGCAAGTCATGCAAGGCACTTGTTTGAGGACCATCAAACTCAGAGTCAGACAAGGTATTGGCTGTGGAACTTTATCTAAGTAACTGTGACGCAGTTGTTGTTTTCCCGTTTTGTGCATTAACTTCAAATCTGTTCCCCTTTTTGCCGAAGTACTTTTGACTTGTCTGGCGGGTACATGACCAATTCCGACCTTGAAATGGCAATTAAGGATTTTGGACGAAGGTGCAGCAACATTTCTAGAATATACAGGTGATTCCTCAGACATGTGCTTGATTGATTATCCATCTCCAGATTACTCTTCTGCGAATGGCTTCCACAAGACATTTTAATAACAGCTTTCATGACTAACTGGACCTCAATATTTTATTTTAAAATTTTTTTGGCGATGGATAAACTGATTTGTGGTTTGTTTCTCTCTTCGAGGGATTTTTTATCAGTATTGGGAAGAGTGTGAATGGAGTTCCACTGGTAATTTTTTTTTCCTTTTCCTTCTTTCCTTCTTTTCTTTTTTCCCTTCTTCATGCAGTTTGTTCATGACTTAAATGTCTTTTAAGATGTGAGGGAAGCTTAAAAATCTTAGTAGTAAGTGATTGTTATGACATTCGTTGCATGAAGTGGGTGATAGAGATTTCTGACAAGCCTGGCGAAGAAGAGGCTGAACCTGCATTTAAGGTGAGTGATTGCACTACATTAGTGAAGCAGCCATTTCATTGTTTTTTGTATAGTTGAATTGATGGGGCACAATGGCGTCATATAACCATGTAGCTGACCCCACTTAGTGGGATAAGGCTTGTTGTTGTTGTTGAAATCAATATATATTGACATATTGTTCAAGAAAATCCAACAAGTAGCCGTGGGAAATTACTATAGTTGGGACATTACACATTGATGACAGGAAGACAGAGAATCTTGGAACAACTTTTCTAATCATTTTGTCTCATCAATCCTTATATAATCTATACAAGTGAGCAGAAAATAAAATGATTACATGTAATATATCCCATATGTAAATTACTGCAAGCATTTTTGTAAGTCTCCTATGTGTTATGGTTCCCTTTTCACGTTACTCGGAATTCAAAATTGTTACATTCTGAAGAAAATTTTAACATCTAATTGGAAGACCTTAGCAATACTCATCCATGAGTTTTCTGAACCTGGCAAGATTCATGGATAAAGGGTTTAAATTGTTCAAGTGAAAAAAACTCACGCAATTGCTTAGAACATTGATAATGCTTAATTTGTGTGGTAGCTGTGTGAATACTGCAGTTGTAATGAGCATGTTAGGCCATGCAAACCATTTGCATCCCTCAAATTGACCTAGGAGGCAAGGTGGAATTTTCTCAATCAAGAATGAATAGCTTTTGAAAATATTTCCTATTTTCTCATTTCCACCTAGTGGGATAAAGGCTTGTTGTTGTTGTTGTTGTAAGAATGAATAGCTTTTGAAAATATTTCCTATTTAAATAAGCGGCCTTATGTTGTAAGTAAGAATTGACAGGACTTGCTGTATGTATCAGTTGTTCCCATGACATTTGCTATTCAGAGAGCTGGTAGTTTGTCAAATAATCTCCGATTCCAAATGAACCTGCAAAATCTATAGTATAAATCAACTAATCATTTCTTTTTGAAGATGTAACCCTTATAAGATCCATCATAATTTTGAAGTAGACTTTTTCGTAGTTTAACATATATGGAATATTTACCTAAATTTATTCATACATGATGGAATCTAATTTGTATTAGTGAGGGAGTACAAGACAAGGAGCTGTTCTTTGAATTTTAACTGTTTTAGATGCTAGTTCTGGGTGGTTTTTCATTATTTAGGACTCTGACAATCTGTCGTGGTCTTTTGATAGAACATAGCAATCATGAAATAGTTATGAATGCTTGATGGGTACCCAAATAGAATGTGGAATGGAAAATTTCCATGAAAGCTAGTTACTGGGGTGGGAGAATTAACCCATTTAAAACCTGATGGAGCATCCCATACTATTCTAGTCAATTGTGCGATTTGGGCATCATATACTGCTTTAGTATTCCATCAATTGGATCTCTTTAGAGAGTTGATGTCTAGACAGTTACACTCTGCAACACTTCGCTTAGTGATGCTTTACTTAACTTCTTCACGGGTTAAAACCTTTCACTAGCTAGAACACCTTGGAGGCTGGCTTTTCCAAAACCATCAACCACTTAGCTTTGATACCAATTTATATGCACCCTAGTGGAATGTAGAACCCTCCCTATAGAGCATGGGATGCGCTGCTTGATGTTGGATTTAGGTATCCCTTATGACCTTACTCTATCAAAGTCACATGTGTAATGAGACGCTAGCATGCAAAGGTTGTTTTAGAAATGACTATTGAAGTGCGCATATCCAATTTTCAAGTTGCAATAGGCTATTCATCTATGCTAGTATTGCCATTGGTGTTTATCCTATATTTCACCACAGCAGCCTGTCACCTTATTTTTGATTTTGGTAGCTTTTGCACTTTTTCATAATAGAAATATTGTATTTGGAAAAAATGAAATATTTTATCTCCTTTTACCCATCAAAGAAAAATGTGATTTATTTATCTTCAGTTGCTGTTTCAGTGATATGTTCTACTCGTATGGGCAGGGCAATACAAATAGGAAATTAAGTAGCGTAGATGACTTTACACATCCAAGGGTGACACAACTCTAGCTTCCATTTTTGAAGTCTAAATGCGTCTGTTTGATGAAATGTTTATATATGTTTATTTAGTTTTATGTAATTTGCTGGGGAATTTCATGTTTGTGATTGATTTACTAATGGTGCAGTATATTGGAAATGTACATGGAGATGAGCCTGTGGGTCGTGAGCTTCTTATGTTTCTGGCAAATTGGTTATGTGATAACTATCTAAAAGATCCTCTGGTATTTAACTTATGCTTTCTTTATTTTTTTAAATAAAATGTTTGACCGTGATGTTCTTTTCCATCTCATTTGTTCTAGTATGTCAACTGTGCACCAAATCTCTCATTTGTTTCAGCAAGTTGGCTAAGATACTTATGACAATATATGGTGTATGTGGTGTGGTAACCAGCAACAATTTCCATCTGCATTGAGAGATAGATTGGAAGTCATGTAATATGACCTTTGCTGTTTTTATTAGCAATAGCTTTGCTAAAATACTTTGAAAGACTTTCATTCGATTGATAGTCACTGTTTTGGGAAGAGAAAGAAACATAGGCTTTACTATGCTCCATTATGGGGTATCAATATCATCCACTTGGTTAGGGCATTATGCTTGTGCTTTTAACTTATTTTTCCTACCTTTATTTTCTATGGGAAAGGTTTGTTATTTTGGCATCTTTGTGGACTTCACCAAATTTTCTGTTAGAGGGGGTTCTTTATATATGTATGATTTTCTGTCTTCTTTAAATGTTTGACACTGTAATGTCTCAGGCAACATTGATTGTGGAGAACATTCACCTTCACATACTTCCATCTTTGAATCCTGATGGCTTTAGTTTGAGAAGACGTAATAATGCGAATGATATTGATCTCAACAGGGATTTTCCTGACCAGGTAAATTTTATTTTGCTGTTAATACCTTTTTTCCCTTTTAAATAATTGTCTTGAGTTCTTTATTAGTGTTGATAATAATTATCAATTAGTATGAGTTCAGGTTTTTATTTTAAAATCATTGTCATCCTTTACATCATTCAATTCTATTTCAACCAATATTTGTTCATATTTAAATTGTGAGTAGTCATCCAAACTTAAAGATTAAGAGATTGGTTGATGAGAAAATTATATGAGAAAGGAGATTGGAAGAAAATCCTATGGCATTGAAGTAGTTGACATATATTTTATTTTTAAAAATTGGTAATCAATACACCTTTCAATAACTAAGAATTTTGGATAACTTAAACTTAGTTCATCCAAGTTGAACATGATGTATTAACATCATGGTAATGACTAAACCTGGTGGAAGTTTCACTAAATAAAATAGGTTCTTGGAAGGGAAAGGGTGTTGGGGGAGGGACAAGGTAGCTCAGTTGTTTTATAAATAATGTAAGTAGTTAACGAATGTCCTATGTGAGCATGATGTATTAAACATCTATTCATCATAAAAGGTTAAAAATCACATTGATAATGCCAATAAAACGCATAACATAAATTGCTTTAATAATGGCTTCCTAAATATAGTACTAAAACAGACAATCTTTTTATGTTTTTTTAAATATCATGTGGTTGATAGAATTTATGGTTAATTTGATGACCAGATTATTTGCTGGTTTTTATATTGTTTTCTGGTCAACTTCCTTCCTTCCTTTGTGTGCGCCTTTTTTTTTTTTTTTTTAAGTTTCAGTTTTGTCTTGTAATTCTAGTATCTGTTGCTGGTTAATGTTCCATGATTTTTAGGCATTTAGTGGGCAAATTCCTTGTAAGAACCCTGATGAATTTTTGAGGGTTAAAGGGTTGAAGTGATATGCTGGTTTTGTTTTGCTTGCAATTACTATATCCTGCATGAAACCATTTGTTTATTAATTGGAATGTCTTTTCGGCATGAAACAACAGTTCTTTCCTATCAATGAAAATGAAGATGCACGCCAACCTGAAACAAGAGCCATTATGAATTGGTTGAGAGAGATAAAATTCACAGCATCTGCCACTCTGCATGGGGTAGTATATTTTCAGTATGCAAATATTGTTTCTCTTCCATTTCTGATCATATTTGTGTTCTATTTCCATGAATTTTGTGCTTAACACGCTGGGCTAGTCTTTTTTCATCTATAATATGAAATACTGGCTTTCTTAAACTTCAGGAAGCTTTCATTCTATCTACCTTCTCCTTTAGAAGATACTTAATGCACAAATTGAATTATATGGGCTTGATTAAATTTTTTTGTTGCCTTGATTAATGATTATGACTTACTGCCAATTTTATCTTAAGGAACTAATGGTTTTTTTTTTTTTTTGTTTGTTTTTTGTTTTGGTTTTAAACACAGGGTGCACTGGTTGCAAACTACCCTTGGGATGGTACCCAAGATAAAAGGTGGTAAATCATGTTTTTTCAAAAAATTTTTTAACATATTTTATGATGCACTTATTCTGTTTGCTTTGAATTTTATGCACAAGTGTGTGCGTGCACATACACACACTTGTGCACACATGCACACTGCACTTCTTGGGGTGGGGGGGGGGGGAAGCATATGTATGAGTGCGTGCAGATGTGAACGGGCATGTGTGAATTTGAGATCAAAAGAAATAGTAGTAATATAATATTACCATACTATAATCAATAGATTGTGATTTTAAAGATTTGCTGTTGAATGAAAATGTGTGATGCGCTTAGCTTGACTTGTGGTCTGTTTAGTGCACAAAATAACTTTTCATGTTGGTTTAACTGCAAACCAGCATGAGTTAGTCAAGGATTGTTGGGCCATTTAAAAAATGGGCTTTCCTGGCCAGTCAAGGTCCAGGCAGGCCCTTTGACAGTGGTATGTATTTGTTTTGAAGACTCCTTAAAAGAAAACATTGGGGTAACAGCAAGAGAGGCTGTAAAAATAGTGGGGTCAGAGTTGTCAAACCGCAAAGAGGGGCCTTAAAAGCAATCATATCATGTAACAGGTCCAAAAGGAATATGTGTATTATTATATATTAAAATTTAAATTCATAACAAGCAACACTATTCACAAACCATGAAAATTTGATTCACTTCTTGTATTCCATGCGATGCATGTGAAAAACATGTCTAGTTGAGAAAATATCAAAGACAAGAGCAATTTGCTCCAGCCCATAATCTAGAGAATAACATAGGCAGCTCACTGTTAGAAATCCTTCCCCTTCTTAGTCCTACTGAAGTCCGTGATTTTTGTCAAAAGAAACTGAGTTGAGGGTACACAACCAACCAAGATTATATAAAATACCAATAGCCTGCTCAAAATCCAAGATTATATAAAATACCAATAGCCTGCTCAAAATTGGAAGTGGCTGTAGGACCATTCAAAAAACAAAAAGGGACTCTTTGCAGTATATGTTCAGGCAGCGAGGTTTGATGAGGCTCCTTTTAGTCTCCCTGTCTCATATCAAGTTTTACATTTGATACACATACAGGACAAATTATTATGGATGTCCAGATGATGATACATTTCGATTCATGGCAAGTATATATAGTCATTCTCACCATAACATGTCTGCAAGCACAGAATTTCTAGGGGGGATCACAAATGGGGCAGCTTGGTATGGACTCTGAAATAATGCTTTAAAGTTCATTATTGATTCATTTCATTGCTTTCCTACTTCATCAATTATTACCGAAGACACTAACTGCAGGTACCCCATATACGGAGGCATGCAAGACTGGAACTATATCCATGCTGGCTGTTTTGAATTGACCCTTGAAGTTAGTGACAACAAATGGCCTAAGGCAGCTGAGGTTAGTTCAGACTTTTTAGCACTCTTAAAATTTAAAAGCATAGGCTAATAGCTTCATAGTGTATAATGCCCTTCTCTTCTGGTGGCACCCTTGTATTTTCTGGGTACTTTGTTTTCAATTGAGCTGCTATGGGATTGGATGTTTTTGAAGAATTTCAATATGAAATTTCTTATTTTAAAAAAAGAAGCTTCAATATATAGAGGAAGTAGGCTAGTAGCCACAGAAAATCAGCCAATAAATCATCTGCATCTAAGAAGCACTGATACGAGGCTAGCCCAAAAAGGAAGTACTGATATGAGTACATGTATCATATAGGACACAATATGATACGTGTGACATGACAACAATTTTTAAATTTTTAGGATGCAAGTATGGGATTTCTATATGTATATACATATTCAACAATTGGCGCAAAAAATGAACATCATGAAAGAAAATTGAGTTTTAAGCAAGTATTTCAAACATAAAATAGATGTTAAGTTATCAATTAGCACAAAAATAGATGTTAATAACACATAAAAAAAAAGCGTAACAAATTAAAACTGTAATTTCCAATTCAAGCTAAATGTTAATCATCACTTTATTTCATATTATTTCATTTTCATGTTTCTTCTTGGCCAGAAGTAAGGTGACTTTCGATACTTGGTCAAAAAAGTAAAATCTACATGTTGGTGATTTCCCCCCATGTTCTGTTTCTTAGCATGAATTGTGATCTTGTGTTTTTTAATTTTCAGCTTCCTGTTCTTTGGAATTACAACAAAATGAGCATGCTTAATCTTGTTGCAAGCCTTGTGAAGGTTAGCTGTTTCTGTTGATATCTTTTTACACCAAAAATAGAAATTATGCTAGTTCTATGTCATTTTCATATGAAGCTTCAAAAGGCCCTTCAATAGTTTCTGGAAATTGAATTTTGATCTTGTATTAATGATCACTGTAATCAAATTTATTAAAGAGGAACTCACCTTCGCGCTTAGGGAGGATCCAGAATGATACCATGTAAATGTGCAAACCAGGAACAGAAAATTGCAATCTGAAACTGAAAACATCTAAAACTCAGAACCATCACTGAGCGAAAGAGGACTTGGCCCATGGAACGAAGCGATAATTGTAAGATGATTCTCCTCAAAGGAACTACAAATCTCCTTTTATAGTTAGAAATATGGCTATTTGAGCTATCCACTTCAAACACAAGGGCAAATGCAGCGAAGCCAATTACTCTTAGCTTAGTGCATATTCTGAGAAACTTTCCCAGAAAAAGATTCAATTCATTTATCAAAAACAGAGTACAACAGGCTTTTAGGGTACTGATAGTCACAGGTTGACTATTCTCCCTTAAATCATGCAACTAATCAAGTGAAATAATTCATAATTTTAATTATAATTAAAAAAATCTAATCTCTTTATTTGAGTAAATCAAAATTGAAAAGACTCAAAAAAAAAAAAAAACAAAAGAAGGACAATATAGCATGGGCCTAGGGCTCAGAGCATTCCAACATATTCCATATGATAATAAAAACAAGTCTTATCGTACTAAGTAAGGTTGGGTATATGGATATCATGACAGTATTATACTTTATTTGCAATCAACATTTTAGAAATGCCATTCACCAATAAATATTCCATTCCAATAAATTCTATGCCAACAAAAAATCCTGAAGATCAATTCAATTTAGCCTCACACATTCCATTGCGAGTTGGAAAGCCAATTATTCTTAGCCTTGAAGATATTCCGTATAGTAGAAAATCTAAAATAAGCATGCATGAGAAAAAATATCGTCGTGATATCCAAAACAAGCAATGTCTGATGAAGATTGAAATGGGAAATATCAATTTTTGTGAATTCATAGACATGTGGCAATAAAGTAACTATTGGTGTATTATTTTTAGGGGAAATGACAGTTAGGCCCAAAAGTTTAATTTAATTATAGTTGGGTCTCAAAATTTTATTGGAAGATTAGTTGCAAATATGGGAGTCTCAATTACAAATCACTAGGAGTGAGTTGTAAGACTTAAATGTATATGCAACTGAGACTTCTCTAATTTCAGCTATTTGAATTTGCATGTGCAACCTATCTTTCAATAAAATTTTTTGGGACTTAATTGTAATGATCTTTTGGAGCCCAAATGTCATTGTCCCCTATTTTTGATTCCCTTTACATGAACAATATTACAATTGACTGATTGACCTCTTTTGATGAGATCAATGAGATCAACAACAACAACAACAAGCCTTATCCCATTAGGTGGGTGGGTTATATGGATTACATGGTGTCATTGTGCTTTTTCATCAATCAAGCTCTTAGGAATATTATTAATTAAGAGGTCTCATTCAAATTTTTTTATAAGTATTCTTTTTGGTCTTTCTCTACCCCTCTTTATAAGGCTTAAGATTATTCGTTTTACTTTTCTCACTATTGCCTCCCGTCTTCTCTGCATATGCTTAAACCATCTCAAACTATTTTCTATCATTTTCCTCTCAATAAATTCCACACCTACTTTTTCTCATATATGCTTATTTTGGATTTTATCTTTTTGTGCATGACCACACATTTCTCTTGACATTTTTATCTCAACTACTCCAACTTTATGCTCTTATTGTCCCTTTAAAGGCTGATATTCACTATTATATAATATAGCGGGTATAGCAGTTCAATACAACTTTCCTTTAAGTTTATTTGGTACCTTTAGATCACAAATCACTCCTTTAGTCTTTTTCCATTTAAACCACCCAGCTTGTATCTTACATGCAATATCCCCATCAGTTTCCCCATCATTTTGAATAATTGCTCCCAACTATTTAAACTTTTCTAATTGGGGTATGATCTGATATCTTAATCTCACTTCCAAACTATTACTAACTGCCCTCCTATCAAAGTGTAATGCAAATATTTCGTCTTCCTTCTACTTAGGTGGAAACCCCTTGATTCTAAAGTCTTCCTCCATAGCTTAAGTTTGTAGTTAATCTCTTCTCTTGACTTCTAAGAACTATATCATCTGCCAAAAAAAAAAAAAGTAATTAAGGTTTTCTTCTTGAATACATCTAGAACCTGGTCAAATAGATGGGGGCTCAAAGATAATCTTTGATGTAGTCCAATCCTGATAGAAAAGTCCTTTGTCTTAATGCTAAATGTTCTTATACGGGTGGCCCCTCATACATTTCTTGTATAGTTCTAATATAGGCTACCCAAACTTCTTTTTTTTTTTTTTTTTTGGTTTAAGGCTTTCCATAGTACTTCTACCTCTGCTTTTTCCAACTAAATAAAAACCATGTGTAAATTTCTACCTTTGCTTTGATAATTTTCTATTAATCTCCTTAGTAGATAAGTTGCTATTGTAGTCGCCCTTCCTGGCATGAACTCAAATTAATTCTCAAAAATACTAGTCTTCAACCTCAACCTTTGTTTGATCATTCTTTTTCATAGTTTCATTGTATAACTCATAAGCTTAATCTCTTTTTAGTTTGCACAACTCTAAATATTGCCTTTATTTTTGTCAATAGGAACTAAGGTGCTTTTCCTCCATTCATTAGGTATTTTCTTGGACCATGAGATTTTATTAGATAACTTAGTTTGCCATAGTACTCTCTTTCCACCTAAACATTTTCACACTTCAATAGGGTCTAGGGATGTAGTCAGGTCCAATGACTTTACCATTTGTCATATTCTTAAGAGCTTCCTTTACCTCTACAGTGCATATCTTTTGATAGAATGATAGATTTTGTTCTCTTTCACGGGTTACTAAATCCTCTAACTTATTAGATGAGCCCCTTCTATCATTGAAAAGCTTGTAAAAGTAGATCTTATATCTATTTTTAATATCACCATTTACAACCAAAACTTTTCCCTTTTTATCCTATATACACCTTATCTATTCCATATCTCTTGATTTTATTTCCCTATTCTTTACAATCTTTTAAATTTTTCATTCTCCATCCTTTGTGCCAAGACCCTTGTAAAACTTCTCAAATATTTTAGAATGTGCCTCACTTATAGCTTTTTTAATTTCCTTCTTAGTCAAATGATATCTTTCCCAGTTTTCAGCATTAGTGCACAAATGTATGGCTTTAAGACACTCTTTTATACGTTCTTATTTTGCCACCAAGAGTCCTTGTCTCTTAAACCAAAATCTTTTGATTCTCAACTTTTTTGGCAACCTTTCTTATTTTCTTAACCATATTCTCTCACAAGATGCTAGCACTTCTTTGAGACTCCTAAATTCCTTCATCTAATAGGTTCTTCTTGAAAAATTCCTGCTTCTCATCCTTTAATTGCCATAACTAGAGCCGGTAATTCGGGCGGGCTGGGCTTATTTGGGTCAGACTCAATTCGGCTTGGGCTTATTTGGATTGGGCTTAACGAATCCTACTCTTTCTAAAAAGCCCATTTAGCCAAGCCCGACTCTAATTCCTTTGGGTTTCGGACTTATTTGGGCCAGCCCAAATACCCGAAACTTTTTTTAAAAATATTTTTTATTTTTTAATCAATTTTAATTTTTAAATAATTTTATTAAGCATAAAATATTATTTTAACTTGAAAGGAATTAAAAAAATAATAACTTATTAACTTTGTAGTTAAGTACTTAAGTAGCTCTGTTATCGTTTTGTTGTATCACGTGCAATTTATTCATGAATGTTTCCTTTACTTGTAAATTAATGTCTTATTTATTTAAATATTGCCCTCATTATGGTTATATAAAAATAATTATATATTTTAATTGAATTATATTATTTTAATTTTGATCAAGTTAATTTCAATTTAACTACGGTTAGACCACTAATTTAAAATCATTGCCCTGATTAGTTCAAAGTTTTTAATAACTATTGGATAAACTGTACTTTTCATTTTTAAGAATATGAAAAAAAATAGTATATTATATAAAACAAAATCATTTAATTATGGGTAAAATAGTATTTTTTTGAATTTTTTTAACCTTTTATATTGTTTAAGTCCTATTTACAAAGAGTATTTACTTTAGTTTATTCTTAATTTTTAACTAAGTCTGGCGTGGATGATAATCAAATAATTATTTAAAAATATTATTTTATTTATTATGTTTGTTTAGTAGTAAAACCGGGAATTTGTACATTCCCAAATTTTATTTTTAAAATTATTTTTAATTTAAAATTAATTATCTTATTTTATAAAAAATATAAAATATAATTTTTTGGACAAGAAAATGGTTTACATGACTCAACTTTTTTTTTGAAAAAAATTGAGTCTTAGAATATAAAAATCAATATTAAAATATATTTTAATTATTATTTGATTAAAAATAATAAAAATAGGAAAATATAAATATTTTTATTTTTTTTAAAATAACTATAGTAATGCACTCAAATATATGGTATTTTAGAATAAAATGATATAAAACTTAAAAAATAATTAATATTTATTATATTATATATATTTTTTAAAACTTATTTTTTTCTATTCAGGTATTCGGGCCAAGCCTGAACCCGATCTGGCTTTGCCTGAATTTTCTTGGGCCTATTCGGCTGCCCGAATAGGCACGAACAATAAAAAATTATTTGGGGCTTGGGCTTAAATTTTTGAGGCGGGTTCGGGTTGGCCCATTAGGCTTGGCCCAAATTACTGCCTCTAGCCATAACCTAATCTTGGGGTTTAACACTTGTCAGCGCTTTTGATTTTTATTCTTAATATGCACATCAAGGACAAGAACCTTGTGTTGTTACGCCATCCCCAACAATCACCTTACAATTGTGGCAAAGTTTTTTATCCATGTTCCTTACCCAAAAAAAAAAAGTCAATTTGTGACCTAGAGGCTTCAGTTTTATAAGTGATAAGATGTTCCTCAGTCTTCTTGAAACAAGTGTTAGCAATCTTAAAATCATATGCTAGAGAGAAATCAAGACTAGATTGTCCATCATTATTTAGCTCCCCTAAACCAAAACCACCGTGTGCCCTTGCATAATTACCTATTTCTCAATTCAATAAAATTGAGGGATTATGTAATTAAGAGATAGGAAAGTTTAGAAGGGACCTTAGTTCACCAAACTACTGTCCAAGTAATTTCTCCTGAATGCATGCTAATTACTTAACAGACTTTAACCATGTCCTGCTTATGTCTGCTTCCAACTTTTCACTCTTTCACCTACAATTTGCGCAAACGTAGAAGAAATCCTGGGAAACAAGCTGGTTGCAAATAAGTCACAGTATACTTATGTTTGAAACTATATGTGGCAACAAATCGGGAATGGAGAAATTTTTTCAGTCTTTTTATTGTGCCATAGATCGTTAAGGATCCCTTTATCTAAAAGTTGAATTTATGAGGTGAAGGCAGTAAGTGGAATTTTATTTATATTTATGGTGCACCTCTTCATGTCAAAATCCCTTGGACTGGAAGCAGGAAAAGCTCTGGATTTTAGAAACTATGTTTAGAAAGGTGTAATACTAGGAATTGGATTTTAAATAACTTGTTGAAAGAGCCTCTAGTACTATTTTAAAGAATCGCAAACTCCAATAGTTTAAACTATTAGGTGAAGGCTGGCCTTATAATTTCTTGACCTGTTGATTGTTGGAGAATCTTATATTTGTGTATTTTATATGGTTTTGGTCTCATGTGATTCATTCGATTGGTTAATTATCTTCTGTTCTTTAGACAGGGGTGCATGGAAGAATTTTTTCTTCTGTTGATGGAAGGCCATTGCCTGGGTCTATAACTATCAAGAGAATCAATTACACAGTATGTTTGAACTTTTAGTTATTATTATTATTTTTTTTAACTCATGGATGAATGCTTTCCCTTTAAATTATGACAGTCAGCCTCGTGTTTGGAAGTGAATTTCTTGCACTTGTTTGTCTGATTATCTAGTGATTTCAGACATCCTCTACTTGGATAAACACTTGCAAGATACAGTCAGTGACAACCATTTTTACATGACTTCACGAACCTCGCTTGATTTCATTTTTAATCATAAAATACAACAAACCTACAGCAGATTATTGCTACTAATGACTTGGTTGTTCTGATCTTGGAATGTCTGTGTCCTTCTTTGTAAAAAATGGTAGACATTTTATGTCTTCGTATCTTAACTTTTCTTTACTAATGACATTCTTTTGTTAAACAATTTTTTTTTTTTTGGTGAAATGGGAACTAGTGTAATTTTTTATCTTGTTCCTGTCCGTGACTGCTTGCTTAGTCTGCAATTATTTATTGCTTAGCTTGATAGGAGTCATAACTTATATCAATTTAGATAAGAGATCTTGTTATCAAAGGAGACTTTACTGTATACTAAATGATGTTGGTGTATGTAGGTCAGAATTGAAAGGGGCACTTATGATGGTAGTGCATGAGTTTAGTTCCCAGAGTTACTATAACACAACGAACCATATATGCTGACTTGTGTTGACCTTGATAGTTTAGATTAATTGAATACATTCTTAGATGCAAAATCCTCTAGTATATTGACAAAGAAGAAAAGGGAAAAGAACAACGAAATATAAAACCTAAATAGACTGGTGAATGCAAGAAAGTGTTTCAAATTTTTTTTTTTAAATTGTTTTTTTACCTTCAATTTTTTATGGGCCATTATTACAAAGTTGTTTTTTCTAAGATAAAATGATAATTGTAATTAGAAAGAGAGGTAGGGGAGTTCAGTATGCAAAGGAAAATCAATCATTGCATAAGAATGAGAGCGTAGAGAAGTCAATCTAAAAAAGACATGGTGACACAGCAATCAACTAGCTAATCTTAGCACTCTCTGTTTATACGTCTGAGGCCATCTTAAACTAATTAACAAACTGTTGGCTGAGCAGCTGACAAGTCACTATCCTGTGAAAGATGAAGAGGTAGGGAATGTCCTTAAAACTTCTAGCTTTTCAGTCTTCAACTGTAGGCAAATAAATGCATACATCACTCTATGGGTTTACCCAGTTTACTTCTTCCAAAATAACTGAAATTGCATAAAACGAGTTCTGAAATTTCTGGACAGGTCTAATTTTTCCCATGATTGCCAGAGTCATGTAGCAGATGTCTTACAGATAGAAAGTGTAGGAATTCATGACTGCTGGTCTGAATCAAAATAGTATGTATGACAAGCATTAGGAGAGACAGCTTTGTATGGACTTCTAATTTTCGACAAATTACTGTGCTTGTCACCCTATTTAGCACTGCAGTCTAAATTTTCACTTTTGTGGAGACGTTGGATTTCCCAAGGTTGTAGAAAGAAATCCACATTTCAGGATTGAGTATGAAATTGAGAAATATAACTATCAAGAGCAGTGGCAGATCTATAGCAACACATTTGTTTTTTCTTTGTTTTTTTTTTTTTTTGGGGTTGGGGGGAGGGGTTCAATGAAAGTTACAAATATAAAGGAGCATTGGAAGTGTTGGGGCTGGAGGAGCACCCCTGCTTGCCCTCTTGTGGATCCATCAACGATGAAAAACCTTTTAGCATTCTTCAGTTTGCAATAGATATTGTTGGCTGAAAAGCAAAGGAAAAAAAAAACAGAGAGAGAGAGAGAGAGAAAGAAAAGTTTGCAACAGATGTTAGAGAGCAGTGAGACTTTCACCCAACATAGCCAGTCATATTTAGTTTTTATATCTGCTGATTAGCTAGATGAATGTGGAATTGAGAATAAAAGCCTCTAAAACCAGTAGTAATGATTGCTTTTTATGATCTTGTATTCTCTTTCCACGTCACACCCATAGTTTTGCTATATGTTAGAGTGATTATCAACAACAACAACAACAACAAGCCTTGTCCTATTTAATGAGGTTGGCTAAATAATTTCATAGGGCTAAATACCATTTGTTCAACGCTCATTACTAGCACTTCTAATGGCTTTCTATGCACACGTCCAAACCAGGGTTGCGCACCATAGCGTTGAACCCAGTACTCCTTGGTCATGACTGAGAAAAATCATTGTCATTTGTGGACAGGTTAGACTCAACAGGGTTGCAGGCTAACCTTCCAGACCAATACAACTAGCGTAGGCTGCATAGCTTGTGTGCCTCTTTTTTATTTTTTTTTATTTTCTTAAATATTAGTGTTAAACTTTGTGACTTAACCTCCTGTATTGATCCTCTTGCTCTCATCTTAGAGTCACGGTGGAGTCTCTCTCATCTCCTCCTTTGCATTTGTGAATTGAATGTTCATTCAACAGCTCTTCTCCTCCATCTCTGTGGTCAACCTTGTTGACCCATTGCTGCTTCCATGTTCTTTCTCCGCTTAGAGTCTTGCTCTCCCTCTGCTTACCCATTTTTCCACCTGTCTTTGGACCTTATGGCTTTCCTTGTCAGCGTGGTCTTAGATTTTGCATAGTGTGATTTTATTCATGTGCTTCTCCCTCCCTTCTCCATCGGTGTTCAGATGTGAGCTTCTTATCGTTCTTGGCATTCTTCTTTCTGGTTTCAATGCCCATTGTCATGTTTCTGCTCAGAGTGCTTCTGATGAATTTGCCACTGATAAATTTCCTTAATGAATCGATCATTTTTTTTGGCTGTTTACACACAGAGTGTTTGTTTTTATTCCTCAAAGAAACTTGAATTACTTGTTTAGAGGTGTGGGTTTGTGATGTTGTATGCTAGAATCATGTTCTTGACAGGAAGCCCTATGAGTTGGTTGTTTGTTTTGTCCCTCTTTGTTTTTCTTTTTGTCTTTCTAAATGATCTGAACCCGGTACAACCTGGGGTGACCATCCCATTTTGGTCTTGTGTAGGATTGTTCTCAGTTAGACTGGGCCTCAGGTCAAAAACTGAATCTGAGGCACCTCCAGCCCAGGCTTTGGGTTATTAGTTAGCCTATTTGGGCTCAGTCATTGTCCAGCCCTAGTCAAAACTGCCATAATTTTTTTTTGTTTTTCTTGATAGATGCCATGCCAACTTTTTCTCATAGACAATCAATATGAATCTTTTGTTTTTTGTTTTTCGGCATGGCTACATATCTATTTTAACATTCTCATCTTTACTACCTTATCGTGTTGTTTCAATGCTCAACATTCACTACTATGTAGTGTTGCTTCTTAACAGTAATCACCCTTTTGCATACTTTCATGGCATGGCTAATAAATTCTCTCTCTCTGTTGTTTGCATTGTTCTCGATATCCCCCTTATTCTTGTATGTAGGCAATACAATATTCCTCCTCCATTCTTTTGGCATTCTCTTGGACCTTAGAATCTCATTAAATAGCTTAGTGAGCCAAATAATTGACCTTCTCTCCTAAAAACTTCCAAACTTCAATTGGAGTACCATCAGGACCGATGATTTTGCCACGTTCAGTCTTCCAAGAACTTCTTTTACCTCCCCAACCCAAATCCTGTGATAAAAATCCAAATTGCGTTCACCTTCTTGGGTTGTTAATTCTTCCATATCACTAGTCATTATCAATCTATTGTCGTAATGCTTGTAAAATTAGTCCTCGCATTTGTATTTGATAACTTCATCTGTAAAAATAGCCCTCCCATCATTGAAATGCCTTGGGCTTGAATATTCGTTCGAAGTTTATGTTTCTTGTTTAAACTGTTGATTCAATGAATTATACTTTGCTGTAGTTCTCAACAAAGCTTGATTGCTTGTTTCACTCTTAGCATCTCTTTCTGACATGTTTTGGGTCTGCTGATTTGTGACCAACAGGTCAGAGCTGGAAAACATTTAGGCAACTACCATCGGTTACTTGTTCCTAGAGAAAGATATGAAGGTATTTTATTGAATTTTAGTATATTTTGGTTACAATAATGCTTGACATTTCCTAAGGATATTATTAAATAGGTAAATATATAATTATTTACATTTTTTAGATATGATGTATTTAGCGTGTTTGAAGCTGTGGAGGTGGGCTCATAAGTTGTTTGAACCATGAATTTCAGTCTATCGTGAAACTTAAATAAAAAAGACAATTGTCCTTTCTCTTGGCTGAATATTATATTGAATACAATATAATAAATTGATATTTTAGTATGTAGTCTTGAACTTATTCTCTTACAGCCAAATCAGCTGCAAATAAGAAGTAAATCTTCTGTACTCGAGAGGCTCCACTATATTTCAATTTTCAAAACTGAGTTATTTATGTCAATTCAAAATACATGATTAACAAGTAAGAAAATGATTACATTTCTGGATGGAGATTAGAAATAGTCAAATTGCAATTTTACAGTGTTTAAAAATATGGAAGTGCAATGGTTGAGAAAAGTAGAAGAATGCAATTGCATTTGTTGAAAAAGCTCTCCAAATGGTATACTTCATAAAATGATCCTGAGCGCCTACTTATGGTATAATTTACATTTGGTACCCTTATATTTGGGGGCACCGAAATAAGTACCCTTTTATTAGGGTCATGGAAAAAGTTGAAACTACTTTATTAGTCCAAGAGTTGTCTCAATATATGTCCTCTTGGGTACATAGAATGTGAATGTCAGTACTTTTTGCCATTTTTAGGGGGTTCTTTTTGCTTTGTTTGTGGGTTTATTTAATTACTAGTGTTTATGTTACATTTGTTGTCCTGTTAATTGAATTCTTTCTTTGCCATCCAAACTACAACCTATTATCTCCTTTAGTATCCTCCTAGTAAGAACGCAATAATTGAATATATGGAGAGGTTTAAGAAATTCAGTAGTTTTAAATGAACAAACAGATCAAATGATAAGAAAGTAGTAACCGTGTGCATGAGTCAATCCAGGCCATGCTATGGCCTGACCTGAAAATCATTTTGATTGCTTAGAGCACGAATATTTCCTAATGATTTGAATCTAATCATTCGAACACAATTCATGCTAACTGAGTATTCCCAAGCACCTCCATCTGATCGTTTTGATGCAAGTGACGATGTTAGGGTCAGTCTGAACTAGACTCATTTTGACCCAGGAGAGAATTGTGATGTGTTCGGATTGGGTGTCACAAGTTGAGCCTGGGCTGAATTTACCACAAGTTCTAAACCGGAGGTTATTTACTGGCACATCAAGGCAGAAGTCAATCATCCTGGAAAGTGGAAACACAAATTACTAGTAAAGATAAAGACAAACTTCAACAGCTTCCTCGGGTTTGGATTGGAAAACTAACATTCCGGCAGCTTTATTGGTGTTGGTTATGTAGGAGAGCCAGCACGCCAACTTTGCTGGTGTAACTTTGGGTATGGGGAATGGAAAATCTCAAAACAGGCGAACGTTGATAGAGAAGTTTCAAGCTTCGACAGGGACGTATCTAGTGGGTAAATGAGAGGGAGGGATGAGCAAAACAACAAGAGGGACAGGCAAACAACCATGGACACAGACGAAGAGGGTTCTCTGATGATACAAAGGAAAATCTTGAAGGAAGAGCGAGGAAAGGGGATTGTGCCCTTGGTCTAGTGAGCTATGGGTCAGTCGAAGCTGTGTCAGGTTAATTGACCTGTAACTTCGACTAACTCAAACCAATTACTAAATTTTCAACTGTCTCTTAATCTCCTTAATGTTCTGTTGGGCCTAACTTGGACCAATATATTGACAGGGTTTGGTTGGATTTTTCGAGTCTTCCATCTTGGTGCATGACCCTAGAAACGACTAGTTAATTAGTATTAGTGAAATGATCTTGTAGGAATAGAACTTGATGGAGGATCATAGATACATTGATTTCATATGAAATCGAGGGCTTTTGCGTTCAACTCAAAGGGAATATAAATTACACGAGGGCTCAATTTAAGTGTGTTATTCATGCATAAAATCTAGATTTCGTCAAATATTTGAGCAGCAATTTTCCATTCTATTCTAGTAAAGTTTTATTCAAGTTATTGCTTTCTAATCTCTTGATCTTAACTGCAGTTATAGCCACCATGCCTGGATACAAATCAAAGAATACCTCTATTTGGTTAGACAAAGGACCTATGACTGTGGATTTCATTCTTGATCCAGAAGTCTCAGTCAAAGGGGCTGTTCTACAAAACATCTACGATTGCAACTGCAGTACTAAATGCAAGCTTGGTTTTGTTGAGTTTCCTTGGGGTGCTCACTTGGAGGTCTGTTTTGTGTTGATTCTTATTTTAGGATTTATTTGTTTTTACCAAAGGAGAATTAGAGTTAACTCAGTGGGGCCCAAGCGAACTGCTGTTTGATTTGTGAGGCGCGTCATTCATTTGTAGCAATTTTGTTTTATACTAAGAGGGGAAGAAACGAAACTACTTTTTCATCTATAGCATCTGATGGGTAATGTTAGTTAAAACTACTGCATTCTTGAGTGTAATGATTCTTTTGTAATTGAATCCAAATAAGCAATTTGGCATTTCCGAGTTGTCCAAAAATATTGACCTTCCTTGTAGATTATTGGGAGATGAATCCTGAGATATAGGACCTTGAAAGAAATACTCTTCAATTTCTTTCTCTCTCCATTGGGATTAAGACTTCTGTAATAATGTCAAACGTTTTTGGAAAACGTGACACTAGAATAACATTGTATGGGAAATTTATTTTTTCCTCTCACTCTATTTTCTTTTTATCTTTTTCTGCTTTAGTTATATCAGGAGGATCTGAACTTCTAACTTCTTCTCACACTATATTCCATCCCACCTTTGATATCAGAGTTGCCTCAAATTTATGTAGCCATCTTTTTCTAAGTCAGCCTGTTTTACTAGCTCACAAAAGCAGGCTAGGCTGTTGTTTTTTAATAAAAAAATTGTGTCTAAAATCATGTGTATTTATTTCTCCCTCCATTGGTATGGAATTTGGATTTTTCATGTATATTTTGGTCAAGCTTCGTGACTAAGGTTGATGGATATTTTATGTAAATTTAGCTAGTATAAAGGGTTGCTCCCTGAATAATTTTAATATTAATTCAGAATAATGTTACCAACAAGGCAACAATAATACACTCCTATGTTTTTTTTATTGAAAACAAAAATAAAAACTAAAAGAAAAATTTTGCAGGCTGGCAAGAAGTTTAGGAGTAGGATAATTTGGTGATAATTTGAATCTTACTTTATATATATATATATATATATATTAAATTTTATTAAGGGAAAAAAGATTATAAATAGAAGCTCGAGTAAACTAGATAATTTGTGTCACATGGGGTAAGGAAAATAAGCAAATCTAACTCACAAAGTAGACATGAAAGTAAGAAAGCAGACAACACAGGACTTGAAGCGAGCACCACGGCTGAAGGACAATCGCATTTTTAGCAGTAAAAGAAGCTGATATGATCCCTCCATTAGAGGATATTGCATAGAGAACTGCCATCCCAAGCAACAAAATGTGTCTCCAAGGACACATGCCACTATATATGGACATTGACTAGAAAGCAACCCACGCTAGCACTCCCATCATTTCTTGGTTACCTTCAAGTGAAGAAGCCACTTCTGTGACTATATCAATGGCGGAGCTAGGCATAAGAAAAACTCTTGTCTTCCTCAAATCCACCATTTTTCTTTCATTCATTCTTTTTATTTATTTTTTAGTTCAACCTTGCAAGTGCAACAAGCCAGCGAAAGATATTCAACAAGATTACTTTTAAATCTTAAATATTCTTTCTTCACTGTCTTATTTTGACTAGTCCTTGACTAGTATTTGGAAGAGGATGATGCAAGTTTAGTTTAGTCAAATTATATTTTTTTTTCTATTTTTTAAAATATTAATAAATAATATTAGTATTTAAGTATAGTAAAACTATCGGTTAATATTCATTGGGCTTTGAGTTAAAAAATGAATTTTAGATATAGGCTGAAAAGTAAGATTAAAATAAGTTTGAAGTTTAAAATGTTAAAATAAAGGGTGCAAAGAATAAGAAGAAAAAGATAGAAATTACAAAACATGAAAACTCATATTTCATATGTATGTCATTTTTCCCAAGTACATGCCCCCTTTCTAGCTGCTACATGTAGCTCCGCCCGTGATCATACTTGAACATATTATTGTGCTTGAATGTAGGCTCTGTAACATGCAAAAAGAAAAAAGAAATGCAAAAAAGAAGTATGGGTGAATTCTCAATCTTGGGGATTACCATAATATGTTCACCCCAACTATATATAGTGGAACCTCTTCAGCTTCATGGAATCATCAAAACCAAAGACCTGGCCTGTACGTTTCACTCCATCCACTTCAACCCAGCCAAAGACACCATCACCCCTCACCACCAAGCATTTTGTGCCCCTCCTGTGTATCCAAAAGACCATCAACATCACCATCCTTGCTAATTAATTAGCACAAACACCTTCATTATCCTTAATCTTAGACCTTTTGTTTATTCTATTGTCCAAATCAAGTGATTGATCAACTCTTTGCTTGCATATGGGCCTGACAAAATTTGGTTTATTCACATGGAAGCTTTCGCATCCATGTCCATGCGTTGTGACCAACTTTGACGCAAAACAACCTCTTCTGACAAAACTTTGTCAAAACAATGAGCAGCAAAGACATATTTACTAGAGTAGCCATCATATTTAACACCAGCCAACAAGTTCCTACAACATAAACCAAAACTTGATGTTAAACGTTGGAAGCTTTTTTACAATTTTGTAGTAATATGTTCAATGCTCATATACAAGGACACACTCGTTTCACACTTGTTCCGAAACTAGCAGAACTCCCATATTTTGAAAGAAATTCTTGCATGAATCTGATGCATTACGTAATCTATCCTCCATCCAATAAAATTAAACCAATTAAACAAAATAAAATTTTTTGCGTCATTATTTTTAATCACTTTATTTTTACAATGAAATGTCTATTTAATTTCTTGCATTTTTTTCTTTTTATATTTAATGTTAGAATCAATTTATATTTAATGTCATTTGGATGCCATGTTTTTATTGGATGGAGTATGGATAACATGGTACACTGTGTCCATGCAAGACTTTCTCCATAATTTGACCATTAAGTAATTGAAAACTATTAAAATTGACAGAACTTAAACTAAATTCTAATTAAAAGGAGAATTTGAAAGCACAAACCATGCATGACAATTTGAATGACTCTTATCATCATAACATAAAAAATTTTCCAATACTCTCTCCAATCAGTGCAAGGTCTTGAATCCACACAGGGAAATGATTTATATACAAAAGAGACAAATTCCTTGGCTCTTCCATATCCGCAACATTCCATGGCCGCAGCTTCCTCACCTTCTTGTGCTCCAATGAATTCAAGAGACACGCAAATTTCAGGTGGTTGCTGCTAAGTTATAAAGTATTAATCACATTTCCATGACAAAACACGGGAATATATTACAAAAATGTCATTATTATTCTTGTGGGAATTAAAATTGAATATTTCAAAAAGATTATAATATATATATATATATTTGTAAAATCAAGAGTAGAAGCCTATCTTTAATTAGTCATATCGTTTGGATTTCAATGTCAACATTGGTTTCCATTACATTATTCGGTGGTTACATTTCAATAAATGATAATTTTACTATTATATACCATATTATATTGGTGACACACATAGGTTTTGTAAGGAGCTTTTGTAAGTTGTAACCTCCATAGGTTTTCAATTTTCCAACAGGATATTTCATTTAAATATCAATTTTATTTTGCTGACCAAAATTTTCTATATTATTAACCAAAGTTTTGCTAAGTTAATCCTCCAATTCATGGGTTTTAAATATATTTTAGCTTCTATTATTCATATTCTTATATTTCTATTCTCTTAACAATTCATGGGTTGCAAATGCCTTATTTCCTGCAATTTTTGTGTCCTTGAGTCTATCAAAGGAAGAGTCTGTTTTGTTTTAGGATACATCCACACTTGCAAGCAAAATAATTCTTAAGGATAATGTCATTTGACTTGAATCTGACTATTTTATCTTATAATAAGAGTTATATGTACTTAGTTTTATATACTTAATATATTTCTATCCAATTAAATTATGACAAATGAATTTTAATATATTAATAATATTAATAACAAAAATTTGTTATCAAATAAATAATCTATATAACATCTATATGTCATAATTTGATTGAAAATAAGTACTTTAAGTATATAAGGTGTTGACCTTGGTGAATCAAGCCCAAAATAAGCATATGAAGCTTTATCAAAATAAGGAGAGAGTATAGGTCTTTTATATTTAATAAAGACTGGGACCTTATTTGCAATATTCACGTCTGAAACCCTGGGTGTGTGTGCATGGTTGAAAGCTATAAGGTTCATTCCATTCATTCTCTCAGTTGTGTGAGGACAGAACGAAACTCTCTGCATTTCCCAAAACCAGACTTCCCTGCTCTGCTCTCTTCTCTCTAAATGTGTGTGCATTTGCTGTGAACCCGAACCGAGACTTGGTAGTTTTTCTCTTTATCTTATTCTACGTACAATCTTAAAAACTATTATCTATTGATAATTTATCATCTATCCACCTGAAGTCAGATGGATTGACCAACGTGCTTTATGATGAAGTGTTCTCAAATTCGTATCTCTGACCATTTCAGACTCATAAAGCATATGATTAATTTTGCTGTCATCACGATCAAGTGATGCATTAGGAAAAAACAAAAAATTAACATGGACATATGATCATGTCTTATGAATTGTGTCATGCTTTAATTTTCACACTTTTGCTAAACAATGGGTAGGAAAATTCCAAATCCACACTCGTCATAGTTATATATCGATGAAAAGTTAATTTTAGCCATTTAATTTATTCAAATGACTAAACAAAATAATGGTAAATTACGATTCATGCACTTAACCAATAAAGGTTAGCCTAATAAGCAAGGATACAACTTTACCTCAAGAAAACATGTAAGGAATTTATATTTACTATTTATAAGACATCTTTTTGACTATCATGTTGACATGTTCAACAATATAAAAAATTTTGGGTTTTTTAATGTGTAATTAATGAGAATTTTTAAAAAATGATCTTAATTAAGGGAATAATTAATAAGGTTATCTAATTCAAATATTTCATTAAATAAGAATAAACATGAAAAGAATTTGTAATTTTAAAGATAGTCAACGAATTTATTATTGCAGATGCAATGTAATTAAAAATATTTTATAATACTGAAAAGATGTAGTATGTTTCAATATTTTTATTGATGCGAAACTTAACAATAGATAATTTAAGAATATATACACATAAGAAGATTTTTTTTTTTGGGAACGATATTATATCAGTCAAGGGATTTCAAAATTATAAATTATAATTAATTCATGTATATTGGAGAAGGAGAAGGCATGAGCGAGACATCATCACGTTCTTCAGAAACTACTTTTTTTAGTTGTTGCAATAATCAATCGAAGTCATGTGGGCTCTTCACTATGCTTAAACGGACATGACGGGTTTCCGCGCCAAACAGGTTACCGGCACGTCCGGTAACATTAAATGTCTTGAGAACTTGAAAGCAATCATTACCTTCTTCCCTGTGACACTTCACCCACGCAAAAGCTGTACGGATCAGCAATTAATTAGTTTGGCTGGCTCGAATTGTCAATGCAATTTAGTTATAAAATTCAGGCAAAAAATGGACTATTATGAAATTAAAATCATCTTCAACTTTTCATTGTATTTTTTTAATTAATGTGGTATCAAGAATAGATTTTTTTTTTACAACAAAAGAGATATATAATATTTATTTATATTATAATTGATTATTTGAAACTATCTTTTTTATTATATTTATTATCAATCAAATAATAAATTATAAAATCTATATTCTTGTTGCATTAATTATAATATGCTAATGTAACTTAGTTTTCAAACTTCATGCCATGATAATACAAAGAATGAAAGAATATTTTCAAACTACCAATTTTCTTATCCTTTTTTATTCTATTCTAAATTCAAATTAAAGCATCCCTAATAAATAAAAATAAACAAAAAATGGATCATCTCAATACTTCATCCTCTCTCCATATGCAATATCATCCATATTTAATTGTTCATATAACTTATATTAACCGTGAAAAATCACTTACTCTTGCTTTGAACCAAATATATTTATCTATTTAGTCACCATCAATTAAAAAAAATTAAAAGGTAATTTAGTTCCTAAATTATAAGTTCAAGAACATTTCAGACTGTAAATTTATTTTCTGTGCAATGTTTTTTATCAATTTTTAAAATGGTACATTATAGCTCAAACCATTAATAAAAGTTAACTTTAATCATTAATTAATTAAAAAATAATAGAAAAGAACTAAGAAAATTACAGAAAATGATTCAAAATTACAAACAAGGACCTAAAAAATTATAGAACATTTTCTATAATTTAAGAGTCATACTACTATTTAACCCTTGAAGAAACATTGTGTGTGTGTGTGTGTGTGTGTGAGATCTTGTTTTCAAGAAGATCCAATAAAATTAAGCAAACAAGTAATAATAAATATACAGAAATTATATCAATCAAATGGATAATGAAGAATGTAGATATATTGGGATAGGTATGCAACGGGATCATTTAAAAAAAAAACTCAAAACATCGAAATATGACATTTCTGTTTAACTAGCTAATTAATTAACAAGAGAATTAAAATTACGCACCTGGAGATTGAAGTCTGACTTGCTGGAAAAATGAACAATATTGAGATTCAAGTTGCTGAATGGAAAATCGTTTTGATTGAGACAAAGTTTGACTAATTTTCATCCATCTGCTTCTCATGATGTTGTGTCCAAATTCAATCATTTCTCTTCCATTTACATTATTAAGAACAACTTTTAAAAGCTTTAGAACTCTTAACTGAGTCTCTCTTGCTACGCCAAATATAGTCAAGTTCATGTATGTCAGCATTTTTCTGTAAACAGCCTCATCCTTCACTATCGCCCACCTGATCATCATATATCACAGAGAAATATTAATTAATTTGAATAACAGATGCACAACTTTTCTTTGAATTTGTTTGTTTTGGTATTAAAATAATATTAAAATGGACGTTTAAGATGTTAAACAAAAAAAACGCAGGATGGAAGAGGCACAATGCTCCATAAAAATTTGGTTTTATTGGGAACACCAACATGCACGCATGCAATATACGTACATATTATATGTCTAGTCATTATTTATGATGAATCAATCCATGAAACAATTCCAATTAATCAATAAGATATACATGCGCGCATGTGCGCGCACACACCTATAGACACAGACACACACAACCTTTGAAACTCTTTGAATAAATTTGCAAGTTCATAATTTGAAGCTTACCCAAATCTACTTCCCGCATGACCGGTGAGCTTAGACAAAGTGAAAATCATAACATCCTCATATGCAGGATGTGGGATTGGTGTGAAGTGGGGCCAATAGTGAGAAAGATCATGAACTTTCTTCACTTAAGGTCCTTTGAGAACAGCCTTTCTCAATCTTCCATCTGGATTGTTTGGCAATGTCACAAGTTCTATTAATAAGCATTTACATTTGTAATGTCTTAGTTACTTGTCTGTTTCGTTCAAAGTCCTAACACTATAAATAGGACTAGCTTTGCTGTAAAAGGTAGTTTAGACTTGAAATAAAAATTAGAATTTTTTCTTTTCATTCAGTTTTTATGCCATTTTGATATCAAAGGAGGTCCAAAGAATAAGAGAGTGAGTTACAATTGAGAAAGTACGTTAGAGAAGAGAGAGATTCAATAGAGGAGTCCTTAATGTCTTCGTGTTTTGCAATCTAGTCGTTTGCTCAGGAGGTCTAAAAACGTGGAACAGGAGGTTTTCCGTCATTGGGAAACCATACATGCACCTTCATGCGCCACCGTCGAAAGTCCACACGCCGTCACATGCCAATTGAAGGTAGAAGACGATGACATCATCTGCCACATCATCACTCTGACCAGCCAACGACAGGTTAACCCAATCATTCGTAGCCATGTGTCACTGTCGCCACGTCACTATACCCAGTCAGCCATATTTTCAAAAATTACATTTTTGCCCTAAATATTTTCATAATTCCATATTGACCCCTTAAGTTTTTGAAATTCCATTTTGACCCTTAAGCTTTCCTGAAATTACACTTTGCCCCTTAATTTTACCTAAATTCCATTTTAACCCTTATATTTTCATAAATTGCAGTTTGACCCCTATTCTTCTAGAATCTCTATTTTACCCCTAGACTATCCATAATTCCCATTTTGCCCCTATCCTTTCCAAAAATCCCATTCTACCCCTATATCCTTTCAACGTTTCCATTTGCACCCTAATCTTTTCAATATCCCTAGCCTTAACACCTATCCAAAATGCCTCCAAGACGTAGGCATGTGCACGAGATTGAGATGGAAGAGATGAGACGTAAAATACGAGAGTTGGAAGCCACTGTGGAATTACAGCAAACTCTGTTAAACAATAACAGGGAAAACTTAGAGGGAGATTCGGAAAGCAGTAGTTCATCATCCACTGACAACCACTGCCGTCCACGACAACAACAATTCTGCCCTAATGACATCAAGGTAGACATTCTTGAATTCAAGGAAAGACTCCAGCCAGACGAGTTTGTAGATTGGTTGTAAACTATTGAACCAGTATTTAAATATAAGGAGATTTCAGATGCGCAAAAAGTCAAAATTATTGCCCTCAAACTCAAGAAACATGCTTCTATTTGGTCAAAAAACCTTAGACGGAAGCAAGAACGTGAGGGAAAGCACAAGATTGAGACTTGGGAGAAAATGAAACGCCAACTCACTAGGAAATTTTTGCCGCATCATTACCACTAGGATAATTTTATCCAGCTGTAAAATCTTCAATTGAGATCTTTATTTGTAGAAGAATATGCTAGGAATTTGAAAAACTCATGATGAAGTGTGACATTCAAGAGAAGGAGGAGCAAACAATAGCCCGATACCTTGCAGGCTTAAACACAGATATCAGTTGTCCAGTCCAGCTTCAGCAATATTAGATCTTGAATGATGTCATCCATCTAGCCATGCATGTTGAGAAGCAGAGGCCCAAGAGGTCTACTTTCCAGCCTAAGCATTAGTGCTTAGATGAAGTCTATATACAACTGTAGTCAAAGAAGAACCTTGGCTGCGACGCAACATTTTTCACACTCATTGCATAGCCCAAGGAAAAGTTTGTAATATCATCATTGATAGTGGAAGCTGTGAAAATGTAGTATCTGACTACATGGTGGAGAAATTAAAGTTACCAAGATAAGATCATCTGCAACCTTACAATCTTCACTTGCTCAATAAAGGGAATGAGGTAAAAGTTTTTAAACAATGCCTTTTGACCTTTTCCATTAAGAATCAATATTGTGATGAAGTTTTATGTGATATTATTTCCATGGATGCATGCCACCTTCTCTTAGGGAGGTCATGGCAATATGACTGACATGTTGTGCACAACGGGTGAGCAAACACCTATTCTTTTACAAAAGATGGTGTCAAGTTCACCCTAGCACCTCTACCGCTTAGTGAGATTAGCCAATCTTCAAGGGAATCTAGCGCCTCTAAGCCATTAGTGTCTTTGATGACTAAGTAGGAATTCAAGGTGTTGAAGTTTAAAGCCCAAATGATGAGCTTTATTTTGGTGCTTGAGGTGAACGACGAGTTGGCCAATCTACCAAGAGTTACTTCGTTATTGTTAGAATTTTTAGATATAACATCTAATGAGATATTATCAGGGTTGCCTCCCATACGAGACATACAGCATGCCATTGACTTCATTCTAGGAGCAGTCATTCCTAATAAGCTTGCTTACAGGATGAGTCTCTAGGAACATGCCGAAGTTTAATGACAAGTTGAAGAGTTGTTCAAGAAAGGGTTGGTTCAAGAAAGTATTAGCCCTTGTATTGTATTTGTTCTTCTAGTACCTAAGAAGGATGGGAGCTATGTGTAGTGACTGTCGAGTCGTCGACAAGATTACTATTAAGTATTGGTTTTCGATACCTTGACTCGATGATATGCTAGACCAGTTGCATGGTGCCACTACTTTCTTCAAAATTAAACTTCATAATGGGTATCACTAAATCAAAATTCGGCCAGGAGATGAGTGGAAGACCGCTTTCAAGACCATGGATGGCTTATATGAGTGGAATGTGATGCCTTTTGGATTAACAAATGTCCCTAGCACATTTATACACCTGATGAATCAGGCATTGAGACCTTTCATTAGCAAATTTTTTGTTGTGTACTTGGACAATATTCTTATTTACAGCAAGAATCAAGAAGAACATTTAGATCACTTGTGGCAAGTTTTTGCAAGCCTTACGTGAATAGAAGCTTTATACAAATCTCAAGAAGTGTACCTCTCACCAGTGAAGTTGTGTTCTTGTATTACATTATTACCGCAAAGGGTGTTTGTGTTGATCCAAGCAAAGTTGTAGCCATTGACAGCTTGCCAATTCTAAAATCTATCCAAGAAGTTCGAAACTTCCACAGATTAACTTCATTCTATAAGAGATTCATTCATAATTTTAGCTTTATTGCTACACCACTTACAGATTGCATCAAAGGAGAGAAGTTTCATTGGATAGAGCAAGCTCAGAAAAGCTTTAAGGAGCTTAAGAAGAAGTTGACTGAAGCTCCAATCGTAGCTCTTCCTAATTTTGACCAAGTGTTTGAAGTTAGCTGTGATACTTTTAAGATCAGCATTGGTGCTGTCTTAAGCCAGGAGAACTATCCTATTGCCTTTTTTAGTGTGAAGCTCAATGATGCATGCTTAGATATTCTACCTATGACAAGGAATTTTATGCCATTGTTCGAGCTCTCCAATATTGGAATCATTATCTCTTGAATAAAGAGTTCATACTTTTTTTTGATCATGAGACTTTTAAGTATTTGAATTCCTAGCAGAAGATCAGTCGTAGACATGCTCGTTGGAGTAAAATCTTACAGTCTTATCCATTCCTTATCAAACATAAGGTTGGAACTTTGAACTCTGTACCTGATGCCTTTAGCTGTCGCCATGTGCTGCTTATAACACTGCAAACCAAGGTTATTGGGTTTGACTTTATCAAAGAGTTGTACTAAGATGATCTTGATTTTCGTAGAGTGTAGGAAGCAACTGTAAATCAACCTTTCTACTAGTTCTACAGACACGAGGATTTCTATTTCAAGGTAAAAGCTTATGCATTCCACAGGGTTCTTTGAGAGAAGCCATAATTTAGGAAGTACATGATGGGCGATTAACTGGACATTTTAGACGAGATAAAATAGCTGACTTAGTGAAGGAGAACTTTTACTGGCCTTGACTTGAATGGGATGTCAACAGGCATATACAGAGATGTAGAATTTGTCACTTGGCTAAATCTAAGGGTTAGAATACTGGACTATACATGCCTCTGCCAATTCCAGAAGCACCTTGGGAAGATATAATATAGATTTTGTTCTGAGTTTACCATGGACTCAGAGGCAAAAAGATGTTGTCATGGTAGTTGTGGATCGTTTCTAGAAAATGGCCTATTTCATTTCATGCTAGAAGACCATGATGCTATTCAAGTAGCAGACTTATACTTTAAGGAGATTATGCATCTACATGGCATTCCTAAAACTATTACTTTTGACCGTGATGTGAACTTTCTCAACCACTTTTGGCGGATGCTATAGAACAAGATGGGAACTAAGCTTTAGTTTAGCAGCGCTAGTCATCCAAAGACAGGTGGTCAAACTGAAGCTATAAATAGGATTCTTGGTAATCTTCTTTGTAATTTCGTAGGGAAGAATATAAAGCAGTGGGATCTCATTCTTGCTCAAGTTGAATTTGCTTACAATAATTCTATCAACCAAGCAACTGGGAAGTGTCCATTTGAAGTTATTTATGGCACTCGTCCCCTTAGTCCACTAGACTCAATCCCTTCACTTGATAAGCAGCATTATAGCTCTGATGCTGACTAAAGAGCAAAGGAAATTAAGAAGTTGTATGAGCAAGTCCGTGAGCAAATCCAAAAATAGAATTTGAGATACAAGGCTTAATGTGACAAGCATTGAAGACAGCAAGCTTTTAAGGTAGGAGACTTGGTTTGGACATATCTATGAAAGAAATGATTTCCTAAACAGCCAAATGCCAAGTTGTCCCTAAGAGCTAATAATCCGTTCAAGATAGTGCAAAAGATCAACAATAATGCTTACAAGGTGGAATTACCTGGTTTTTATAGTGCATCTGCCATCTTCAATATTGCTGATCTATCTCCTTACATTGATCATGATGTCAAATTTGACTCGAGGGAGAGTTCTACTGAACTCGAGGAGGATGAAACGGACTGAAACGGATAAAAAAACTGATATATGAGAGTTACAGAAATGAAGCAAAACATTGTTCCGTTTACACATTCATTAAGCCAGCAAAATGTCTAGCATTTACATTTGTAATGTCTTGGTTGCTTGCCTATTTCGTTCATAGTCCTAACACTATAAATAGGACTAGCGTTGCTATAAGAGGTAGTTCAGACTTGAAATAAAAATAAAAATTTTCTCTTTTCATTCGATTTCTGTGCCAAAGATGTGTTCAAACCATCATCTTCTTCCTTCCTCTTTGTACTGTCCCCAGTGAATTTATAACCCTTAGATTTGAAGAACTTAACCTGCTCTTTATAAACCTGATGGAAAAAAAAAATCAATTTGCCTTAACCATTGATGGAAAATAGAATTTGTTTTCTTAAATATATGTATGCCTGTATGCTTATTTACCATTAGCTAGTTTAAAATTTTCTTGTTCTTACATGCTAGGGTTTGTTTTTCTTCATTAAATGTAAGAACAGGCAAGTAGTCTTGGGTTTGGATCTTTCTTTGAAGTGATGAGCATCAATTTGAATCATTCAAATCAAATATGACAGGTCACAACTACAAAAAGACTCTTGTAGTACTCATTTTTCAATTTCATAGCATTTACTAAACGCTACAAGTTCCAGTACTATCTAAAATTATATCAAGAGGCATTACTTCTTGTATTATTTACTAATTTATTTTTAGATTTTTAATAAATTTGCATTTTAATAGAAGATGAATCAAAAATTAAGATAATCCCTTAACTGTCATTCTTTTTAAAAAAATGAATTTATTATTTATAAATTGTAAGTTAAAATTTTAAATGTAAAGAGTCTAAAATGGATTTAAACAGTCCAGATCTCACAAATGTGATGAGCATTGAAGTTAGGCCCTCTAGGTTTTCGTGTTTACCTGGTAATATGGGATGGAAGCAACAACATTTGCAGGCGAGGCCGAAGCCGAATCTTGGCTGGAAAGTGAATGTATTGCTGCATGAAGAAGATGTGTAGCTCCAGCCCCAAATATAATGTACTTTCCTTGTGTTATAGCATTCCCAGTTATGGAATGCACTCTTTCTATGTGTTTCTTTAACTCTTCTGAGATCAGAGACCTATCACTGAACTCGTAGCTCATGCGATGCCACCCTGATATCACTACGGCACTATTTGCTGCATTCTTCACCCAAAACGGCTCTAAAAATGTTGGATCACCACTGTCAAAAAGCAAAAAATTAAAGAACAAAAATGCGAATTATAATTATCAACAAAATTATTAAGACTAAAGTGTAAGTGTGTGTGAGTTGCATATCATGTACAATATAATCTGATATGTGTGTGTGTAAGATAGAATATACTCTGATGATATTCAAATCCAATATAGCCCGCCCCTATGGGTACCTAAGAAATGTGTTGAATTGATCCAATCCCATCGCAACTTTGAATATAGAATTCAAAGGTAAGAAATAGGAAATGGTGAAGACAATTCTTATTTAATATATCTATGTGTGAAAGTGTTATATATGATTAAGAAGCGACTGCGTCTTGCACATATTATACATAAACCTACTATAACTATAGTATACCTTTTTTTGATTCTCATGAATTACCGAATTTGTTGGACTAATTCATAAACGATGAACTAGGGGCATGGAGCCTCTAGTGCTCTATCGTTCTAATGATCCTTATAATGTCCTAAACTCTTAATAGTTTTTTTTTATCTTTTAATAAATAAAAATTAAAAATGCACAATTTTTTTTGAAATCATTAAAAAAATACAAAACTACACCCTTTCATCACTGTAAAATGGCAAAATGTCTTCCATTTTTTTTTTTAAGAATCTAAGGATCAAAATTAATATAGAAAAGGGGGGAAGAAACCCAATTAGAAGGTTAGGCACATAAAGGCCCCAACCTCTATATACAGTACCTCTAAGCAATTATCTACCATTATCAAATAGCTAGCTAGTAAGCCCTTTACACACACACACACACATATTTTCTCTGATCATTATTATAAGACATTTTTAACCGTTTTATGCATCTTAAGAAAGTTAGTTTTTTTTTTCTTGATATCATAAACAAATGATATGTATGTTTATTTTTAGCCTTTGATTTTAAATAATAATACAACTACATTAAATACTTTTATGCTGATCAAGAAATGTAAAATTAAAAAAAGCAGTTTAATTCTTCTTATAAAGTATCCTATATATTGGACTAAAATTATTTTTAAAAGATGTCCTAAAAATAGGATAGAAGGGAGTATATATATAGAGTAGAGAGGGAGG
Source organism: Prosopis cineraria (assembly GCF_029017545.1). Classification (NCBI taxonomy): domain Eukaryota; kingdom Viridiplantae; phylum Streptophyta; class Magnoliopsida; order Fabales; family Fabaceae; genus Prosopis; species Prosopis cineraria. The sequence goes on along the minus strand of NW_026555332.1, from coordinate 12,609,346 downwards.
GAGGGAGAGAGGGGGAGAGAGAGAGAGTGTGTGTGTGTGTTCTTGTGAATAAATTGTCCAATTATATATAGTTTGGTACCTATCTGCATCAACAAGGCAATCAGGCAAGAGTTGAGAGCAATCAGATCCACCATAACAAGCGTTGCATTCACAGACAGGCTTGCCATCATCATCATCATGAGCAGGAAGACATCGTCGCTACTGCTTCAGCTTCCTCCATTGCATTTCTTGCTCAGCAGCTCTGTTTCTCCCAGCAGAAGCATGATCGGCTTATTCCCAGAGACGACGACAGATTTAATAACAGTACGAGATTAATTAGAATGAGTGAAGAACAAGTTAATAAACAGCACAATATAATTATGTGCTTGAAGCAGCAGCCGCTGATTTCCACTTTAGCCATCATCATCATCATTGTCTTCAAGTAGATTGTTCTCTCTCACCTTTGATTTAGAGAGTCCAACGTTAATATTTATATTACAACCTTAAAATTAGATAAGGTCGAATGAATGCAGGTTCCAACAAGAAAAGTGGACGTACGTATAGTGGCAATTTGTTTAATATAATATTCCTGCATTTAGTTCAACGCGGTTTGGTAACAAAAGGAGAGGATCGTCCTGAAGTCTTTTTAAAGTGTATAGAGAGAGAGATTGGAGGTATGTGTATGGGAAATTTTCAATAAGCTCCCATGACCCAAATATATTTTCAGTCATGCCCCCAAATTTCTGAAATTTTACTCACATTTAGAAATTGAAATGAAATTAAAGAGATGATTCAAATGACTTTATTATCCTTGAAATGCATGAACAATTCATGTAGGAAAAATAAACAATTAGTATATGAAAAGTGAACAACTAACATATATGAAATGAGAGTTGCAATTTCATAATTGTATACGCTCTTATTGAGAGTTGCAAATTTCACCTACATTATTTATTTATTTTTTATATATTAATTGTTTATTTTTCTTATATGAGTTGTTTATGCACCTAATTTCACTCAGAATAATAAGATCATTTGAACTATCTCTTCAATTTCATTTCAATTTCTTAAATGTGCAGTAAAATTTCAAAGTTTTGAGAGGTGATTGAAATTATGATGGGTCGTCAATGGCGGCTGGCTGATATTTTCTCTATGTGTAATTATTTCCTTATTTTTCTCAAACTGTACAAGTACGTACTTGACAATTAAGAATTCCAGGGAATCTAAACTTGAACTCAAACTTGTCGATCGTTGAATATATTGATTAAGGTAGTAGAAGAGAGATAAAGGAGAGTGATCCGTGAGTCTGTTAACCTTAAAATTTTTAAAATTTACTCGATTTGAAGTGACATGAAGAGACAAACAGTTTGTTTAATTAATCACAATCTGGTTGAGATTTTTTAATATAGAAATTATTAATAAAAAATCCACCAAAAAGAAATTATTAATAATAAATAAATAAAATTCGATTTTAAAATGCACATGAGCACGAAAAATTTGGTCGATCTATATTTAATATACATATATATATATATATATATATATCTGTGTCCAGCCAATTTAAACTAGCACTAGGTTTATGGTACATTGGCATATGCACTGCATGCTATGGTGGTATTTAAGATCACAATTTTTTCTAACTTTTCTGTTCTTTAATTTGAATACTTAGTTAAGGTATTAATGAAGCAGAATGATCTGAAGGTTAGTAATTTTGACATATTCATGAAGCATTTTAGGCAAAGAAATATCAATTGTTCTTAAAATTTCATAAAATGTCTTTCATATCGAAAAAAAAATTCAAAAAAAATCCTATATTTGAAATAATGGAAGGAGTGTTTATTATGAGAAACCAGACAAAGTAATAAAGCAACCAGAAATTAAAATCCTATGGTAAAAATACCATGTGCGTGTGTGTAAGTTTGAGTGTGTGTGTTATAAACCTCAGAAACAATTGACTGTCTCGTAGTCCATAATCCTATATTAGTTACGAACCTCATAAAGTCATTTCCTTAGTTAATTCATTAACCAAGACCATGAGTATATATTTATGGTCATATTCATTAAAGTCAGAAAATGAGTAGTCAATTATCAATATGGTGATGTATAAATGCAAAAATCTATACATTAACTAATGCATACTACATATGTGTGTGTGTGCTAATTGTTAACATAGGGATATGGGACTGTTTGGATGGTTCTATGAACCCACATCCCTATTTTTTTGATGTTACTTCTAGTTTTTTGGACTTTCACGTTAGTGGTAGCATTTTTTGATTCTAGTTCTATTCTAAGGCTTAAGATGGTCTAAGTGATGTCGTTTCTTTTCTTTCTTTGCGCTATTTTGTATTGGGTTTAGGTTTTTGTTATCATGTTGTTTCTCTTATTTGTATTTTGTTCATTGTAGCTTGTTTGACTCTGTAAACCCTACTATTGCCAATGATATTTCATGTTTCTAGCCAATATATATATATATATATATATTCATCAGCACATTTAGTTATATAAAGTATGGATTTGTTGTGGAAAGCATAATTCAAGAAGGTTTTGGCAGAAGAGATCAATGTGAAGTGTTAAAAATGAACAACAAATTATATTATTCTATTGCTCACATTTTGCACAATGCGAGCATCCCTAAATAAATTAATTAGCAAAAAGGAAAAATTTAAAATATTTTTTTTTACAAAGAAAAATGTTTAGTCTAAAGATTCCTTGGAAAGGTTATATACTACTACTACTACTATTATTATTATTCCATATTGATGTAAATTCTAAAATATTAGGAGGTCATTGCTTGTTACACGTCAGATCGATTCGTGGTTAAATTTAAAAAGGCTGTCGTGCGTGTTTCATTTATCTGAAAATTGTCTTCTATCACAAGTTGCTATATAAATTTAAAATATCTACTTAGTCAAAACCAGCTCAAAATTAATTCATAACAAATTTTATGTTATTTTATTTATTGATTTACGCGGATGGACATGTACAATCTGAAATAGAAACAACAGGAATAGTTAAATTAGGGTTACTGGTAGAGGGACCACTTCAATTACCCATTGGGATTGGCAAAACCCATTTGGAATATTTTTTTTTTCTTTACCGTAATTGTTTAATAAAAATAAATTATAAAAATACACAATAATTAACAATTGAAATATTTCTTCTAATTGATTTCAATTTTCCAATTTTATATTATCTGCAGATTGATCAACTTATGGTTGGGTCAACTTATTCTGATTGCAAGTGGAAACAAGGTAGGAAAGAAATAAGAACCATGGCAGGGTAATTTTGTCTGTTTATCTAAACCATATAAAAAACTGTATTAGTCATAAAACCTTAAACAATGCAGCTTACCTAATTAACAATCCATTCAAAACATATATCACACAATTAAGTATAGGTAGCACTTGGATTGATGGATCTTGATTTGAATTTTAGATTTGAAATCTTGTCTTTCAAATATCACATTTAAAATTTGTGTATTTAAAATCTTTTGTTTGGGTAATTGAAAATATTTCAAGTGAAGAGAAGAAGTAAACTGAGATTCAAAATGAAAAAAAAATAGAAATGATGAGTTTAATTTCTATTTTAATGGACAAAAGATGATAAAAGATACAAGAGTTATCAAGGTATATTGATAGTAAAAATGCAAAGAAAACAAAATGTTTGAAATGATTAGAATTTCAAATAATTAGGATATAGAGGGAATTTAAAATATAAATGAATTATAATTTGAAATGAATTTGAATTTAAAATGAATCCAAATTTATAATTTTTTGTGTATCTAGATGAGGTCTAAATCCAAATCCACAATAAGCACACCACAAATCAAGTCTTCACTATTAACAAAAATATGATTATACAAAAAGGGGTTTTAGTGAATGCAACACCATATTTGTCTTTATAATTTGATAATATAATTGTTTCTTATTAAATTAAATTAAATTCTTAAATATTATCAATGTGTGTGTGCTTAACATATCTTACCGAGAGGCATTTGGTTCAATTATTCAAAAATATTGAATCAATTTATTTTGAGATACAGTCCTGTGTTTGACTCAGGATATACATCTTTATTAAATAAAAATGTCAAAGACATCCTCTTGGTACTCTCCAGGTTTCCTATCAGGTGATTGAATTAAAAAAAATATGTCTCAATTTAACATATCATTCTATTTGTAGATCATAAATAATATGTCTCAATTTAAACTCCATATGAAAATGTGTCTTTATATTCTTATCATGTAGCTGCTTCTTTGGCTACCTGATTTGTTACCAGGTTTTACATAATCTATAATATGTCTTTATATGATACCATGAATGTTCTGAAGAGTTAATATATCAATTAATTATTGTTGATATCAACATAAAATATATGGAAAGTAACTTTTGTTTTTTTTGTTTTAACTTTAAGCGGTACCAAGCCCTGAGATATTGTTTGGGAGATTTGTTTTTTAAGGGATGGAATGGAGTAGAATGACTGAAAATTTTATACCATTGTTTGGAAGAGTTTTTTAAAAGAGACTGGAATGATTTGGAATGGCCTATTCAAACATCCTAAGCTTTTTTTTTTTTTTTACTGATGGAATTGCCTAATGTAAATAATATTATTATAAAATTATTCTCATCTTTCTTACCCTAATACTGAAAAAAAATAATTATATCTAATTTAAATATATTAATTTTATAAAAAAATTTAAATAATTATTAAATAAAATTGTTCATTCCTTCATAAAACTTTCAAATGATGGAATGTTTCATCTCACTCCATCCCATCCCACTCCTCCCCCATTCCATTTCATTAATGACCACTCATTTCTATTCAATCATATACTCTTTAACATATCCTAGCTAATCTATTTATATATATAGATAAATACATTGATCTTTGAGAGTAAAAGAGGGTGTGTGCGCATCAAGACATTTATAACTTTTTTCTAGATGGTCTTGTTGTACGATATTCTTTTTTAAGTTACAAAATTTTTTTGGCCAAAAGTTATAAAAAGTTTAATTTAAAAGTTTAACACGGATTCTTATATAATTGTAGATGTATTTTTAATAAAAAATATTTTTCAAAATTTACTGCCTCCATTCTTTTTATTAATCACATTCTAGAAGTTTTTTTGTTTTTGGTATTTTACATATGTCACTTTGCCTTGTTTCCTTAACTTTTGATGTACAATTTCAAAACTACCCTTCAGCAAATTCTAAAAAAAAAAGTGTACTATTTTAATTCCCAAAAAAACTCTTTCTGCATTTCAGATAACTCTTTTTTATTTATTTTTAATATAATTTTTTTTAAAAATATTTATAAAAAAGACCAAAGGGAATAGTTGTTGTGTATTTGTGTGTGAGCAAGTGTGCCAAAGATATAAGATACTCTCTCTGTTCTAAATTATAAGATAATTTTAGAAGTATTTTTTTGTCACAAAATATAAGATAATTTGATAAAAATAAAATTTTATTAATAATATTTTTACAATATTACCTTCTAATGAGATAATTGAAATGATTGTTTTGTAATGATTAAGTTAGTCTAAAGATATATTTAATGAAAGACATTTTTTAAAATTTATATTTTTATTTTGAAAAAATAAATTTATAAAGTATTATTATTGAGGTTTTCGATGTGCATAATTTTATTTTAAATTATTTTATAATTTGGGATGCATGAAGTATTTTATACTGACTCCAAATTTTGTTGATGTAAATTACATAGTCAACTTAAAAATAGAAGGGAATCCCTTACTGTTGGAAGTATATAATGATGATAATATAATCTATTGATCGATAAAGCAATTTAAAAATTATTATTCTCGTTTTAATTAATCATATAAAAATAATTTCCTATCATCACATGTTGCAATGTAAAAACCGCATTCTTATCGACCTTCTGAACATGTATAGTCATGTACTGAAGAATTTAAATCTAAATTAGTTGAAAGGGACTGAAAATTAATTTAAGGGGTCATATAATTTTTTTTTTCTTCATTTTTGATACCATGTGCCTACGACTGAGTCTCTCGTAAAACCTGACGTCATATTGAAATCTTTTATATATAATCATGTCAAGCCATTTAGGGGGGAGGAGTGGGGAATTTCAACTAATTAAAGAACACATGATATTTTTTATATATATAAAAAAGATAAATCAACTTTTAATCCCTCATGTTTTGAGGTTCTATTATTAATTTGGTCCCTTAACTTTAGTTTCTATCATTTGAATCATTAATGTTTACTTTAGTTATCAAGTTACTTTAAGTTTTGCTAGACAAAATAATCTTTAAAAAGCTGATGTGAAAATTAGATTTCTAATGTGAAATATACATATGAATTAAATAAAACACATCAGTTAAATTTGGTAAGTGCTAATTACTTATCTGGTATTTATTTAATTATATTATTTTTATTATATTCTTATTGCTATTGTGGATTTCTAATAAGTAATTAGAACTTGACAGATTTGGTTAATCTATTTTATTTAATTCACATATATATTTCATGTTAGCGATCTAATTTTCACATCAGCTTTTTTTAGGGCCATTTTGTTTGGTGGAGGGTATCTTCATTTCTTTCTTTCCATTTTCCTCTACTTCCCCCATCTCAACCATTCATTAATTTTATAATTTAAAAAAATTATTTAATAAAATAATATGAATGGTTGAGAAGGGAAACTGAAGAAAATAGAGAGAGAAAAATGGATAGGCTCCTCTCCCCATTTTGTCTTACAAAATGTAAAGGAGTGACTTGATAACTTAAACAAATATTAAATATTCAAATGATAGAAATTAAAGTTAAGGGATTGATTTGATAGAACTTTTGAATATAGTGACTAAAAGTTGGTTTGTCCAAAAAAAAATTCGATACGTATATACTTCCTCCATTTTTATTTGTTAGAGGACAATAACTAAATCATACAATTTAAAAAAATTAGTTAACTATATTAATTGTGATTGAAAATAAAATAATTAGACTACAATACCCTTCATTAATTGTGTTAATCAAGCCTTCATTAATTATCTCTTATAACTATGAATGATAAAATTATGAAGGATAATTTAAAAAGTTTACAATAAATGCTTAGTAAAAAATGTAATTTTCTTATATAAAAACTAAGTTGAAAATAATAGTTTCTTTTACATATAGAAATGGAGGGAGTAGCTTTTTTCCAAGCTTCGTAGAATGTGGTTGAGAGTCCGACTTGATAAGATGCTTCCATTGCAATGAGAGAGACAAACATGAAAAAAAATTCAAATAATTAATAATGGCAATATATTAATGAATTGATTAATGTTGCTTTACATTATTGATTAATTTAAGTTGACCTTGATTAAGTATTTCTTAAACCTGTTATTGAAATGCAACATGGGCATTATAGTTGGCGTCGATGCATGCACCATATGGAACATAACCATTCTTAAAAAGAGGCTTTTTAACTTATACAAAATTATATTTGAGAAATAAACCGCATTATAAAAAGCGTGATAATTCTCTTAAAGTCAGATTTTTTTTCCCTCAAGGAAACATTATTAAAAAGGGCCTCGTAACTACAATATTATTGTTATATGTAATTAAGCACAAAATTGATGCAGAATGGGAGAAGGAAAAGGGACAAAGAAGAGAGCGTAGAACTCCGAGAGAGATCAGATGAGGCATAAATTCACTAACAATCTTATTCAATATCAAAAGTTAACAAAGCAAATGTATTAAAAAGTATTTATAGACATTAAGCCTAACTCTATTAGTTAATGTGAGAATATTTTAAAAACAAGAAAATACAAGTTATTATCTAGTGCTGAAAAGTATTGGTTTATGGAGTGTTCAAAATGCACAGTCATGTCACAGAATATTCATAGTTAAAAGAACGTGAATATGGTTTTTATGTGTTTCCTGGAGTTAATAACTAGTAAAAAATAAGTTATGTAGATATTTACATGTGCACTGGATTAAGACATTTTTTTTGTAACTGTTTATTAATTTTTTACTTAATTCTATTTAATCTAGGTACAAAAATATTCTAAAATCCTTCATATCTTATTTTATTTTCTCAAACATGACTGAAGAAGAAACCTTCCTATTTATCTCTTCTCTTTTATTATTAATTCATGCACGAGTGGCCTCTGTATATTTTATAATATTTATGCTAGAGTGGTCCCTTTTGTTTTGGGGAGGGAAAAAAATTAAATTAAAGTAGTAATTAAGCATATAGATCTGGCGTGGAATATTTCTCATTTTTTTGGACTGTATATTTGCATTTTTTAAGTTGAAATATTACTTAGTTTTTAAATTGATAGTTGTAAAATTAATATTATTTGTTAAACAGTGATTAAATCAATTAGAAGGGATTCAATTTCTTCAAATTAAGGTCACATGTTTTTGGACCTTACGAAATTGAAGAGAAAATATATAAAAAGAATTTAGCCCAACAATATAATCCCAGATAACTTAAAAAGTAACCAAATTAATCTTAAATCTTCATCAATACAATTCTTCCACATATGTACATATTAAACCATTGGATTTTTTTTTTTTATACACTCGACAAAAGCAAAGACCTAACAAACAAGTACAACCCATCCTAACAAGGCTTAAGATTTCAAAACAAAAGAAAACAACAGAAACAAAAGTAAAAGTCATCTCCTTGCAAACCAAAAGCACGCAAAGATGCAACAGTCAGTCCTGCAAGTGCTATTATGCAAAACCACGGTAATGGTTGGAAGGAGTGGTAGCATAAAGACTTGCTCAAATAATGAGCCCATACCCTTGTATGCCAAGGCTACAAAAATAATAGCAACTCCAACAACCCCTCTTTAATCAATAAGGAAAACAAAACACTGGAAAGCAAAATCAACTCTCGGGTCAACCAAGATCACCATAGGATTGAGCCAAGAGCACTCATAAAGTACCAAATGATTCACAAGAACAGGCCACAAGTAACGTCAACCAAACCATACAAACCATTAGGTTAAAAGGAAAAAAAATCCATAAACTTTTCCTTCAAGATATCCATTATCCTTAAGTGAAGGAAGATGCAAAAATACTCATAAAGTTGTTTGAATGGGTGAATCCATTCCAAAAACATTAAAAAGATTACCATTGATCATTTAAGTGACATGTAAACATATAGCTGACTAATTTTGTTGATGTGGACATGTGAACTCTAAAATTCGGTGTTTGCTCAACACCAAGTCTTGCAATGTTAGTTTTTTTTCTTTTCTGTTTTTTTTTTAAACCACAAGCTTATCATTATAATAATAAATAAACATTATAAAATTAATATTTTAATAGTTAATAAATAAATATTAATCTGTTAAAATTTGAGCTGTTCAAATAAAAATTTTAGTTGCACAATTTAAAATTGTATTGAAAAAAATTAAAAAAAACTTGAAAAGTTTAAAATAGAGGTTGAATTTAGCAAAATGAGCTAGTTTTTTATAACGTAATGAATTAACATGTGAATTCCCATTAAAAGAAGTGCCTATATTTTATATTTAACCATACCTTGAATGATATTATCTCTCATAGATGAACAACTATGCAATAAAATATTTTTTATTACAATTTTAATTTTTTCAATACAATTCAGAACTTTATAAGCCAAAATTTATATATGAATTATAAAAGTCAAATTTTAATGAGGTAAGCTCATTTATTTATTAAATATTAAAAAATAATTTTATAATATTTATTTATTATTATAATAATAAGCTTGTAGTTTGGAAAAAAGGAAAGAAAAAAACTAATACTGGAAAATGGCATTGTTTTGGTGCTGAGCACGGTGCTCATGAAACCAAATCCGTAAACTCTCAATCTCTCTTTCACACATGGTCATATCATTATCTTCTTCCTTTCTTAACTCTATCATTCGTGACTTCTAGTAGCTTCGACATCATCTTTCTTCTTGTCCTTTGATATTTCCAGGTCCAAAGCACTAGCCATTTCTTCAGAACCCAACACGAACTATACGCATTCACCTGCAAAGTTCCATTTATACAGTATCAACAAAACTTCAGCGCAAATTCATTGGGACAAAAAAATAACGGGAAATGCAAAGAAGAACAAAAATGACAAATACAGAGAGAGAGATATGAAAACTCCCAATTCTAAAGTAAACCAGGGGAGAAATCAAAATCCAGAAAAGCCCTTGATCATGAAACATGAATAGAGACTCAGATCATAAAAGAGACATGAAAAACCCAGATCTTTAAATCTTCCTCTCAGTCGTCATGGGTTCCGCCGGCAAGACCCATATCACCCCAACCCACGTTAATATCGATCGATCTTTAAATCTTCCTCTGTCTCCGTCGATCGATCCCTCTCTGCCTTACCATTTCACTCCAAACTCTGTCTCTGCTTTTCTCGATCAATGTTAAGTTACGTGAACACAAACTACCCAAGGGATGTAGAAAACTAACTTCCCCTTAATTTCATCACACATGTTCTCCGGCGAATTGAACTGTCAGAACCCCGAAATTAAAATGCAACATAACATACTTACACCATAAAATGAAAACGCTGCGAGAGTGGACGGATTCCATCAAAACCTGACCAAAATCATCTTATACCGGGGCGTGAGTTCTCGATTTCGTTTCACCTACTTCTGATTTGTAGTCATCTTCAAGAAGCCTGGAAAAACGAAGAGGAGAAAGCTAGAAGCCACCCATGAAGTTCTCAATATAGATCCGACGCAACCCACTCAGTTGGCATTCAGATCTAATGGCGAAAACGAAAGTGGTAGAGAATGATGAGTTTTTGACAACAGCTACTATAGTGTTGAGGTAGAAGGCATGACCTGTTTGTTGCTCGGTGCAGCCGTTGGTGAGTCGGAGAAGGCCGTCAGAGTCGAGGGGCATAGTTGAGTGAAAGAGAATGAGCAGAATGCAGGAGATTAAGGGACACCAAGTTGATTCTGTGACACCTGGAAGTAGAAGAAAAGTCAATGCTGATTGGGTGACACCTGGCGAATTGTGGTGTTGACGTTTAGCTTCTTTCAACATTTTTGGAATGGTTGCAATGAATATTTTTAGATATTTCTTCGTTTAAGAATATTGGATGTCTTTAAAAAAAATTATTAATATTTTTATCCTTTAATTCTAAACCATTCAACAAGGAATAGTAGTTTTTTTCACATTATGAGCCAAATATGCTTTGATCGAGATAATGGAAGAATCTACTTCTCAAATGCTGAGGCTGCTGGATTATCTTATTAGATTGTTTCTATGTTGTCCCATTTATATAACGATGGGATTGTTCTTCAGCTAGAAGGTATTATCATATACTCCTTAATTTGATATTGCAAAAAATTAAAATAAGAATATTATCCATCAACCTGGTCAAGTATTATTGGAGTTTCACAATCAATGCATCTTTTTAATGTTTGTCACTGGTATGATACAAGCACAGCAGTAGTTCATCATCTGTCTCCAACCTATCTAATTGTGTTTGGAACCATCATAAAAAACTTTGAAACTAGAATATTAGGGTGGTCAAATTTAAAAGGGACAATAGCATTTACAGTACTATTATCTTATATATCAATTTAGATCTTCTCATGAGTTTCATTTGACAACACTTCTTATCTGTTAAGCTTAACTCTTTCATTAATTTGCTTTGCATTAGAACCTTGAGGGTTTGGATCAAGAATTTAGACAATTCAAAGAGTTAATAATCATTGTAGTTTTTTTTTTTTACCCTGCTACAAAAATAAAGTTTTAGGACTGTCTTTTGTAGAAATATCATTCTGTCTAGCCTTTAGTGATGATCTAATGACATTGGTTTGTTGATTGAGTCTTTTGGTGTTGTCTTTTTTTTTTTTTTAATGTTTCCCAAGATAGATATTTTTTTCTTTCCCCTTTCCTGTTTAAGGTTCCTTATGCTTTTTAAGTTGTTTTCATTTTAACTGATTGATCTTTTTATTTGAAAATAATAGGAAAATGGAAGAAAACCAAACAGCCCTTGAAAAATTACAATGTAGAAATAAATTGTGCTTGGACCAAAACTGAGCGGCCCCAGAAAACAATATGGGCCTTCACTATCTCGATGAACAAAAAAACAAAATCCAACCCAATCAAGCGCCCCTATGTCGAAGCTTGTATTTGGACAAGCAATGGTTTAAGTGAAATAGTGAACTTTAACATCTGTTACTCCAGCACCCAGTATCACTAACCCACTTATCCCAGCAAAGTTGAGCAAAATGTGGATTGTGGAAGGAGTTTTGTTCGACTTTAGTAGAAGGGACTGATTTCTCATAATATAATGAATCAAGATTTAAAGAAAAGTGTTCATATTTAGTACTTGATTATACCTCAAATAAAATTTGATTTAAATCTTTTAAATTTGGAATTGGTGAATTTTTATGAAGTTTTTTTTTTAAGAAAGGGAGAGAAAATTTTATATTTTATAAAAAATGATAAAATAAGTAAAAATACTAAGACAAGAAAACTTCACATAAATTCACCATTTTCAACTTTAGAGGATTTAAATCTAATAAAATTACCTCCAATAGAAGGATGTCAATAGGAAAAAAAAAAGATACTCCCTCTGAATTGCAATATAAGTCATTATTAATTAAATTATGATTTTTTTAAAATTACTTAAACTCTTAATTTTTTTTAAAATTTCACATCTTTCTAATTATATACTTGAATGTAATAAATATAACATTTAATTTATTCAAAATATCCTTGTTAATTACTCAATAAAGTAAGGGTCTAATTGAAAAATATATATAACACCTGCCCAATTCCTTATACTTGATTAAAAATTGAAAATATCTATAGCACAAACATTACTATTTTCTTCGCGACAGTACAAGCATTACTAAAGAATTATAATATTGTTTAATAGTATAAAATAAACAAGAATTGAGGCTATGAAAGCTACCCTTCTTAAACAATTTTAAGAAAATATATATAACCTAACAAAACAACAAAAGCTTCACGCCTTCATGATAGATGCATGAATTAAAGCTATGGGAAATCTAGAATTGGATTGGAGAATGACAAGATGCTAAAAGACAAGTTGGCAATGGAAGAACTGTGTTTCCACTGTAAACAATGGAATAAATTTCTTGCTTCCCTCTCCTGTAGTCTATTTTCTCAAGTAGAACTATTTAATCGAAGTTTTCTCCCCATTTTTGCACTCTTTCGACAAGGCCCCTCTATTTTTTTCGTGCAAGCAATTAGTCTCTCTTTCTCTCATATTTTTTTTTGGTAAAAAAAAAATATATAAGTGAGTTGGATCTTGGGGGCTTACAGATATACATACATATTACCCACTAACAAGATTTTCATATTAATAGCAAAATTTAATTTCATGACCTTATGGGTTATGGGTCATCTCGCTTTAAGTCTTCAAATTTCTTTATTATTAGGGTTATTTATTATTTAGTTTTATTTCAGTTTTGTTAAATAATATTAGAAAAGAGAAATTAAAATGATATTTTTATAAAAATAATCTAAATCCAAATATTATGAATTCAAAATCTATCAGTTTTAAGTCAAATATTAAAGACCCAAAATTTTTTTGTAACACACAAATATGTTTTATTTTAGATCTAGTGAGTCAATAACTATTGGGATGATGGAGGCAAATTTTTATAAGTTACGTCTACTGCTTGTAAATTTTTTCAAAGTTAAGGGGTCATTTGGCAATACCCAACTATAGTCAAAGTAAAGGCATCCGAGTCTTGCTTTCCTTTAAAATAGACAAAAGTTGACGAACCCCATTCCTTATAGCAAAGTATCTTTACAATAACTTTCTTAGTGGCCAAGACGGCCCTCTCGGGATGGCATCGATCTTGCAAATGTTGATTACAGCTCCGAGCCATGGGCCGAACTTGTGAAGACAATCAATGGTTATTCAACTCAAGACAAAAAGATTTACATATCAGGAGCTTCACTGGCAATATCATTGACTTCGAGAGCACACTTGCTACTGGTCTTGTAGATTGTCTCAGGGTTTCATACTACGGCCAATATGCTTCATGTGAAAATTTAGGAAACGACGACTTCATAGGACTTTTTGACTCTTGGTCGAAATGGACGACCAAGAAAGGTTTAGCCAATGCCTCTGTGTTCTCGGGCTTAGTAGCGTCAAATAATCCAGCTACAGCATCTAATGGCTACACATCACCAGAAGATCTCAAGTTTGAGGTTCTTCTGATCGTGAAGGAATCTTCCAACTTTGGTGGAGTGATGTTTGGTTTATAGTTTGTTAAAAATTTATTTATTGAAATTTCATTTGACAAAAGTTAATTTAGTAAAAATCAATTGTTATAATAAAATTTATATTTAAATATATTTTTTCAAAAGTCAATTTATTAAACTAAATCTTGTTTGGATTAATAATGATTTATCCTTTTAAAATGTGCTTTTGAATATACAAGGACTAAAAATAACATTAATTTATGATGATTTGTAATTTTTGTCATACAAATATAATATATTAGAAATATTTAAAAATATAAAAACTGTAAATAATGTAAAATGTAATATGTTAAATAATAAGACTTAAAATATAAAGTTTAATATATTGGAATAAATTATGTAATAAATAATTCAACATTCATTAATATTGAATTTTAATATGATTAGCAGTTCAATTTATAGTCACTATCACAAAAAATACCCATATTTGACGCTTATTTTTCACAATACTTGATGGTTTTTAACCGTCAAATAAGGGTGCGACATATATTAAAAAAATAATACTTGATGGTTAAAAGCCGTCAAGTATTAATCTTATACTTGATGGTTATTTGAAAAAAATCGTCAAGTATATGAACTAAATATATACTTTCCTAAATAAATACTTGACGCTTGTTTCAAAACAGGCGTCAAGTATTTGCAAATACTTAACGATTATAAAGAAATAAACATCAAGTATTTACAAATACTTGACGCTTGTTTTGAAACAAGTGTCAACTATATTGATACTTGACGGTTATTTTAAAATAACCGTCAAGTATTTATGGCATAATTTTTTAAAATATGGTGGCTGCTTTTAAAGCAGCCCCCTGCATAAAGATACAGATAAAGATAAAAAACAGCCAACCAGTAACGAAAATAATGCAATAAAATAAATGTTTGTAATAGTATCTCCTATCTAATTAACATAAAAATTCCTATACATTTAACCTTAAAATCTAAAAATTATATGCTTAACTTATTTGCAAACTAATGTTCCAAAACTAAGTGGCCTATCCCATAAAAATTGGCCCAAAAAATATGTATATAAATGTAACTAACTATTATACTAGCCTAACTACTATTGCTACCCACATATTGAAAACACATTAGACCACCTCTTCAAGGACCTCTTCCACATGTGCAGCCGTATAACGAACGCAATAGACGTCCTTGAAATACTGTAAGCAAATAGTCACAACAATTTCAAGTTAATAGGTAGCTAATTAAAATTGTTTAAAATTTATAATTGAAATGTAATTAAATTTTATATATATACCTTGTCAGATAATGTGGTAGGGGTATGAGTGATAATGTCCTTCATGAACTTCATCAAGCAATAATCACAGTCATTGCTCTGATTTGGCTGGAATGGACACTATAAAAAAAACACATATCAATAAAATTGTAAAATATAATGAGACAGTTTGTTGATTAAAAAGTTGACCAATTAAATGAATACCTTAACAGTGACCCATTTCTATGAAGATTCTAATGCCCTCATCTTAAGGGACATAGTCATGTCGGTCGCAGTGCGATACAACACCATAGCTCTAAGAAGGAATTATGGAATAAATGTGAAAAATATATATGAATGAAAACTAAAAATAAAAAAAATAACAAGTAAAAAAATCTAACTTACTCATTAAAAAGTACCACCATATCTTCCCTGTTACTTGGCTCTCCATTAAGGGGATCGAGATACCATATTTTTTGAGCAACTAGATTAACTACAATAAGTATCCAGTGTCCCCTAACGAGAAACAGCACACGTTACCAAACAAATAAATATAAAAAAGTATTTACTCATAACAACTATTAACAACTTACCCTTGGCAGTAAAGAGCGAGAAATAAAGTATCCTTCACTGCTCCCCTTTCTCAAAATTGATCCAAAAGCATTTTTGCTTGATTTTCAAGGGCTTCCTTTGTAATATTATTGTGGGGAGAGACATCATGAGGATTAACCAACTTAATCTTCGACTCGAGGCCACCAGGAACCACAAATGAGGTATAAAGGTGACTTGGGTGAAAAAAATATATAAGTTAATATGCTTGCATACTCACACACATAAATAATTCAAGAAATTAATTGATAAATATTGAAGAATTATCTTATGTAGAAAGTCATCGAACTAGAGCTCGCCATATCATGCTTGAGAATTTCATTCAAAATTTCATCCCGAACGACTTCAAATGATGCTCTACCAAATAGCCCATCCTCAAAATTAATGATATCCCCAATCGGCACTTGATGAATCATCCTCGTAGCCGAAGCATAAGTCTCAAGAGAGTCACGGAATTTGTTTTCTACAACAAGCTTCTTCTAAAACAACCGTCAAGTATACGGCAGACAAACTTGACGGTTATTTCAAAACAAGCGTCAAGTATGTGAAAAAATTTAATTTTTTTTTCTACTATTAATTTGACGTTTGTTTATCGAAGACCGATGTGTAAATTTTAGCTTTATCTTATGGTTATTTATAAAAAAACATCAAATATATATACTTGACGATTATCTTTAAATAACCGTCAAGTATCTGCCTGAATATTTGACGCTTGTTTTGTAAAAACCATCAAATATTCTCCACCTTTTTTATTTGTCACTTTTTTCAAATAAACGTCAATTATAAGGCATCAATTATACACTTTTCTGTAGTAGTGAGTGTACTATCTAGCCTCATCTCTCTATCTAAAGTCATATTTGAAACTACACGTAAAATTGATGATAAAAATGCATGCTCATTACTATTATCATGAGGGCTAATCATATTTTCATCCTCAAAATACTTAAAGTTAGAATCAGTTGCACATGTATGTGCCCTGTGCTACAACAAGTCAAAACAACTCTGCCAATTCATGTGCATATGGAAGACATTTATGTTCGAATTTTTTGTACTCTGGATTCTCCTACATATTTTCAAGAACTTAATGCAATATATTTAAAGAATAAAACATCAAACAAAACCTAGTACAATATACATAAAGAATAAAACATCAAACATATAACATCATATTTATTTATATCTTAATCTTCTAATCTCACCACTCATCTAGTGCTAATATAGTGTTCTTGTCCCTATCCCATCCTAGACTTGTCTCTTTGTTCAACAATTTGTCCCATAAATTTTAGTCCTTCCTCAAATTATTCCACTTGTCTTTTAGTTGCTTCTTATCAAATTTTCTTGAATTTAATGTATTGAATTGTTGCACTAGAGCTTCTCACCCCTCCTTTGACAGGGTTGAGCCTTTATGCTCATTTTTTCTCACTTGTTGAATTTTTGGAACCATCACACTTATTAACCATGATGAGACGAAGGAATTTTTGGTATGCCAATACTAAACTTCTTGTGATTTGGACTCCTCTGGAATCTTCGATAGACCATCAATATTGTCACACCCTAAAATTCTAAGGTGTGACCGACACAAAATATGTGTGTAAAACCCATATTCTTTAAGCCTTGAACAAATATATTTTCATCCATGCAAAACTATAAACATGTTTTTGCTATAAAATATATTGTCTTTAATTGATTCCAGATAAACAAAACAATAAATTTCTTATAAAAAATTTTAATAGAACTTTCATGTAAATAAGACTTCCTGAAATATATGACAAAGAATAATAATAATCAAATAAAGGGATCTTTGTTTCCTACCAACAGATATACAATCTTGAAAGAAAGATGGGAATCTTACCTACATTACACGTGGAGCACCTAGGACCAGACCATGAAATTAATACAAGATTCAAATTTACATCAAGCAAAAACTTGTCTAAAATAATTCTTCCACTCCATTTCAATGATCAAATGCCTCAAGTAACACCTTGATATACAAGTTTGCCTTATATCATTTGAGGCCAAAAATATATTTTTTAATGAATAATGTCCCAATTTTAATATTAAAGGAAATAAAAGAAAGAAACATAACTGGAATAAACATGAGTTTAACTAAAAATAGTCATTCAGTATGGCAAAAGTGCATAACTCAAATAAAATAATTTCATTTAAATGGT
Source organism: Prosopis cineraria (assembly GCF_029017545.1). NCBI lineage: Eukaryota > Viridiplantae > Streptophyta > Magnoliopsida > Fabales > Fabaceae > Prosopis > Prosopis cineraria. Next base: position 12,591,167 of record NW_026555332.1, on the reverse strand, counting down.
TGACTTGAAAGCATGTTCATAAGATGATAACACAAAAATAAAGTTCCACTTTTCAACTATCAAGCTCACATCAAGCAGTTAAAAGTAACATAATTTATTATAAGGAAATCCATTCATAAAACCAGCTTGTTTAATAAAATTCATTTAAAATCAAAAATTTCAAAATATTTTTCTTTTTAGTAGGACTTTATTAGAACGAATAATAAGCATGGACACACAGTCCACGAGAGTAAATAACCAACAAGTGCAGCTTGAAGTTATGAAAACAAGCGTGAGCACTATGCTTACGAATAATCGTCCTTCCATTCCACGTGCGTTGGCCATCGCATGAGGCTAGTACCTCCTAAACACTCTACTAGCTAGGTGTATTATGGTATGCCAAAGACTAACAAAATTGCCATTAGCAACCAGCGTTTTAATTCAGTCCCACATTTTAAATCAAGTCTGCAAAGCTTTATAGAATCAACATTTTATCACTTCTCGATATAAAACAATATCATCTATATTCTCCCACGCATGCATTAAAATAATAAATCATTTCTCAACACGTAAATAAAACATTATCAATATGTTAAATATTTGAAAATAATCATTCGAAGAATAATTCTATTTTTCTTTAAAGACATATCATTAACATGTATTTCCATTAATAATAATCAACACAAGGTGAAAGTTATAACAATATAATTGTGCCAATATATTCAACAATAATTTAAAAATCAAGACTTGCTATTATTTATTTTGAAATGTTATCCACTTACTTGAGATATTTTTAAACATATAATTTACTCTTTGTTAACCACTTTTGTGATATGGCCCGTGCCTTAATTCCATAGTCCCCAAAGGAACATTCTTATTATCTCTTTTATGCACTTTATAAATCCAAAATCTTCAATCCAAAACAAATTTAAAGAATTGAAAAGGAGAATCTCAATATCAACTTTTCATAAATAAGAAGCCATGTTGAATTTAATAATAAATCTTCAACAAACACATATATAAATAATATTCAAAGTTTCCAAGTATACCTATAGAAAATAAACTTATATGATTTAATCAGTATTATCACTCAATTAAATCCAATTTCATAAACTTTCCTCTTCTAACATTTCATCTAACACTTTATATGTGCCAAAAAACTAACATAAGAACAACAAACTTGGACATATAATTATTAACCAATTACCTATTTCCAATCTTTCACTATAGAGAATAATTTAGTTCACAATAACACATTTCTCATATTTATTTGCTGTCCTAGACTAAAATTCTTCTATCAAATAATTTATCAAATACCTCATGTGCATTCAAATCAAACCATACAATCACCATCCTACTCTTTAAATGCATCTCAAATTTTTCCAATCCTCATCATTTAGATTTATTATGCTTATCAAATTCAATTCCTTGTTAAGAATCAATTTCAGCTAAAAGAACTAATCTAAACCTCCTCTTTTTTTTTTTTTTTTCAAAAGAGGAAAATATCATTCCTTAAAAGAAGAATACAAACGCAGCAACTAGCACTATTTTATAGAATAAGCTAATAGGCAATATGATAAGAAGAACAAAAGCACTTAGCACAATTAAATAAGAAAAAAGGCATGCGAGAAGCTTTTGCTACAACTTCTTTCATTCACTAACAGGTGTACGAATCCAAACTCTGTTTTTTTAAAAAAAAAAAAAAAACCCAAGAAAGCAATTAAAGTGGAACCCACCCACCAAATGTAAACTCCTCAAGTTTCAATTTCAGCATTAGGAGAGGAAAAAAAAAAAAAAAAACTCCCTCTGCTTTTCCCACTCACGATTACAAACTAAAACAAAGGAAAGATATCAAATTCAAAATTTCCGCCACCCAATCACACACTCACATGCAGATCAGATACGAGGAAAAGAAAAGGAGGTGGAATTTAGCTCACCGATGAAGCAAAGAGGAACGCGGAGAAAGGTTCGAAGTCCCTTCATCAGAAGGGAAGTGTGGTGCAGGGGAACTAAATGGAACAAAGGAACTGAGCGACAAGCGGCAGCGTGAACAGAGGACGACGATAAAAAGAATGGAGGCTTTGAGTGCAGGTGCTCGCACCCACAGAACGACATCAAAAGATGACAGGGAGGAAAAGAAGGTTCTGGCGACGCAAAACAGAGCTGAGAAGAAAAATCTGGTGACAATGAACCCACAGCATTGAAGGAAGCACAGACGAGCTGCTGCACTGGTCAACGGTGGCTGAATGGCGGAGGAGTAAAAAAAAAAAAATGGAGGGTATGAACGAAAATTGATCTCTCTCTCCCTCTTCTAGTTTGTTCTGGAGCTTATGAAAATGATTGGCCAGAGCAAAAAGAAATGGCTGAACTGTATTTTTTTTTTTCCCAAAAAGGGCATTTCATGTAACTTGGCAACATAAGCTATACCGCCTAGACAAATGATAAATTTTCCTTGAAATTTATAACAATACTCTTAAAATACTTTATCCTAAATCTTAATTTTCTTAACTAGTTTTTTTTTTATATTAGATTATTGCCTAACTATTTTTATTATTATTATTTTTTTTACTTTTTCACTATTGTTGGACCCCCTTCATTTTTCTTTCCTTTATAATTATTGATTTTTTTGATTAATTATTTAGTGCATTTTTAAAAAAAATTGTAAATATTCAGGTCATTACAAATATAGCCCATCTTCCCTCTTCCTACAATCGCAGGTTTCATTGCTTGAGCCCACATCCAATAGTTTTCTCCACTGAGCTTAACTGTGATGATGTACACTGACAATCCTTTATTGTTGGTAGTCGACCCAAGGGATCCACCTGCCCTACTCGGATCAATTTTTGATGACCCATCGTTCTTCAACATTGAGGAAGAGGGATCAGGGTTCGACTTAGTCTCGGTGTTTTCTGAATTAGTGTGATCGAAAGTTCCAGGTGATAAGCCGTGCTTTGATACCATGTAGCAATTGGGCTTATTGAACTCCTATGTATTGACCGAGAAGGAGTACAAGCACAAATACAAGAAAAAGGTGATCTGATCTCTGAGAATTAAGGAGATTGAATGAAAAACAAATATCCTATAATAATATCTAATCAACTAATGTAGATATTCTCCTAAACTATTTACAGCAATATATATAATAAATATTAGGTCTAACCACAAATATAAATTACACGAGGGCTCAATTTAAGTGTGGTATTCATGCATAAAGATCTAGATTTCATCAAATATTTGAGCAGCAATTTTCCATTCTATTCTAGCAAAGTTTAATTCAAGTTAATTGCTTTCTAATCTCTTGATCTTAACTGCAGTTATAGCCACCATGCCTGGATACAAATCAAAGAATACCTCTATTTGGTTAGACGAAGGACCTGTGACTGTGGATTTCATTCTTGATTCAGAAGTCTCAGTCAAAGGCGCTGTTCTACAAAGCATCTTCGATTGCAAGTGCAGCAGTAAATGCAAGCTTGGTTTTGTTGATTTTCTTTGGGGTGCTCACTTGGAGGTCTGTTTTGTGTTGATTCTTATTCTAGGATTTATTTGTTTTTACCAAAGGAGAATTAGAGTTAACTCAGTGGGGCCCAAACGAACTGCTGTTTGATTTGTGAGGCTATATAGTTCATTCATTTGTAGCAATTTTGTTGTATACTAAGAGGGGAAGAAGTGAAATTACTTTTTCATCTATAGCATCTGATGGGTAATGTTGGTTAAAACTACTGCATTCTTGGGTGTAATGATTCTTTTGTAATTGAATTCAAATAAGCAATTTGGCATCTCCGAGTTGTCCAAAAATATTGACCTTCCTTGTAGATTATTGAGAGATAAATCCTGAGATAAAGGACCCCGAAAGAAAAACTCTTCAATTTCTCTCTCTCCACTGGGATTGAGACTTCTGTAATAATGTCAAACGTTTTGGAAAAAGTGACACTAGAATAACATTGTGTGGGAAATTTATTTTTTCCTCTCACTCTATTTTCTTTTTATCTTTTTCTGCTTTAGTTATATCAGGAGGGTCTGAACTTTTAACTTCTAGTCACACTGTATTCCATCCCACCTTTGATATCAGAGTTGGTCTCAAATTTATCTAGCCATCTTTTTCTAGGTACACTTGATACAATTGCTAAATATAGAGAATGTAATTGTGGATTGTCCTACGATAATTATGTATTTCTATAGATGTTTAACTGACATTGCCCTTCAAACAACTTGATTTCTTATAATTACAGTAATAAATAGACTACTTATAACAATTCAAAACATTAAATTAAGAAATCACTTTCAGTTTACGCGTTTTGATTGGCCTGTCCCTGGATCTACATTCTTGAGCAACTAGGTTGGAAAGATATGCTAGCAAAAGCTGAAAAATTTTGACGGCTTCTTATGAGACTTGGGGCTCATTTGGTTGCTAGGATGAATATGAATGAAATGGATTAAAAAAATAAAAACAAAAATGAATGAAATTATTCTCTCTCTCATAGTAAGCAATAATAAAACTCAATATCATAGATTATAAATGTAAGAATCAGTTCACTACACTTTTTACAAATCTTATGAATAATTATTTTCAACTTCATGAATTAAATTACCATTCCCCTTAATGAACATGGTTCACCTATCTCTCCTCCACATATTAATCATTTTATTTTTGTTTTTATTTTTTCCTTTACATTCCATTCCCTTGTTTTCCAGCAACCAAACAAGCCCTTGGTCTAACAAAATGATCTTCAGAGCTGAAGGCCATCCTGGGATAAGCCACTAATTTTTGCTGTTTTTAGCACTCCAAAGCAGCCCCCGTCTTCTTCTCTTTCACACTTAAACTATGCATACACTTTCAAGAAAAGGAGCAAGTTAATTTTATTAGAAATCGTAATGATAAATATATACTTAAAAACAATATTATAAATCAGTCACAAATACACACACACAATACCTGATGCAGGCTCTCTGATGACCCTCTGAGAAAAGGAGCACCACCTTTCTGTAGAGAATAGACATTGTGACCTTCCCAAGATCTGTCTCACCCTGGTACATCAATGTCTTATTGTTGAATATTTCTCTTCTATCTCCTTCAATAGCAACACCTAGAAACTTCTTAAATATTATATATTGGGTAATCAGTTGAAACGAAATCATTTTGAATAAATTACTTTTGAGTAAATTCAACTGTTCAATTAATCAATATTAGTTCCCTTGGTAAATAGTGGATCTATATCTAATGAAGATATGGGTTCAAACTAAAATTGGGAATGTGAGTTTAGTATGTCGGTGTAGCCCACAAAAATAGGTGGGTTGGACTAAATGAAGTAGTCGATTTTTTAAGCGGGCCTAAATGGGCCAGTATGCTTAACTAGCCTGCTAACCCGTTGTTTTTTTTTAATAATAAACTTGTGTCTAAAATTATGTGTATTTATTACTTTGCTCCACTTGCCAACATAGTAAATTAAATGATTTTTCATGCTTCACCTCTGTATAGCATACTTCAAAATTCACCTGTGTCCATATAATCACTCTTTAATCTTGTCCATATTCTTTTATCTCTTCCTTCATATATAAAGACGAGAATTAAGTTGTTCCTCTTCGCTATGCCTTCCTGTCAATTTGCTTTTGTCTGTGAGATGTGCATTAACTCTTCTTTTCATAGTATCTTGTTCAATAACGAGAACAAGGAACTCAATTTTAGTTACTTTATATTGCATTTTGTGGTTTTGACTTCATGTCATATTTGAGTAGAATTTTGGACATCTTGGGAAGATTATGATATTGATTTGTGCTATCATAGTTTCATGTGCATGCTTTATGACGGTCATTTAATTTTTGACAACCTCAATTGGTCCTATTCTATGGAATTTGGATTTTTTTATACAATTACTTATTATTTATGGGCCAAGCTAGATAGGATCACGTTGGATGAAAAGCTCGTCCATCAAGTATTTAACACAGCTTTATATTTATAATTCAAACTTGAGAATATTAATTAAATTAGTATAACTCCATATTAGTTGAGCTATGTGCTCGTTGGTATGGAATTTGGATTTCATGTATATTTTGGTCAAGCTTCGTGACTAAGGTTGATGGATCTTTTATCTAAATGTAGCTAATATAAATGGTTGCTCCCTGAATAATTTTAATATTAATTCAGAATAATATCACCAGCAAGACAACAATAACACACTCATGTTTTTTTTTTTCCAATTCAAAACAGAAATAAAAATATGAAAAAAAAATTGCAGCGCCAGCCTGCAAATGTATGGCTAGGGATGGGAAATCCTAGTGCAGCCCATATTTCTAGTGATAACTCAAACTCGAACCTTACTTCTAATAATCAAGAAGTTTAGGAGTAGGATAATTTGGTGATGATTTGAATCTTACTTATATATATAAAGATCAAATGTCATTAAGAATAAAAAAATTACAAACAGAAGCTCAAGGTAACTAGATAATTAATTAGTGTCGCATGGGGTAAGGAAAATAAACAAACCTAATTCACGAAGTAGACATAAAAGAAGAAAGCAGACAACATAAGACTTGAAGCCAACACCATGGCTGAAGGACAATCGCATTTTTTGTGGTAAAAGAAGCTGATATGATCTCTCCATCAGAGGATATTGCATAGAGAACTGCCATCCCAAGCAACAAAATATGTCTCCAAGGACCCGTGCCACTATATATGGGCATTGACTAGAAAGCAACCCATGCGAACACTCCAATGATTTCTTGGTTACCTTCAAGTGAAGAAGCCACTTTTGCACAATATGAGAAGATTTGAACAGCATAGGTCTATATCAATGGTGAAGCTAGGATCTTCAATATAAGGAAAACTTTTGTCTCTCTCAAATTCATTATTTTTATTTCCTTCTTTCCTTCTATTTGTTTCTTAATTCAACCTTGCAACCTTAACGAGCCAACAAAAGACATTCAACGAGTTTACTTTTGACTAGTGTTTGGAATGAGGATAACCCAGGTCTAGTTTAGTCAAATTAAATTTTTTTCTTTATTTTTTAAAAGATTAATAAATACTATTGATATTTAGGTATAATGAAATTATGGGCTAATAATTCACTAGCCTTTGAGCTAAAAAAAATTGAATTTTAGATATGGGGTAAAAGTAAGATTAAAGTGAGTTTACAGTTTAAAGGGTGTAAAGTATAAGAAGAAGAAGAAGGTGGAAATTGTAAAATATGAAAACTCATACTCCACACACACACATTATCATTTTTCCCAAGTATATGCCCCCTCTACTACGTGTAGCTTGGCCCATGACTATACTTGAACATATTATTGTGCAAAAACAGAAAAAAAAAAAGAAATGCAAAAAAGAAGCATGGATGAACTCTCAATCTTCGGGACTATCATAATATGATCACCCCAATTACGGTGGCTCAATTTTAGACCTTTTGTTTATCCTATTGTCCAAATCGACGTGACTGATCAACTCTGCTTGCATATAGGCCTGATAAAATTTGGAGTATTCACATGGAATTGCTTTTGCATCCATGTCCATGTGTTGTGACCAACATTGATGCAAAACAACCTCTTCTGACAAAATTCATCAAAACAAGCGGCACTGAGCATTCTATGGAGGCTCTTTCCCTCATCGATAGTAACTTTGCTCAAAGCTACTCTCTGGCAGCCATTTTAAGGAATCATTCAAAATCTCATCATAAAGAATTGGGAAATCACTTTTGATCACATCTTCAAAGAAGTCAATCGTTGTGCTGACTTTTTAACACACAGCTTCGAGAGATCACTTTGATATTACCTTATTTGATAGATTAACTGTTTACATGACCTGATTTTGATTTTGGTTTCCTTACACAGTTTTACCATGGCCATATATTCCAAAAAAAAAAAAAAAGGCAGCACCAAAGACGTATCTACTAGAGTAGCCATCCAACCAACCGAGACCTACAACAGAAACGAAAACTTGAGGTTAAAAGTTGGTTGCTTTTTTGCAGTTTCTATTAATATGTTCAATGCTCATATACAAGGACCCACACTTTTTACACTCGTTCCAAGACTTAGCAGCAACTTCATAATTTGAGGGCAATTCTTGCAGGGACCGATGCAATTACACTAATTAAATCAAATAAAATATTATGTGTTATTTTTTTAATAACTTTACTTTTATAATGTAATGCCTATTTAATTTCTTATATTTTCTCTCTCTACCATCATTAATGTTAGAATCAATTTATGCTTAATATTATTTGGATGTCATGTTTTTATTGGATGGAACATGGATGACACAGTGTACCATGTACATGCAAGAATTTCTCCATAATTTGACTATTAAGTAATTGAAAACTATTAAAGATTGACAGAACTTAAACTAAATTCTAATCAAGAGGAGAACTTGAAAGCACAAACCATGCATAACTATCTGAATGATTCTTATCACCATAACAAATAAATTTTCCAATACTCTCTCCAATTAGTGCAAGGTCTTGAATCCGCACAGGGAAATGATTTATATACAAAAGAGACAAATTCCTTGTCTCTTCCATGTCCTCAACATTCCATGGCCGCAACTTCCTCACCTCCTTCTGCTCCAATGAATTAAAGAGACACGCAAATTTCAGGTGGTTGCTGCTAAATTATAAAGTATTAATCACATTTCCATGACAGAACACGGGAATATATTACAAAAATGTCATTATTATTCGTGTGGGAATTAAAATTGAATATTTCAAATGGATTACACACACACACACACACATTTGTAAAATCAAGAGTAGAAGGATGGGTCCGTTTGGATTTCAGTTGGGTATAATAGATTATGAAAATAATTGATTAAGTGGTAGATTTTAATCATAATTGATTATGTTATAACGCAATCTGTTTGGATACTCATGTTAGTAATTTTTTTAAAGATTCAAATTTTATTAAGAAAAAAAAAGAAGAGAAAAAATTTTGTTTTAGTTTTATTAAATTTTGTGCTTTTTTTGTGATTTTTTTCTTGGACTTTTTATGTAATTTGTTCATATAACTTTGTAACAAAAAAATGCAAAAGCGGAAAAGCTGAGATTTGGAGCGTTGGGAAAAAATCAATTTTTTGGGAAAAAATTGATTTTGAAAAATAGTGAATGTTTGGATAAATTATGACTTAATCGATTTTTTTGCCCCTAAAATCGATTAAATCCTCAATCCAAACGGACAGGATATCTTTAATGAGTCATACCTTTTGGATTTCAATGTCAAAATTGGTTTACGTTATATTATTCGCTGGTTACATTTCAATAAATTATAATTTTAGTATTATGCACCATATTATATTGGTGACACACACAAAAAAGGAGCTTTTGTAAGATGTAACCCCCATAGGTTTTCAATTTTCCAACAGGATCTTTTATTTAAATATCAATTTTATTTTGTTGACCAAAATTTTCTATATATATTGTTAACCAAGTTTTGCTAATTTAATCCTCCAACGTTCGGCTTCTTAGCACTATATATTCATTTTCAAGATACCCTTTTGGTTGTCTTAAATATATTTTAGCTTCTATTATTCATATTCTCATACTTCTATTCTCTTAACAATTCACGGGTTGCAAATGCCTTATTTCCTGCAATTTTTGTGACCTTGAGTCCATCAAAGAAAGAGTTTGTTTAATTCTAGAATACATCGATACTTGCAAGCAAAATAATCCTTAAGGATAATGTCATTCGATATGAGTTTAACAATTTTATCTTAGGGTAAGAGTTATATGTACTTAGTTTTATACACTTAATATACTATTATCCATTTAAATCAAGACAAATAAAATTTAATATATTAATAATATTAGTAACAAAAATTTGTTATAGAATAAATAATCTATATAAGATCTATATGTCATGATTTAATTGAAAATAAATACTTTAAGTATATAAGGTGTTAAGCTTGGTGAATCAAGTCCAAAATAAGCATATGAGGCTTTATCAAAATAAGGAGAGAATATGGTTCTTTATATTTAATAAAGACTAGGCCCTTATTTGCAATATTCACATTTGAATTTCTCGAGGGGACAATTAATGAAACTGCTCAATGCACGTTAGGGCTATACAAAAGACTAGATGAGATTGGACTTCAGTTTAACCTGAAGTCTGGTCTCTTTCATGAAAAGGACAAGGTTAAACAATTCATAGTCTTGTTTGGTCCAGTGATAATCCAAAAATTAATAGGATCAAACTTGGTCTATGAGACTTAAAGACTGATCCTATTAGTTCAGTACCCACTTAGTTTTTTTTTTCCTTTATGAGAGGCGATAATTCATTTCAATCTAATAAACTTAATTAAGATAATAAAAATACTTATAATCATAATCAACTCATAATAATTTCCAGCAAGAAGAAAAAAATTTCAATTACAATCTAAGTAGTCTAGATTAATAAATTATTAGTATGAGCATGCAACCGTGCGAGTAATTAGATTTTTTAAATTATTAATAGTCTCAATGTGTTATTATAAATAATTAGTTAATTAATTATAATCATATTAAATAAATTAATTGGACCAGACTGGACCAAGTGGTCCAGATGCCTAATCTTTTATTTAGTCCAACCTAAAGAAATAGTCTGGTCTTTTTAATCTTTTTAGTTTTAAAGAATTAATTTTTAATAGCACCAGACAAGAACGGACCTTCTCGAGTCAAACTGGATTGAACAGAACTGAAGGACTTCTACATAGCCCTAATGCACGTCTGAAACCCAGGGTGTGTGCATGGAAGTTGAAAGCTATAAGGTTCATTCTATTCATTCTTTCAATTGTGTGTGGACAGAACGAAACTCTTTCTGCATTTCCCAAAACCAGACTTCCCTTCTCTGCTCTCTTCTCTCTAAATGTGTGTGCATTTGCTATGAACCCAAACCGAGTTCCTCTCATGAGTCGATTCTCGCGTAGTTGTAACTCATCAAGTGCAACTCACAAGGCACGTTTTTCTCCTCCAAAATTCTCACATAAGGCTTAGTATGCAAGTTTTTCTCTTTATCTCATTCCACGTACAATCTTAAAAAATATTACCTATTGATAATTTATCATCTATACAACTGAATTCAGATGGATTGACCAACGTGCTTTATGATGAAGTGTTCTCAAATTCGTATCTCTGACCATTTCAGACTCATAAATCCTATGCTTAATTTTGCTGTCATCACGATCGAGTGATGCATTCAAAAAGAAAAAAAAAAAAAAAGAACATGGACATATGATCATGTCTTATGAATTGTATCATGCTTTAATTTTCGCACTTTTGCTAAACAATGGGTAGGACAGTTCCAAATCCACACTCGTTATAGTCATATATCGATCTTACACCTACAATAAGGATGAAAAAATAATTTTAACCATTTACTTTATTCAAATGAGTAAACAAAATAATGGTAAATTTCAATTCATGCACTTAGCCAATAAATGTTACCCTAGTTAGTAAGGATACAGCTGCATGTACTCTCAAAAAGCATATAAGAAATTTATATTTATTATTTATATTATATATTTTTAAGTATCATGTTGATATGTTGAACAATACGAAGAATTTTGGGTTTTTTAATATGTAATTAATAGGATTTTTTCAAAAATACCCTTAATTAAGGGAGTAATTAATAAGGTTATCTAATTGAAATAACCCATTAAATAAAGATAAACATGAAAATAATGTGTAATTTTAAAGATGGTTAACTAATTTATTGGAAATACAATTTAATTAAAATTATTTTATAGTACTGAAAAGATGTAATATGTTTCAATATTTTTATTGATGCAAAACTTAACAATAGATAATTTAGGAATATATACAAATAAGAAAATTTTTTTGGGAACAATATTATACCAGTAAATGGATTCTAAAATTCTAAATTAGAATTAATTCACATATATTGGAGAAGGTGAAGTCATGAGTGAGACATCATCACGTTCTTCAGAAACCACTTTTTTAAGTTGTTGCAATAATAAATCGAAGTCATGTTGGCTCTTCACTAAGCTTAAACGAACATAACGGTTTTCCGCGCCAAACAGGCTACCGGCACGTCCGGTAACATTAAATGTCTTGAGAACTTGATCCCAGTCTTTCTCTTCCTCCCTTTCACACTTCACCCACGCAAAAGCTGTGCGGATCACCAATTAATTAGTTGACTCGAATTGTCAATGCAATTTAGTTATAAAATTCAGGCAAAACATGGATTATATGACATTAAAATCATCTTGAACTTTTCATTGTAGTTTGTTAATTAATGTGGTATTAACAATAGATTTTCTTTTTGCAACAAACGAGATAATATAATATTTATATTATAATTGATTAAATGAAACTATCTTTTTTATTATATTTATTATCAATCAAATAATAAATTATAAAATCTATATTCTTGTTGCATTAATTATAATATAATAATGTAACTTATTTTTCAAACTTCACGCCATGACAATACAAAGAATGAAAGAATATTTTCAAACTAACAATTTTCTTATCCTTTTTTATTCTATTCTACATTCAAATTAAAACATCCCCTAATAAATAAAAATAACCAAAAAATGGATCATCTCAATACTTCGTCCTCTCTCCATATGCAATATCATCGATTTATTTAATTGTTCATATAACTTATATTAACCGTGAACAATCACTTACTGTTGCTTTAAACCAAATATATTTATCTGTTTAGTCATCATCAATTAAAAAAAATTAAAAGATAATTTGGTTTCTAAATTATAAGTTTAGGAACATTTCAGACTGTAAATTTATTTTTTGTGTAATGTTTTTTGTCAATTTTTGAAATAGTATATTATAGTTCAAACCATTAATAAAAGTTAACTTTAATCGTTAGTTAATAAAAAAATAATAATAAAAAACTACGAAAATTACAGAAAATGATTCAAAAATTATAAACAAGGAACTAGAAAATTATAGAAAATGATATATAATTTAAGAGTCATACTGCTATTTAACCCGCGAAGAAACATTGCGTGTGTGTGATCTTGTTTTCAAGAAGATCCAATAATTAAAGTAATAAAGCAAAAAAGTAATAATAAATATAAAGAAATTATATAAATCAAATGGATAATGAAGAATGTAGTTATATTGGGATAGGCATGCAACGGGATCATTAAAAAAAAAAAACTCAAAACATCGATATATGACATTTCTGTTTAATTAGCTAACTAATTAACAAGAGAATTAAAATTACGCACCTGGAGATGGAAGTCTGACTTGCTGGAAAAATGAACAATATTGAGATTCAAGTTGCTGAATGGAAAATCGTTTTGATTGAGACAAAGTTTGACTAATTTTCATCCATCTGCTTCTCATGATGTTATGTCCAAATTCAATCATTTCTCTTCCATTTCCATTATTAAGAACAACTTTTAAAAGCTTTAGAACTCTTAACTGAGTCTCTCTTGCTACGCCAAATATAGTCAAGTCCATGTATGTCAACATTTTTCTGTAAACAGCCTCATCCTTCACTATCGCCCACCTGATCATCATCACAGAGAAATATTAATTGACTTGAATAACAGATGTACAACTTTTCCTTGAATTTGTTTGTTTTGGTATTAAAATAATATTAAAATGGATGTTTAACATGTGAAAAAAAAAAAACGCAGGATGGAAGACTAACCATGCACTCATGCAACATACCTATATTTTATATTTCTAGTTATTATTTATGATGAATCAATCCATGAAGCAATTCAAATCAATCAATAAGATATACGCGCGCGCGCGCACACGTGTAGACACAGAGACACACGCAACCTTTGAAACTCTTTGAGTAAATTTGCAAGTTCATAATTTGAAGCTTACCCAAATCTACTTCCGGCATGACCGGTGAGCTTAGACAAAGTGAAAATCATAACATCCTCATCTGCGGGATGTGGGATTGGTGTGAAGTGGGGCCAATAGTAAGCAAGATCATGAACTTTCTTCACTGAAGGTCCTTCAAGAACAGCCTTTCTCAATCTTCCATCTGGATTGTTTGGCGATGTCACAAGTTCTATTAATAAGGTTGATGATGATGTGTTCAAACCATCATCTTCTTCCTTCCTCTTTGCACTGTCCCCAGTGAATTTATAATCCTCAGATTTGAAGAACTCAACCTGCTCTTTATAAACCTGATTGAAAAAAAATCCATTTGCCTTAACCATTGATGGAAAATAGAATCTGTTTTCTTAATTATATGTATCCCTGTATGCTTATTTACTATTAGCTAGTTTAAACTTTTCTTGTTCTTACAGGCTAGGGTTTGTTTTTCTTCATTAAATGTAAGAACAGGCAAGTAGTCTTGGGTTTGGATCTTTCTTTGAAGTGATGGGCACCAAATTGAATCATTCAAATCAAATATGACCGGTCACAACTACAAAAAGACTCTTGTAATACTCATTTTTCAATTTCATAGCATTTACTAAATGCTACAAGTTCCAGTACTATCTAAAATTATATCAAGAGGCATTACCCCTTGTATTATTTACTAATTTATTTTTAGATTTTTAATAAATTTGTATTTTAATAGAAGATGAATCAAAAATTAAGATTATCCCTTAACTGTCATTCTTTTTAAAAAATGAATTTATTATTTATAAATTGTAAGTTAAAATTTTAAATCTAAAGGGTCTAAAATGGATTTAAACAGTCCAGATCTCAGAAATGTGATGAGCATTGAAGTTGGGCCCTCTAGGGTTTTCGTGTTTACCGGGTAATATGGGATGGAAGCAACAACATTTGCAGGCGAAGCCGAAGCCGAATCTTGGCTGGAAAGTGAGTGTATTGCTGCATGAAGAAGATGTGTAGCTCCAGCCCCAAATATAATGTATTTTCCTTGTGTTATGGCATTCCCAGTAATGGAATGCACTCTTTCTATGTGTTTCTTTAACTCTTTTGAGATCAGAGACCCATCACTGAATACGTAGCTCATACGATGCCACCCTGATATCACTACTGCACTATTAGCTGCATTCTTCACCCAAAACGGCTCTAAAAATGTTGGATCACCACTGTCAAAAAGAAAAAAAATTAAAGAACAAAAATGCGAATTATACTTATCAACACAATTATTAAGACTAAAGAGTGTGTGTGTGTGTGTGTGTGTGTTGCATATCATGTACAATATAATCTGATATGTGTGTGTGTAAGACAGAATATACTCTGATGATAATCAAATCCAATATAGCCCGGCCCTATGGGTACCTAAGAAATGTATTGAATTGATCCAATCCCATCCCATCCCAACCTTGAATATAGAATTCAAAGGTAAGAAATAGGAAATGATGAAAACAATACTTATTTAATATATCTATGTGTGAAAGTGTTATATATGATTAAGGAACGACTGCGTCTTGCACATATTATAGATAAACCTACTATAACTATAGTATACCTTTTTTTGATTATTTCATGAATTACTGCAACGATGAACTAGGGGCATGGAGCCTCTAGTGCTCGATCCTTCTAATGATCCTTATAATGTCCTAAACTCTTAATGGCTTTTTTTTTTTTTTTATCTTTTGATCAATAAAAAATAAAAAATGCACAATTTTTTTTTGAAATCATAAAAAAATACAAAACTACACCCTTTCATCACTGTAAAATGGCAAAATGTCTTCCATTTTTTTTTTAAAAGAATCTAAGGATCCAAATGAATACAGAAAAGGGGGGAAAAACCCAATTAGAAGGTTAGGCACATAAAGGCCCCAACCTCTGTATACAGTACATCTAAGCAATTATCTACCATTATCAAATAGCTAGCTAGTAAGCCCTTCATATATATATATATATACACATATATTTCCTCTGTTCATTATTATAAGATATTTTCAACCATTTTACACATCTTAAGAAAAGTTAGTTTTTTTTCTTGATATCATAAAAAAATAATATGCATTTCTATTTTTAGCTTTTGATTTTAAATAATAATACAGCTATATTAAATACTTTCATGCTAATAAAGAAAGGTAAAATTAGAAAAAAGTAGTTTAATTCTTATAAAGCATCCTATATTTTGGACTAAAAATTATTTTTAAAAGATGTCCTAAAAATAAGATAGAAGGGAGTATACATATAGAGTAGAGAGAGAGTGTGTGTGTTCTTGTGAATAAATTGTCCAATTATATATATTTTGGTACCTATCTGCATCAACAAGGCAATCAGGCAAGAGTTGAGAGCAATCAGATCCACCATAACAGGCGTTGCATTCACAGACAGGCTTGCCATCATCATCATCATGAGTAGCAAGCACTAGACCGTCCAGGAAGGCCCTTCCATGGCCTGAGCAAGAGATCGACGCTACTGCTTCAGCTTCCTCCTTTGCATTTCTTGCCCAGCAGCTCTGCTTCTCCCAGCAGAAGCATGATCGGCTTATTCCCAGAGACGACGACAGATTTAATAACAGTACGAGATTAATTAGAATGAGTGAAGAACAAGTTAATAAACAGCACAATATAACTATGTGCTTGAAGCAGCAGCCGCTGATTTCCATCTTAGCCATCATCATCATCATCATCGTCTTCAAGTAGATTGTTCTCGCTCACCTTTGATTTAGAGTGTCCAACGTTAGTATTTATATTACAACCTTAAAATTAGATAAGGTCGAATGAATGCACGTTCCAACCAGAAAAGTGGACGTACGTATAGCGGCAATTTGTTTAATATAATATTCCTGCATTTAGTTCAACGCGGTTTGGTAACAAAAGGAGAGGATCGTCTTGAAGTCTTTTTAAAGTGTAGAGAGAGAGACAGAGAGAGATTGAACGTATGTGTATGGGAAATTTTCAATAAGCTCCCATGACCCAAATATATTTTCAGTCATGCCCCCAAAATTCTGAAATTTTACTCACATTTGAGAGATTGAAATAAAATTAAAGAGGTGATTCAAATGACTTTATTATCCTTGAAATGCATGAAAAATTCTTGTAGAAAAAATAAACAACTAGTATATAAAAAATAAACAACTGATGTATGTCAAATGAGAATTGTAATTTCAAAGTTGTGTTATGTTCTTAATAAGAATTGCAAATTTCACCTACGTCATATATTCATTTTTTATACATCAATTGTTTATTTTCCTTATATGAATTGTTTATGTGCCTAGTTTCATTAGAGATAATAAGATCATTTGAGCTATCTCTTCAATTTCATTTCAATCTCTCAAATGTGCAGTAAAATTTCAAAGTTGAGAGGTGACTGAAATTATGTTGGGTCGTCAATGGCGGCTGGCTGATATTTTCTCTATGTGTAATTATCTCCTTATTTTTCTCGAACTGTACAAGTACGTACTTGACAATTAAGAAGTCCAGGAAATCTAAACTTGAACTCAAACTTGTCGATCGTTGAATATATTGATTAAGTTAGTAGAAGAGAGATACAAGAGAGTGATCCGTGAGTCTGTTAACCTTGAAATTTTTAGAATTTACTCGATTTGAAGTGACATGAAGAGACAAACCAATTTGATTAATTAATCATAATTTGGTTGATATTTTTTAATATGGAAATTATTAATAAAAAAATCCTCCAAACAAGAAATTATTAATAATAAATAAATAAAATTCGATTTTAAAATACACATGAGCATGTAAAATGTAGTTGATCTATATTTAATATATATATCTGTGTCCAGTCAATTTAAAATAACACTAGGTTTGTGGTACATTGGGAAGTGCACTGCATGCTACGGTGGTATTTAAGATCACAATTTTTTCTAAATTTTCTGTTCTTTAATTTGAATACTTAATTAAGATATTAATGAAGCAGAATGATCTGGAGGTTAGTAATTTTGACATATTCAAGGAAAATTTTAGGTAAAAGAAATATCAATTGTTCTTAAAATTTCATAAAATGTCTTACATATCGAAACAAAATTTTTCAAAAAAAAAATCTTATATTTGAAATGGAAGGAGTATTTATTATGAGAAACTAGACAAAGTAATAAAGCAACCAGAAATTAAAATCCTACGGTAAAAATACCGTGTGTGTGTGTTATGAACCTCAGAAACAATTGACTGTCTCGTAGTCCATAATCCTATGTTAGTTACGAACCTCATAAAGTCATTTCCTTAGTTAATTCATTAACCAAGACCATGAGTATATATTTATGGTCATCTTCGTTAAAGTCAGAAAATGAGTAGTCAATTATCAATATGGTGATGTATAAATGCAAAAATCTATACACTAACTAATGCATGCTACACAAATATGTGTGTGTGTCTGTGTGTATTAATTGTTAACATAGGGGTATGGGACTATTTGGATGGTTCTATGAACCCACATCCCTATTTTTTTATGTTAAGATGGTCTAAGTGATGTCGTTTCTTTTCTTTCTTTGTGCTATTTTGTATTGGGTTTAGGTTTTTTTTATTGTGCTGTTTCTCTTATTTGTATTTTGTTCATTGTACCTTGTTTGACTTTGTAAACCCTACTATTTCCAATGATATTTCATGTTTCTAGCCAATATATATATATATATATATATATTCATCAGCACATTTAGTTTCATTAAGTATGGATTTGTTGTGGAAAGAATACCCCAAGAAGGTTTTGGCAGAAGAGATCAATGTGAAGTGTTGAAAATGTACAACAAATTATATTATTCTATTACTCACATTCTGCACAATGCGAGCATCCCTAAATAAATTAAATAGCAAAAAGGAAAAATTTAAAATATTTTCTCACAAAGAAAAATGTTTGGTCTAAAGATTCCTTGGAAAGGTTATATATTGTTGTTGTTGTTTTTGTTGTTGTTGTTATTATTCCATATTGATGTAAATTCTAAAATATTAGGAGGTCATTGCTCGTTACACACCAGATCGATTCGTGGTTAAATTTAAAAAGGCTGTCGCGCGTGTTTCATTTATCTGAAAATTGTCTTCTATCACAAGTTTCCATATAAATTTAAAATATTTAATTAGTCAAAACCAGCTCAAAATTAATTCGCAACAAATTTTATGTTATTTTATTTATTGATTTACGCGGATGGACAAGTACAATCTGAAATAGAAACAGCAGGAATGGTTAAATTAGGGTTAGCGGTAGATGGACCACTTCAATTACCCATTGGGATTGGCAAAACCCATTTGGAATATTCTTTTTCCTTTCGTGCAATTGTTTAATAAAAATAAATTATAAAAATACACAATAATTAACAAGTGAAATATTTCTTCTAATTGATTTCAATTTGCCAATTTTATATTATCTACACATTGAATAACTTATGGTTGGGTCAACTTATTTTGATTGCAAGTGGAAACAAGGTAGGAAAGAAATAAGAATCATGGCAGAGTAATTTTGTCTGTTTATCTATACCCTATAAAAAACTGTATTAGTCATAAAACCTTAAACAATGCAGCTTACCTAATTAACAATCCATTCAAAACATATATCACACAATTGAGTGTAGGTAGCACTTGGATTGATGGATCTTGATTTGGATTTTAGATTTGAAATCTTGTGTTTCAAATATCACATTTAAAATTCATGCATTTAAAATCTTTTGTTTGGGTAATTGAAAATATTTCAAATGAAGAGACAAACTGAGATTCAAAATAAAAATAAAAATGATAGAAATGATGAATTTATTTTCTATTTTTTAATGGACAAAAGATGATAAAAGATACAAGGGCCGTCAAGATATATTGATAGTAAAAACATAGAGTGAACAAAATATTTGAAATGATTAAAATTTTAAGTAATTAGGATGGAGAGGGAATTTAGAATATAAAGGAATTATAATTTGAATGGATTTGAATTTAAATTAAATTCAAATTCATAAATTTTTGTGTATCTAGATGTGGTCTAAATCCAAATCCACAATAATCCAAGCACACCACAAATCAAGTCTTCAGTACTAACAAAAATATAATTACAGAAAAAGTGGGTTTTAGTGAAAAAAACAATTGTTTGCAGCAACGCATTTTTCTTTCTAATTTAGTAATATAATTGTTCCTTATTAAATTAAATTCTTAAATATTTTTTTATTATAGTATCCATTTGGTGTGTTTAACATATCTTACCGAGAGGTGCTTGGTTCAATTGATCACAAAATGTTGAATCAATTTATTTTGGGGTACGGTCTTGAGTTTGAGTGAGCATATGCAAGCTTATTAAATAAAAATGTTAAAGATATCCTCTTGGTACTATCAAGGTTTCCTAAGATATTAGGTGATTGAATAAAAAAAAAAAGCACAAAACTTATATATATATATATATATATATAACAACAACATAACGTTCTATTTATATATATATATATATATATATAACAATAACATAACGTTCTATTTATAGATCATGAATAATATATCTCAATTTAAACTCCACATGAAAATATGTCTTTATATTCTTATCATGTAGCTGCTTCTTTGGTTACTTGATTTGTTACCTGGTTTCACATAACCTATAGTATGTCTTTATACCATGAATGTTCTGAAGAAGAGTTAATATATCAATTAATATTTAAATAATTAATATAGCAATTAATTATTGTTGATATCAACATAAAATATATGATAAGTAACTTTTTTTTTCTAAGACAGTGTTTGGGAGATTTTTTTTTGGATGGTATGGAATGGAGTAGAATGATTGAAAATTCTATACTATTGCTGGGAAGAATTTTTTAAAAGAGATTGGAATGATTTGAAATGGCCTTCTAAAACATCCTAAGCTTTTCTTTTTTCACTCATGGAATTGCCTAATACAAATAATATTATTATAAAATTATTTTCATCCTTCTTACCCTGATACTGAAAAAAAAAACATAATTATATCTAATTCAAATATATTAATTTTATAAAAAAATCAAATAATTATTAAATACAATTGTTCATTCCTTCATAAAAACTTTCAAATAATGAAATGTTCCATTCCGTTCCACTCCATTTCACTTTACCCCATTCCATTCCATTAATAATGATTCATTTCCATTCAATCATATGCTCTTTAACATACCTAAGAGGACACCTAGCTAATCTTTTTATATAAATAGATAAATACATTGATCTTAGGGTAAAAGAGAGTGTGTGCGCATCAAAACATTTATAACCTTTTTCTCGATAGTCTTGTTATACGATATTCTTTTTTAAGTTATCAAAAGCTTTTTGGCCAGAAGTTATAAAAATTTTAATTTAAAAGTTTAACAAGGATTGTTATATAATTTTAGATGTATTTTTAATGAATTCTTTTTAAAATTACCGCCTCCATTCTTTTTATTAATCACATTCTAGAAGTTTTTTGTTTTTGGTATTTTATACAAGTCACTTTGCCTTATTTCCTTAAGTTTTGATGTACAATTTCAAAACTACCCTTCAGCAAATTCTAAAAAAAGTGCACTATTTCAATTCTAAAAAAAAATCTTTCCACATTTTAAATAACTTTTTTTTTATATTTATTTTTAAGATATTTGTAAAAATAACTTATGAACAGGACCAGATGGAATAATTGTTTAATTTAAAGTTTGTTGTATATATGTGTGCATGCGCACAAAAGATATAAGATACTCTCTCTATCTCAAATTATAAGATAACTTTAGAAGTATTTTTTTGTCACAAAATATAAGATAATTTAATAAAAATAAGGTTTCATTAATAATATTTTTATAACATTACCTTCAAGTGATAAGAGAATTGAAATGATTGTTTTGTAATGACTAAGTAGGTCTAAAGTTATATTTATTGAAAGACATTTTTTGAAATCTATATTTTCATTTTGGAAAAATAACTTTGTAAAGTGTTATTATTGAGTTTTATCGATGTGTAACCTTAATTTTTTTTTTTTTTTATAATTTGGGACAGATGAGGTATTTTTTGTACTGACTCCAATTTTTGTTGACGTAAATTACATATTACATAGTCAACCTAAAAATACTAGGTAATCCCTTACTGTTGGAAGTATATAGTGATGATAATATAATCTATTGATCGACAAAACAATTTTAAAATTTTTTTATTCTCGTTTTAATTAATAATATAAAAATAATTTCCTATCATCACAAGTTGCAATGTAAAAGCCGTGTTCTTATCGACCTTCTGAACATGTATAGTTACGTACTGAAGAATTTAAATTTAAATTAGTTGAAAGGAACTGAAAATTAATTTAAGGGGTCATATAATTTTTTTTTTTTCATTTTTGATACCATGTGCTTACGACTGAGTCTCTGGAAAACCTGACGTCATATTGAAATCTCTTATGGATAATAATGTGGAGCAATTAAAAAAGGGGGGAAAAAGAAATTCCAACTAATTAAAGAACACATGATATGTTTTATATATAAAAAAGACAAATAAACTTTTAACCCTTTATGTTTGTAAGTTCTATCAATTTGATCCCTTAACTTTAATTTCTATCATTTGAGTTATTAATATTTACTTTAGTTATCAAGTCACTCCTTTAAGTTTTATTAGACAAAATACCCTTTAAAAAGGCTGATGTGAAAATTAGATTTCTGATGTGAAATCTACATATTAATTAAATAAAACACATCTGTCAAATCTGCTAAGTGCTAATTACTTATATGTTATTTATTTAATTTTATTATTTTATTATATTGTCATCATTATTGTGGATTTTTAATAAGTAATTAGAACATGGAAAATTTGGTTAATGTATTTTATTTAATTCACATGTATATTCCATGTCAGCAATCTAATTTTCACATCAGCATTTTTCAGGGCCATTTTGTCTTACAAAATGTAAATTAAAGGAGTGACTTGATAACTTAAACAAACATTAAACATTCAAATGATAGAAATTAAAGCCAAGGACTGATTCGATAGAACTTCCGAATATCAGGGACTAAGAGTTGGTTTATCCAAAAAAAAAATGATACATATATAGCTTTTTTCCAAGCTTCGCAGAATGTGGTTGAGAACCTAACATGATAAGCTTCCATTGCAATGAGAGAGGCAAACATAAAAAAAATCAAATAATTAATAATGCCAATATATTAATAAATTGATTAATGTTGCTTTACATTATTGATTAATTTAAGTTGACATTGACTAAGTATTTCTTAAACCTATTATTGAAATGCAACATGGGCATTATAGTTTGCGTCGATGCATGCACCACATGGGGGAAAAAAAACCATTATTAAAAAAAGGCCTTTTAACTTATACAGAATTATATTTGAGAAATAAACCACATTATAAAAAGCGTGATAATTCTCTTAAAGTCAGATTTTTCCCCCCTCGAGGAACCATTATTAAAATAGACTCGTAACTACAATATTGTTGTTATATGTAAACACAAAATTGATACAGAATGGGAGAAGGAAAAGGGACAAAGAAGAGAGCGTAGAACTCAGAGAGAGATCAGATGAGGCATAAATTCACTAATAATCTTATTCAATATCAAAAGTTAACAAAGCAAATGTATTAAAAAGTATATATAGACATTAAGTCTAGCTCTTTTATTTAATGTGAGAATATTTTAAAACTAAGAAAATACAAGTTATTATGTAGTGCTGAAAAATATTGGTTTATGGAGTGTTCAAAATGCACAGTCATGTCACAGAATATTCATAGTTAAAAGAGAAAGAACGTGAATATGGTTTTTATGTTTTTCCTGGAGTTAATAGTAAAAAATAAGTTATGTAGATATTTACATGTGTACTGGATCAAGACATATTTTTTTATAACTGTTTATTAATTTTTTACTTAATTCTATTTAATCTAGGTACAAAAATATTCTAAAATCCTTCATATTTTATTTTATTTTCTCAAACATGAGTAAAGAAGAAACCTTCCTATTTATCTCTTCTCTTTTATTATTATTTGATGCAAGAGTGGGCTCTGTATATTTTATAATATTTATGCCGGAGCGGTCGCCATGGCATGGAGTATTTCTCATTTTTTTTGGACTATATATTTGCATTTTTATGTTGAAATATTACTTAGTTTATAAATTGATAGTTGTAAAATTAATATTATTTGTCAACAGTGATTAAATCTATCGGAAGGGATTCAATTTCTTCAAATTAAGGTCAAATGTTTATGGACCTTATAAAATTGAAGAGAAAATATATAAAAAGAATTTAGCCCAACAATATAATCCCAGATAACTTAAAAAGTAACCAAATTAATCTTAAATCTTCATCAATGCAAATTCTTCCACATATGTACATATTAAACCATTGGATTTTTTTTTTTTTTTAATACACTTGACAAAAGCGAAGACCCAACAATAAGTACAACCCATCCTAATAGGCTTAAGACATCAAAACAAAATGAAATCAACAGAAACAAAAAAGTAAAAGCCATCTCCTTGCAAACCAACAGCACACAAAAATGTAGTAGTCTGTCCCATGAGTCGTATTATGCAAAACCACGGTAACGGTTGGATGGGGCGGTAGTACAAAGACTTGCTCAAATAATGAGCCCACACCCTTGTATGCCAAGGCTGCAAAAACAATAGCAACTCCAACATCCACTCTTGAAGCAAGAAGGAAAACAAGACACTGAAAGGCAAAATCAATTCTCAGGTCAACCAAAACCACCATAAGATTGAGCCAAAAACATCTATAGCAGTACCAAATGATCCACAAGAATAGACCACAAGGAACGTCCACCAAACCTTACAAACCAGAAAAAAATATCCATGAACTTTTCCTTCAAAGGTATCCATTATCCTCAAGTGAAAGAAGATGTAAAAATACTCATAAAGTTATTTGAATGGGTGCATCCATCTCAAAATCATTAAAAAGACTAACATTGATTGTCTAAGTGACATGTGAGCTTATAGTTGACTAATTTTGTTGATGTGGACATGTAAACTCTCGAATTCAGTTTCAGTGCTTGCTCAGTATCAAAATACTGCCGTCTTGCAATGTTAGTTTTTTTTTTCCTTTCTTTTCTTTCTTTTTTAAACCACTAGCTTATTATGATAATAATAAATAAACATTATAAAGTTATTATTTTAATAGTTAGTAAATAAATAAATACTAATATGTTAAATTCACTAATAATCTTATTCAATATCAACAGTTAACAAAGCAAATGTATTAAAAAGTATATATAGACATTAAGCCTAACTCTCTTAGTTAATGTGAGCATATTTTAAAACTAAGAAAATACAAGTTATTATGTAGTGCTGAAAAATATTGGTTTATGTAGTGTTCAAAATGCACAGTCATGTCACAGAATATTCATAGTTAAAAGAGCAAGAACGTGAGTATGGTTTTTATGTTTTTCCTGGAGTTAATAACTAGTAAAAAATAAGTTTTGTAGATATTTACATGCGTACTGGATCAAGACATATTTTTTTTGTAACTGTTTATTAATTTTTAATTAATTATATTTAATCTAGGTACAAAAATGTTCTAAAATCCTTCATATTTTATTTTATTTTCTCAAACATGAGTAAAGAAGAAACCTTCCTATTCTTCTCTTTTATTGTTATTTGATGCAAGAGTGGGCTCTGTATATTTTATAATATCTATGCTGGAGCGGTCGCTTTTGTTTTCGGGGAGGGAAAATTTTTTTTGTTGATGTGAACATGAAAACTCTCAAATTCAGTTTCATTGCTTGCTCAGCATCAAAACACTGCCGTCTTGCAATGTTAAATTTTTTTTTTTCCTTTTCTTTCCTTTCTTTTTTAAACCACTAACTTATTATTATAATAATAAATAAACATTATGAAGTTATTATTTTAATAGTTAATAAATAAATAAATATTAATATGTTAAAATTTCACATGTTCAAATAAAAATTTTGATCTGAACAATTTACAACTGTATTGAAAAAAAATTTAAAAAAAAAGATTTGAAGAGTTTAAACAATAATTTTATAATATTTATTTATTATTATAATAATAAGCTTGTAGTTTAAAAAAAAGAAAAGAAAAAAACTAACACTGCAAAACGGCAGTCGTTTGGAGCTGAGCGCGGTACTCATGAAACCGAATCCGTAAACTCTCAATCTCTCTCTCTCTCTCTCTCTCTCACACCGAGGTCATATCATTATCTTCTTCCTTTCTTAACTCTACTATTTGTGACTTCTAGCAGCTTCGACGTCATCTTTCTTCTTCCCCCTTGATATTTCCAGGTCCAAAGCACTAGCCATTTCTTCAGAACCCAACACGAGCTATACGCATTCAACTGCAAAGTTCCATTTATACAGTATCAACAAAACTTCAGCGCAAATTCATTGGGAAAAAAAATGAGAAATGCAACGAAGAACAAAAATGACAAATGCAGAGTGAAAGATATGAAAACTCCAAATTCTAAAGTAAACCAGGGGAGAAATAAAAATCCAGAAAAGCCCTTGATCATGACACATGAATAGAGACTCAGATCATAAAAGAGACATGAAAAACCCATATCTTTATATCTTCCTCTCATTCGTCATGGGTTCCGCCGGCAAGACCCAGATCACCTCAACCCACGTCAATATTG
Source organism: Prosopis cineraria (assembly GCF_029017545.1). Taxonomy (NCBI): domain Eukaryota; kingdom Viridiplantae; phylum Streptophyta; class Magnoliopsida; order Fabales; family Fabaceae; genus Prosopis; species Prosopis cineraria. The sequence goes on along the minus strand of NW_026555332.1, from coordinate 12,564,839 downwards.
ATCGATCTTTAAATCATCATCTCAGTCTGAGTCGATCGATCTCTCTCTGCCTCACCATTTCGCTCCACACTCTGCCTCTGCTTTGCCCGATCAATGTTAAGTTACGCGAACACAAACTACCCAAGTGATGTGGAAAACTAACTTCCCCTTAATTTCATATCATATTTTCTCCGCTGAATTGAAATGTCATAACCTAGAAATTAAAATGCAACAACACCATAAAATGAAAACGTTGCGATACTGGACGGATTCCATCAAAACCTGACCAAAATCATCTTCTACCGGCACGTGAGTTGTCAATTTCGTTTCACCTACTTCTGATTTGCAGTGGTCTTTCAAGAAGCCTGGAAAAACGGAGAGGAGAAAGCTAGAAGCCACCCATGAAGTTCTCAAAATAGATCCGACGCAACCCACTCAGTTGGGTATTCAGATCCCAAGGCGAAAACGAAAGTGGTAGAGAATGATGAGTTTTTGACAAAAGCTACTATAGGGTTGAGGTAGAAGGCATGACCTGTTTGTTGCTTGGTGCTGCCGTTAGTGAGTCGGAGAAGGCCGTCAGAGTCGAGGGAAATAGTTGAGTGAAAGGGAATGAGCAGAATGAGGGAGATTCAGGTACACCTGGTTGATTTTATGACACCTGGAAGTAGAAGAAAAGTCAATGCAGATTGGATGACACCTGGCAACATGTGGCGATGACGTTTAGCTTCTTTTAACATTTTTGGTACGGTTGCACCCATTATAAGTATTTTTGCACATTTCTTCATTTAAAGATACTGGGTATTTTTAAAAAAAAATTATGAATATTTTTATCTTTTAATTCTAAACCATTCAATAAGAAATAATAGTTTCACATATTATGAGCCAAATATGCGTTGATCGAGATAATGGAAGAATCTACTCCTTGAATGTTGAGGCTGCTGGAGTATCTTATTGGATTGTTTATGTAATAACTCAAAAATTTTAAAAAAAAATAAATAAATAAATAAATATATATATATATAATATAAATACATATATTATTGTGGTTGAATTATAGTTATATTAATTTTAAAACAATTATGACAAGAGGAGGCGTTGGTATAGTAGGCGTATGCATATATCTTTTATATCTGGTATTGACCTCGAATCTAGTTGGAGCTCGAAAGGAGTAAATCATTTTTTACTTTTGTACCATGAAATTACGAAACTACCCTTACCTCTGCAGATTCTTTTTTCCCTTTCTTTTCCTCTCTATTTCTGGCACGATTCAGCATTTGGGGCTCTGTAGAAAATTTCAGATTCTCTCATCTCTCACTCTGCCTTCTCCGTCTACTCCTACTTCCGTCCGCAGCATCGCTGGCGTGTGAGTGTGCGAGAGTTTCGTCCGACACTCTTCCACCAAGTTCGTGCTCTTTCCTTCCCTTCTCTATTTCAGATCAGTAAGGTCATTTTTTTCCTCTGCCGAGCGATGATCTGAGCATTTAAGTTTCTTTCCCTTCTTGTTCACAGCCTTTGCCGATATGGGTGTTTCTTATTTGTGTAGTTGCCGTCGTTGCTTTGTCTGCCATGGCTGTGTGTAACCCGTAGCCTCCCTTATCTTCCTCTGTCTTTCATCATCAAAGCCTCTTCTTTCTGATCTGTCTGAGTAACTACAAGGGTGAGTCAGAAATCTCCTCCTCTCTTACAACGTGACACTACTGTTCACTGCCATTGAGAGCTTTGAACCTCCTTTCTCTTCTCTCATTTATTTCATTTTTGGGTGCCAAAGAACAGGGGAGACGTGGCTATTGTTTTGGAAGTTTGATTCTGAAACTTCCTCCTTCTTTTATGCTGTAAATTTCGTTCCCTTTCTGCTATTGTAAATTAAGGTGAGAAATTTTAATCTTTCTCTTCCTGGTTGCTCTGTATGTGTGTGGGTGAATATAGAGATAAAATGGTTGGAAATTTTTCCTTTTATTACCATATTTGTCAAGCAAAAAGGAGAAATTATGAAGTTAAAATTGTAATGTATAAAGAACAAGAGAATGTTAGGCTAGGCTTGAGTTTTGTTTATTTGATCTGATTATTAATGTTAGAAAATTTTGGATAATTGATCGGAGGTTAAGAAGTATCATTGATTGAGCTAGGAATTGATACCGGTAAGATAATTGTTAGAAATGTTTGTTAGAAGTTGTTACTTGATTGAGTATTTCCAAAAATCTTATTAAACTCTTGGGAAAAACATAAATAGTTTGGATGCTATTATTTAATGATTTGAGTTGGTCATTATATAGAAATTTAATTAAATATATATATTTATTTGTAGTAGTTATATCATTACATATTAAGCAGTTATGGAAGATAATTATCTCCATAAGGAAGTGGAGTTAGAGATAGGGATGCTTGGAAAGAATAATTTTGATTATTAATGCAAGAGCCAATTGATTATCAAAATATTAGTCTTTGAAATATGTATGAAATGTTTGGGAAAAAGAAAATTTAAATTAAAGTTGGAAATTATCTTTGTTATTTTTTTTCTGAATTGATTTAGAGTTAAAAAGGTATAAAGAATAATAAATAAATAAAATAAATAAATCTTTAAAATAAAATAACAATGTTTTTATTTGGGCACTAGGATTTAAAGAGCACACATTGTTGCAAGAGGACTGGTTAGGGGTAGAGAATGTCTCAGGTAAGTGGATAACGTCCCAAATAATTTATTAGCAAAGTTTCTTTTCATCAAAGATATTGATTTCAACAATTCACAATTTTATCTATTTATATATGTGTGTATATGTATATATATTTCATAAGCATTGATTATTTCTGTTGATTGAATAACTCTATTTTCCTAAGCCATGTTATGTGCTTACAACATTGATCAACTCATTTTTTTTCAAGTTTTAGTAATCCTTATTCGACAAGGACAATCAAGAAAATTTGTGAAAGAGCTTGTAAGTTTTTATAGTGAAAAGAACAGATGTTTACATAATTCATGTGAGTCTGATATGGAAAATAGAAAATTTTAATTTCAAAATAATTATTTTTCTCGCATGTTTGAAAATTAATTGTTTAAGGGACTTTAGACAGAATACTGGTAGCTAACGACAGTTCTTTTAGCCCTTGGCGTGCCATGGTCGGTTACTAGCTAGTTGAATTTCGTGAGCTTATTCTCACGTCTGTTATTAGTGGATCTTATACCTGCGTCTGTTTTCGTGGCTTCAACCATGTCTGGTTAGTTACCCTCATGGACTGTGTGTCCACATCTGTTTCGTGGCTTCGGCTACGTTTGGTTACTTATCTGCGTAGACTGTGTGTCCACGTCTGTCTTCGTGGTATAAGCCGTGTTTGGTTATTTGCCCTCGTAGACTATGTGCCCACGTTTGTCAATTGTTCTGATAAGTCCCTATAAATATGAAATTAATTGTTTAATAATTTCATATTCCATTTGTTTTAATTAGCAATATTTTTTTTTATTTACTTATTTTGTTTAATTATTTCTTTGAAATTAAGTTATGACAATATTTGATATGATAATTTAATAGTTCAAGATTTTATTTAAAGTTATATAGAATCATGTTGTCCCATGCTTATTTGAATCTTTATAGAGATCATTTTTTACTTACATAATTGTTCTTAATTTTTTTATTTATTCATATTTAATTATTTATTATTGGGACGTTATTCACTGGAAAACATTTTTGGTCTTAGATAGTGTAGCTGACACTGAACCATCCGCCAACTATTGACGAGTCTATTATTGACTAAAGGTGGACGAGTTAAGGATTAAGTATTCTTTTGATGTAATGTTTTAAATTATGAAATTTTATTTTGTAAGCTTAGTTTATGTGCTCCACATAGTCTATAGCTAAAACCTTTATTTTGTCATATATTTTTTGCTTGGTGGCCGGAAGGAATTGAATTCTTGATTAATATGATATTTGGTGTAAAATATTAAGTGTAGAGTTTTCGTGAGATCTTGTTTAAAGAGGAGGTTCTGCCGAAATTTTTACAAAAATATTGAAACTTTTATTAATGTCAAAAATGTTTATGCATGTTCTAATTTGAACTAACAACATGATTAGGTTTTAGTCATAGAAAGATTAATTGATCCAAGGCTTAAGGGATGTACAGTGGTTCACATCCTGTGCCGGTCACCCTCTATTTTTGAGGCGTGACAGTTTCTATGTTTTCTCATTTATATAAGGATGGGATTGTTCTTTAGCTACAAGGTATTATCATATACTCCTTAATTTGATATGGCAAAAAATTCAAGTAATCTTGCATTTCATAAGAGTATTATCCATCAAGCCAGTCAGGTATGATTAGAATTTCACAATCAATGCATCTTTTTAATGTTTGTCACTGGTATGACACAAGCACAGGAGTAGTTCATCATCTGTCTTCAACCTATCTAATTGCATTTGGGACCATTATAAAATTATACTTCTATTCTGAAACTTTAAAACTAAAATATTAGGGTGGTCAAGTTTAAAAGAGCCAATAGCATTTACAGTACTGCTATCTTACATATCAATTTAGATCCCCTCGTGCGCTTTACTTGGAAACACTCCTTATCCATTGAGCCTAACTCTTTCATTTTGCTTTGCATTAGGACTTTGAGGGTTTGGATCAAGAATTAGACAGTTCAAAGAATTACTCCCTCCGGTCTATATTATAAGACTATTTTTTGAAGATATATCTGGTCCCCATTATAAGGCACTGATAGGTAAAAACTTCCCATTGTAAAGTGAAATTCTGAAATACCCCCGGCTACTTTACTCATCTTCGTTCGGCTGACTTGACATTTCACTGGCATCCTCTCTCTCTCACTCTGTCTTTGTCCTTTTCTCTCACCATCTTCGCTCAATTTTCGTCGATTGCCTCTTCCTTCGTCGCCGCCGAGCTCATTGTTCCTCTGTTGCAATTCCTCTTCTGCTGTTATTCGCACAAGTGTCGTCGATCATTTTGTGGTGTGCAATATCTCTGGATCTCACCGTTCAAGTCCGATGGAAGAGCGTTTTGAAGGTCTATCGTGGCATCAGCTAATGGCATGCGTAGTGGACGATTCTTTTACCGGGAAGAAGATTCACAGTCGCTCGAGTTCTCTAGAGAGGTAAACTCTCTGAGTCGAAAGATTTTGAGGGCTCCTCGTCTGATTGGTTCTTCCTTCATGTCTTCTAACTTTGTTGAGGCTGTGCGTGCGAAGGAAGCTTACTCGTTTGATTTGAACGAAGAGGCAGTCGAGGATGGTGAAGACGTGAGTGACGGTGATATAGTGCTGGAGTTTACAAAAGCAAGTGAAAAGAAGAAGATAGTCCACCCTTTCAACTTGAACAAGTTTCCATTCCCTGAGGAAGACTATACACATCTGACTGAGGAAGAGAAAGACCATAAGCGGTTTCTATATGATACTTTACATTATATGCTCTAATTTGTCTTAAATTTCTATACCTTTTGTGCAATTTAGGTTAGTCTAGAATTTAAGCTTATGCTGATTAAGGAGTAGGTCTGGGATGCTCACGGTTTGTTAGTCTGATGGATGATGATATTATATTGTGTTAATCCTATTGTGGTAATCTGCAATATTTTGTTCGTACCCTATTATGATCTTACTAATATTAAACATGAGATTTCTGTGAACCACTTAAGCCCCTGGCTACTGCAGCTAAACTAAGTATGGTAGCTTTGTGTTAAATATAATTATAGATTTGTCACCAAAAAATATAATTGTGATTGTGTAAGAGCCTGTTCGAGTTACTTTTCAGAATCAAAATGGGAAGGGCTGAAGGGGGGAAAGGTAGAAATGTCTCCATTGTTTGATAACAAGTTTGTTTTTTCCATAAGCTGCATCATTGTGAAATATGGCGAAACAGGGGTTGTTTTATTGATTGAGCAAGTAGTACCAATAAATTAATTTCTCTTGCGTCAATTGCTTCAGATTTTCATCACTTAGATCAGTTTCTTCCTTTATATTCTTTGTTTAACATCTATTAGAAAATAAATTGATTACAAAATATTATTCCTTTTATGATCAGGGTTCTTTGTTTACAAAATGAATACTATTTCTTTACAAAATAAATTTATGATCAAGGGTTCTTTGTTTAATATTGTTTAACATTGATCAGTTTTATTCTTTTATGATTAGGGGTTGTTTGACATCATTTTTCATTGCCAATAGCATCTATTACAAAATATTAACTGTCAATATTATGTGTTGCAATTTACATGACAAATTGTAACACAAAATATTAATCACCAAAACATAAAGGATTCATAGAAACATCCACCCCTTAATCTCAATCATCCATCCACTTATGCTAAGTGCTCCAAATCTTCTTCAATTAGGTAGGGATTACACTTAAGTTGATTAGGCAAGTCACCTCTTCTTTCCATCATATCCTTCTTCAAATGACCTTGCTTATACTTGTTTGAACCTTTGTCCTTCATAATGTCAATCATAGTAGCTTATAGTGTGAGGAAGATCTTATTCAATTGCTTGGATGTGTAAACTTCAAATGACTTCTCCACAGCCTTGACAAGGTCATCTATAGTTTTAGGTGTTTCTTGGTGTTGTAGTGCTTGAATTGCTCTAAAATAACCAAGATCCAAAATGTTCAAATCAGGGGAATTTGAGGGTTGGGAAATCAAGCGAATATCAAACCCACCATCACTTGCTGCCACACAAAAGTCCGCATCACTATCATGAATGTGATAAGGAGCATTATCTTGTTGAACTTAAATGGTTTCACTTGCATGGCTTGTTGGCCATTTGACATTGATTTCTGGTAACACCTTATCAATTAAGAAAGATTTCATCACTTCTTTTATAATTGACGTGATTAGTTTTGTTTCCATTGTGCCTCTGCTCCTGTTTGCACTCCTTCTCCTTGCTGCCTCTTTTGTAACAAATGGAAACAACCTAATCTTTCCAAAAAAAATTTCATTTCCTTGTGCATCAAATCTAGGTCTAGCCACAGCAACTAGGAACATAACCTTACCAACATAATTCTTGTTTTTGCATGTTTGATGTGGTGGCTTTTCCCCTATTGCCAAGTAGTAGGTCTGGGATTTCTTTGTCATGTAAAATCATTTTTCATCAATATAGATTATATTGTGCATTGATTGAAAAGTTGGATCATTTGGTATACTTTCTTGTTGTAGCATAGACAAATACCACCTCAATCTAGCAAGCATGTTTTGCTCCTTCAAATGTGGTTTGATTGCACTGGTATGTCACCATAGAACTCCTTTTTTCTTTAGTCTGATCAGTGATGTCTTATTAACCCCTAACATACTTGCAAGAGACCTATAAGTAGTTCTTTGCTGTACAGGAATTGCCATGACTTGTTCCATGTTCACATTATGTTCCTTTCTTCCACATCTATTTGTCTTTCTATGAGTTACATCACCTGTTTCCTTAACTTGATTCCAAATGCATCGAATCACTCTCATTGAAACTGAGTATGCTGAGGCTATTTCTCTTGTTGTACTGCTGCTCAATTTACCTCCACAACTTGAGTGTAACAAAATCTTACAAATGGCTACACGTTTTTCATTTGATAAGAACCTTCTTTTACATGGTTGCTGCCTTGATGATTCAATTGTATTGCCTCCCATATCTGTCTCTATTTCAAGAGTGTATTGATACTAGATATTAAAAGTCTATACAAGTTTATGTACACCCTACTTTCTATATAAAATATAAAATTCTGTGTGCATGACTTAATATACAGTGAGTAAGTTAATCTTCTAGCTCTCACACTTGTTCAATGAAAATAACCTTTATTTTCAAGGAACATAGTAAGAGAGTTTCATTCAATTATATGGGATTCACATGTATTCAGCTAATCAAACAATTTGTAATGTTATAGGTGATGAAGCTATTAAAGAAGAAAATCCATCTAGAGCTTGATGTTAAGAGTCTCAAAGAAGCAAAACAAGAAAATCAAGCCAATAACTCCGCTAATTTGCTACCAGTTTAAGGTATGGCAGCTGCAAGTTCTATTATCAAAAATTGAAGTCTCGATATTTTTCTTTGTTATGAAAAAAGGTTTTCTGTTCTGAATTACTTATAACCTAGGATTTAATGGAAATACTTTAAATTACAGATGTGGTATTAAGGGCTTTAAATTACAACTCCCTCAAGACAAGCTCTCTAGCTTCTTTAATTACATCAGAGAGGGATGATCCCAGTTAGTTTCCTTAGTTAAGAAATTTATGACTTGAGCACAATTTAATAACTCCAACTCTTCTTATTCCTTTTCCCGGCACTGGGTATTAGGTTTGAACTAAATTAATAGTAGGTTGGCTGGCAATATATAAATGAAGAGAAAGAAAAGGAGTTGTTGCTCTGTCTAACCAACTTTGTTGATATCTTCCTGTTTCCCTTTATGTAATATATAGGCCCCTCTGGATTGAACTCTATGATAATTTGTTCTTAAGGGCCCTAAAGGAATCATTCATGTTTCAGCATCCTTTATTGGAGAAAACACTATAGCAGCATTGACATTTTGTTTTTATGCTTGACTGAGTACTCAACTATCATAATTATTTTAAGGGAACGTTGATGGCGATTGCATGACCTTTATAAAGTTTCATAATTCTTATTTCTTTCATGTTCAAGTGTAACTATAGCATTACGATGAATTAGAGGACTAAAATATATGCTGATTAATGTTAGCTGTCAAACATTTTATGCTTTTAAGGCAACAGCGGGTGGTAGAGGGCGTGGCATGCATCTTGCTAAGGTTGTGAAGTTGTTACAGGTATCTTTTCCATGTAAAGTTCTGAAGATATCTTGATTGATCTATAATTTAAAGTTTTTAGTACAATACAATGCATGTGAAAAGATGTTAATAAGCACGTTAGTTGAGGTATTAAGAGGCCTTGGGATATTTCAAAAGCTTTTAATATTTTTGATGTGGACATTTATTTTCAAGCATGTGGATATCTATGATAGGCTGGCTGAGGTATTAAGAGGCCTTGAAATGTTTAAAAAGTATGAAAGGTGATTATTACTCTTAAGTAAATTATATTTGGATAGCTTTATTCTTCTCAACAACTGAACATAGATACTAGAAAGTTAAATTTTACATGAGAATACTCTAAATCTCATAAATAGAGATATTCTTACCACTTCTTTTTTCATTGATTGCATGTGGATTTTCACTTTGATTGTTGTCTAGGTAGACATTCTCACACATGGGAGGAGCATTTAAGTCCAAGAAACTATTGCTGCTGTCCCCACTATCTTCCTCAACTAGAGCATTTAAATCAAAAGGTGTGCAGTAATTTTCCATGGTGGAAGGTAGTGGTGGAAAGATGAAGAAGATTGTGGTCCCGTGCGTTTTTGTTCTTTTGCTCAATTTGTTTTTTCTATCATTTTTATAAGAATGTAACTAGCCAAAAATTCCCCTCCCACCAATTTCATTTTGGCCTTCCCGCCAAGTATAGATGACAGCCTTAGTTTTACTGACTTTATTTGACTGACAGACTTTTTTGTAAAGTACTATGAGAGAGAATTATTTAGAAAATAATATTATATTGTTTGGATTTTTGTAGTTTTTTATTTGAAGGGTAATTTTGGAATTTCATTTATAAATATTCTTTATACTGTTGTTGCATTGGTATTGGTGAGGTTGGTAGGTATGACTTATAAATAGGACCGGAGGGAGTACTAATCATTGTGGTTTTTCTTTTTTAGTCTGCTACAAAAAAAATTAAATAAATGTTACAATTATCTCTTGTAGAAATGTCATTTTGTTCAGCCTTTAGTGATGATTGAATGACATTGGTTTGCTGATTGAGTCTTTTCATGTTGTTTTCTTTAATGTTTCTCAAGATAGATCTTTTTCCCCCTTCCCTGTTTATGGTTTCTTATGCTTTGTAAGTTGTTTTCATTTTTATTAATTGATCTTTTTATTTAAAAGAAGGATAATGGAAGGCAACCAAACAGACCTTAAAAGGTTACAATGTAGAAATAAATGTGCTTGGACCAAAAATGAGCTGTGTTAGGAAACAACATGGGCCTTCACCATTTCAATGAACAGAAAAAGATCGAAGCTCATTGTTTGGAGAACCAAGGGTTTAAGTGAAATAGTGCTCGTAAACATTAGCTCCCTAGCACCCATCAGCATCACCATCCCACTGACTACCACTAAGTTGGAGCAAAATGCAGGTTGTGGAAGGGGTGTTGTTCTAATGCAGCAAAAAGAACTAGTTCTTTATAATATGATAAATTAATATTTGAATCTATGTTAGGTAAAGCTGGTAATTAGGGCTAAGCCTAAAGGGTTAGCTCGAACCCGCCTTAAAAAAGTTAGGCCTGGGCTTAGCTATAAAAGCTTTTTTAAGAGAGTAGGAATCTTTAAGCTCAATCTAAATAAGCTTAGCTTGAATTGAACCCGACCCAAATTAGCTCGATTACTAGAATTTTTGGCTTTATATATATGTAAGATCTGTAATTTTGGCCAAGCTTGACAGGCCAATCCAAATCCAACTAAAAAAAGTTAGGGCCAAGCTTGGGTATATGAGCTTTTTCAAAAGGATAGGATATTCCAAACCCAATTCGAATAAGCTCGACCTGAATTGAGTTTGACTCGAATAAGCCTGGCCCGCCTAAATTACCGACTCTAAGGTTAGGAGAGGTGCTCATGTTTAATACTTGACGATGCCTCAAATAAAATTGTTTCCAACATAAGAATATTTATAAGTAATAAAAAATAGAGAAGAGATACTTTCTCCGAACCACAATGAGTTATTTATATAAATTACGGTTTAAAAAATTAGTTAAAATCTTTATTTTCTAAAAATTTCACATTGTTCCAATCATACCCTTAAATGTAATAAGTACAACGTTTAATTTATTCAAAGTACTCTTATTAATTATTCAATAAAGTAAGGGTAATTTATAAAAGAATACAACACCTGCCCAACTCCACATATATATAATTAAAAATATCTCCATAGCACTAACATTACTATTTTCTTGGTGACGGTATAAATATTACCAAAGAATAATATTGTTTAATACTATAAAATAAACAAGAATTGAGGCTATATAAGCTACCCTTCTTAAACAATTTTAAGAAAATATCTATAACCTAACAAAGCAACAAAAGCTTCACGCCTTCATCATGGATGCATAAATTAAAGCTACTGGAAATCTAGAATTGGATTGAAGAATGACAAGATGCTAAAAGGCAAATTGGCAATGGACAAATTTTGTTTCCAATGTAAACAATAGTACTGGGTTCCCCCTAATACTAATAACCATGAGGTTTCGTACCCTTAATCTAGCCTCCTTATGAACTAATAGAGAGTAATTAGATTTTTTAGAACAAGTGAGACAGTCTCAAATCAACCATCGGACAATAGCTACCTCCCGATTCCAACAGTCGGACCAGGGCAAGCTTTCAATTCCAATGATAAGCCGCTAATACCATGTGGATTTATCAATATACTCTTCTCCATAGATGAACTTTTGCCAATGATTATATTATACACATATTGACACTTAACACGTCATTTTAAACACAATTCATAACCTCTTATCACATTCACACTATTTTCTCACTCCAACATACTCCACATATTATATATAACATATAGCACATTTTCATGATATCATATTTGGACATCATCATCACGAGTCATAGGGATAACATACATATTAATATTCTAAATAACTAGCACAATGTCACATACACAATTATCATCACCTCGCCAAAGTTTGCATCAAAGAGTTTTCAAACATTCAACAAGTTTTAAATAACTCATTCAATAAATAATAATTAAGATACAATTATTTAGACTAGATTTTTCCTGATTACCTCAAACCTTTGAAAGGTCAAAGGTTTGCCCCTTAAAATAACCACTTTCAAAGCTTCTTCTCAAGTTTGAATGGTGTCAATACCGATAGTCTATAATGAAATCACAAGAATATTCATTATTACCCTATATTTGGGCAATTTTTAACATTCTAACTTCATATTCTCCCTTAATCAAAATCACAAACTCATTACCCATCATACCCAATAGGTTTACTAGGTTTCAACTACTTACATTGTCATTAATGAATCATTAAAAAATCATTAATGGCCATCAAACACTCCCAACCAACAAATTTATTGCTAATTTTTGGGTATTAATGGTCCCCAACTACTAACTACTCTTAAAATCATTAATGTAGAGTTTAAATACTCTAAATAACTCCTATTATTGATATTTTAGCTAATAGGTTTGGACCCATAGCTCATATGGATTGAAAATCACTCTCCCCAACTCAAACCCTAACTTTAACTTTCATGAAAAATGGAAGGAAAAGGAAGAGGAAGACATAATATACTTACCTTGTGAGTTAAAAAGCTCTAAAATATCTTAATATGTCCTAAATTCGTGCTCTAGCAGAGCAATGGGGGTGCTCTTTATTTTCTCCCTTTTCTCTTCTCTGGTTTTTGGCACAAACATGAACCTAATTATGTAGAAATTTGGTTGTGTGCCGTGGCACGTGGCAGAGAGGCTCGACTCATGTTGGTTGCCTTTATGTGTCATAGTGGACATTCCTCACACCGCGACATGTGGCATAGAAAATCTTTCTTCACTTTTTCCTCTACCTTTGATGCCCTAATGGCCCGACTTCACTTTAGACCCATATTTAAGGCTGAAAACACAATCATTTATACAAATTAGACCTCTCTAGCCACACGCCATATTAATTCACTAAATTACCCACATTAAACTTAATTAGTCATGTTTAAATTCATAGGATGTTACAGGAATCCCATGCTTTCACACACATTTTAATCTATTTTAATCTCTGATTTAAGAATGTTGATGGTTTGTGGGAGTATTTTAAATATTAAAAACTTAGGATCCTATTTGTATAATTTGACAAAATTGATAATTATATTAATGTTTGGAGATTGGGGTGGATTAGAAAGGGTAACTTTTCTTGTCTAACCCTAGAGGTTACATGATTATTTAGCTTGAATGTAAAGAATTACATTTTCACCCCCTCATTATGTGCCTTATAGTGGCTGGGTGATCAATTCTTATATCAAGGGTTGTTTGATGCTTGTGACAATTTGGATAAGTGTATTAGGACTTAGGGCTGTGCATGGGTAGGGTCGGGCAAGGCAACCCATTAACTTGATGCCCTGCCTTAAATGTCTTTGGGCAAAAAAACTATGCCCAAAGCTCGACCCTACCCAAAAGATGCCCAACTTTGGAGGGGCTGGGCGGGCAGGGATTGGGCACCTCGGGCAGGGTCTCCAGCCTTACCCTACTGAAATAAAGAATTATAACCATCCATACAAATATGATATACACCATAGCAGATTAATTATTTTCATCACTAAATCACTTCAAGCTCTTATTTTAAAAGTAACAGATTGTTAAATATCATTAGCAAAAATATTATGGTGTCATCAAAAAACTTAATAGCAAAGCAAATATGGAGGGAATTTTTCATGCAGGTCACAAGTGCTGTCCAGTTTCAAATTCTAAGGAATATAAAAATATTTAACCTAAGGTTTACAAACTTGATCATTAAGGCACCAAAAAAATAAAAGGAACGAGTAAGGAGTGAAGTGAATGTAAACAATTAAACACCATTTATGTCCCCATCAAGTTAATAAATTACATCCTATATTATTATTTTTATAAAAAATATATTATATCTCGGGCTAGGCAGGGTCAATTGGTTGGATACCCCAGCTCTAAACCCTACCCAACCTGAAGATCGAGCTCAGCTCAACCATGCCCAAACAGTATCGAGCAATATTTTTAGGGCTCAGGTTAGGTATATTTTGCTCGGGTCGGATTAGGCATCTTGGGCTTATGGGCATCCTGTACAGGCCTATTAGGACTTATTAAGTGTGGTTCAAGCCCTTGTGAGGGCTAATGACTTATGATGTGAGATTTGGACACTTAGTTGATGGTTTTAGATGTAAAAATATGAAATTATAGTCTCGAGTATCTAAATTCTTCATCTGACATGAAACAAGAATCATTAGTTAGATTATGAAATTTTTGACGTGTGAGCATTTGAATTACCTCAATCAAAGATTCGAATCAAAAGTTATGCACGCCAAAAGTTTGTGGTTGATAACTATCATAACAAATGCTGTCATAATAACTTTAGCCGCGGCTTATAGATTATTGGCTGCAGCCAAAGAAGTTCCCAAGACAATTTAGCCACAGGAAAATCTTCACTAGAAGAATTGACTATGGCTTAATATGCTTTGGCCACAACCAAATATCCCTGCTAATTGAAAATGACTATTTTTATCTTATTTTGACTTGTTTTCAACTCTAATTAACTGTCACGCTTCCCAAATACTTTTTACTCTAATTTATAATTGATAAATAACTTTTTAAACTCAGTTTTGAGATTAAATGATTTGTGGAGGGACCTAAAATACTAAAAAAAAACAAAATTGTAAGGACATAATACAAAAAAATGCAGGAACTTATAACAAAACTTAAGTAAAGTGCAGCAACCCAAAATTATTTTTTCTTCCTTTTTACTCTGGCTGTTGAGCATTGGATTAGAAGCATATTTTAGTAGTAGTGCGGTAGTGCCAAATTGAGAGAGAAAAAGACAAGGTTATTGTTTTAAACATTAACTAATATCTATAATAAAAAAATAGAATTCCTGTCGCTTTTACCTCATTTGCGATGAGATTTTTTTTAATTATTTCGTTAATATTTGGTTCGTTAAAGTTTTATTTGTTTTACACGTGGTTGTTATGATTAATAATTAATATTATCACAATTGCAATGAAATTATTATTATTTTTTTTTTCTGGGGACTTTTAGCCTTTCAACGCCCCATCTTTATTATAACTAGGCACAATCTTAACCTCCCATCAACGATCCTGGCTTCCAAAAGCCAAGTTCTCATTCTCTTTCTTTATTATAAATTATTATTCTCTAATTCATCAACCGCCCCATGTAATACACGTGGACGTGGTTATTATAATTAAATAATTACTATTATCGCAATTGCTATGAAATTGTTTTCGGTAACCTTTGGCCCCCATCTTTATTCTGTATAAATATTCACCATCCGTTAACCGTGAAACGCCAACCTCAACAAACAAGAAAAATTAAACCAAGTTATAACACTATCATGGCTTCCAAGTAACCACGTTCTGATTCTCATTCTCCTTCTCTCTCTCCTCACAATGTCCTCCATCATCAAGACCTCCCATGCTGATGATTGTCCGGCAAACATCCCGGGAGGCAAAATCGCCGTCTCCTGGAAACAAAACAGAGAATCCGATGAAGGTAGCATAGCAGATACATGCGACTCTGGTCTTTACGACATTGTCGCTCTGGCATACCTTCATGTGTCCAGCAAATGAACCATAGATTTCAATGACCATTGTGCTGCTGGCAATTGCAAAGCCCTAGCGTCGCAAATTCAACACTGTCAAAGCAAACGCATCCAAGTCTTGCTTTCCGTTGAGATAGACACAGACGAAAAACCCAGTTCCTTGGCAGAGTATCTTTACGATAACTTCTTAGCGGCCAAGATGGCCCTCTTGGAGCTGTGTCCTTAGATGGCATTAATCTTGCAAATATTGATTACAGCACTGGGTCCTGGGTCGACCTTGTGGAGGCAATCTATGGTTATTCGACTCAAGACAGAAAGATTTACATATCAGCATCCCCACGTTGCAGCATCACTGCCTTCGACAGCGCACTCGCTACAGGTCATGTAGATTACCTCTGGGTTTTATTCTACGGCCAATATGAAACATGCGAATATTTAGGAAACGATGACTTCACAGGGCTCCTTGATTCGTGGTCGAAATGGACGACCGAGGAAGGTGTGGCTGATCATACTTCTGTTTCTTGGGCTTAGTAGCGTCAGATAGCCCTGTTGCAGCATCCAATGGTTACATTTCACCAGAAAAATTAAAATCCGAGGTTCTTCCGAAGGTGAAGGAATCTTCCAATTTTGGTGGAGTCATGATCTGGAACAGGTACTACGATAAGCAAACAAGCTACAGTGCTAAGATTAAGGAAGCTTTCAGCTCGAAAGTTTGTGAATGTGTCTGCCATGATGCTGCGTCGAAGAGATTCAACAGTTTCTAGGCCAGATCTGTGTAAAATGGGATGTATTACTAGCTAGCTGTTCATGCCTGCCATGGCCAGTACGAGTGTGCGATCAATGCATGTTTGACCACAATCATGTATGGACAATAATATCGCTTTGAATGAAGATCTACTTACACAAATCTGCACTTTGAGAAGTATCATTGAGTTCTTTATTTTTGATAACATGAAAATCTGCGTTGACCTGTCCACTTGAACAAGTAAATTATTAAAATAGTATTTTGACTACTGATTTAGTAAAATATTTTGTTTATAATTGGTTTGAGCACAATTATATTCAACTACAATTTTGATCATTATTTCTTGAACCAATATCTTAATTGATTCATTGATGACCAGTTTAGTTTCCAGTACCTTGTTTTATGCTTTGTTTTACTTTACATGAATAGCATTTAATATAAGAAGATAAAACTAAAGTCATCAGCATAAGTATTTATATTTTAAATATGTCAAAATTAAGATAAAATAATAAATAAGAGGATTATAGAATGAGAAAAAAAACACAAAGTTTGGTTGAAGTTTTAATTTAAAGTAATTTAAATAAATTAAACAAATAAAATGAAATAGAAACAAATAAAACAGGCAAAGAGAATAAGGTACGTGAAAATAAGAGAATTGTTATAATTTCAAATAAACCTCAATTAAAATAAAGGTGCCAAGCCCCCACACACTTAAAATTCACACACAAATAATTGTATTGAATAGACATAACGTTTCTTTAGTTTTAGATATCAATCAACATAAAGGCATTTATGAATCAAGATAAAGATTTATTGAGTTTCACCACTAGAAAAATACGATTTAGTCAGGCATCATTCATTCCTTGGCGTAAAGTATATGTTTTAAAAATAGGGAGGAGGAAGTAATTTCAATAAAATTGAAGCAAAGTCAATAATTTATTTTACTCTCATCTAAATATAAAAATGGATTAAAGGGCATTCACTACAAAAAAAAAATGTTGTTTTTGGGGCATTTTTTTTTCTTGCTTTAGAGGTGTTTTAAAATGCTTTTGGTATTTTCGGCATTTTCTAAAAATGCCACCAGAACGGGCGCCGCCACCACTTTGGTGACATTTTTATCCAACGTCAGAAAACTAGACAAATGCCTCCTTATGGGGCATTTTTGCTAGGAAATGCCACTAAAGTAAATATAGAGGTAAGGTATGATTAAGGGCGTTGTTCTTCACAAACGCCTCCTTGGAAGGCATTTATAGTACAAACGCCTCTACTAGGGCATTTGTTAAAAATGCCTCATGTCAGGGCGTTTCCCTTACAAGAGGCGTTTGACAAAAAAAAAAAAAAACGCCTCCTATCACATAAAACGCCTTATTTGAAGGCATTCGTTATTTCACAACTTTCACTTTGAAATTTTTACTAATAAACTCGTACTTTAACTAGCTCTAAATACAAGTTTTTCAAATTTTTTTTAATTTTATGTTTACAAATTTTAGCATATAAATTAAATGTTTAATTTTAATATTTAAATTTAACTTTTGATCAAAACCTTAACTCTCTTTTAGTATCTTAAGTTTTTTTTTATAAGTAATAAAATGTTTTGCTAACAAAAAATAAACAAGGGGCGTTTGTACCAAAAACGCCCCCAACGTCATACAAACGCCCCTTGTGGGGGGGTGTTTGCAATTACAAACGCCCCCTTAGGGGGCATTTGTATACAGGAGGCATTTTTTTTAATTGAAACACCCCCATATAAAGGCGTTTTCATACAAATGCCTCTTAAGGGAGTGTTTTGGTCAGAAAATGTCTCTAATGTATGGTCTTTTGAGGCGTTTCTTACAAACACCTTAAATGAAATGCCTCTAAAATGTAATTTTTTTTGTAGTGATTTGTTTTGTTCCTCAATTAATTGCTCAAGAGTGTCTAATATTCTAAATTTACATATGGTACAATTTTCCTTTCAACATTTGAAAATACTCAATGAAACACTTTGTTATTAAAAAGTTAACTTTGACACTATAGCTAACCTAAAAATTACATAAAATGACCTCAAAAACTATAAAAAAGGACAACAAAAAATACACATAAGTACTTTATGAAAAATCAATATCAATTAAATCACTAAACTAGTGTGATAATTTATAAGGTTTCCTCTAAAAAATTTTAATCCACCTTTAAAAATTTACAACTTGCGTAAAAATTGCATTCATTTATAAATAATAATATTTGTAAATTTATAAATTATTACATTATTTTAGGGATTTAATTGATATTAATTTTCTTAAAAGGTACTTATTTATAATTTGGTGTATTTTTATAGTTTTTATGTCATTTTCTATAATTTGCTGGGTCAACCAAATGTCAAAATTTGACTTTTTTAATGGAAAGGTGCTCAACGTACTATTTTCAAATGTTGAAAGGAAAATTGTATCACATATAAATTTAAAATATCAGACATTTCTAAATGAATACTCTATGAACAAAAATACCTTTTGACCCAATAAAAATTAAACAAGTATATAGATAACCATTTAACTTGCATAACTCCCAATGAAACAACATGAGGTTCTAAAAAAAATTGGAGATCTTGACACCTATAATGGGGGAAAGCTTACAAAAGAACGAGTGAATTATCATGTTTCTTTAATGTTTTTCACTACTTATCATTTATTGAATGTCAAATCAAGAAGATAATCAGTTTAGTCTTATTTCTATCAGAGTCATTTTATTTGTTATCGACCAATTATGCAATAAAAGTACCTTCATCTTTTTCTCCTTTCAAAGAACTTTTCTTTACACCGAGTTGAAAATGACGACAAATTAATGCAGCTAAATTATACGTTAGACCACGAAAGTGGGCAAAATAGACTAAAGTCCCAAAATAATCCCATAAAGACTTAGCTTTTAATATTTAGAGATTGTAATCCTTGTAAGACCACATTTACAACAATGATCTTCGGCCACATTAAGATGTCAATCTCTAAACATTATAAGCTAAGTCTTTATTATGAGTTTATCTGAGGGATTAAGTATATTTTGGTAATAGAGCCAAATTTCATATTGGACAAAAGGAAAATATCAGTAATCCTTGCGAGTAAGAAAAAAAAAATTATGATCATGAATGAACAACCTAGTTCATCACCTATCACGTCTAACCTTATTACACTTTCTTCTACCCTTGTTGGCAGCTTCCTTCTTCCTTCTTCAGTTAGAAGAACCATCACCAACAAGATTAAAAATCCACTACTTTCAGGGGGAAAAAAATTTACAAGAGCACCCATATCAGAACGCTCAAGTCAAAAAACACTCCCATAAATTGAGGCAGAACATTTTGGAGAACTTATTTAAAAAAAAAACAAAAGCATCCCAAAATGATCCACCTATGGGAGCGCTTCAACCAAAGCACTCCCCTAGGTATTGAAAGAAAATAAACTAAAAAAAACCTAATATAACATCTCAAAAATTGGGTGTGATTTGTATGGGATATTCATAGAAACTCATATCCCTTAAGTCTTGACTTGTGAAATTTCTGATTATAAACCATGAACATACTTGAAATAAGGTTAGGCCCATTCCAATATACATTAAACAAGTAGACATTTTAATACTTTTGTAGAAATTTCATCAAAACCTCCCCAAAAGTTAAAGACCTCCCAAAATTCTGCAACAATAATTTCAACACAAAAACAACAAGAAGCTCTGCTCCCATTAATAGACAAACTAACAATATATAATCAAGCTAAGGATCCTAGCTATAGTCTTTGTGGAGTGTCTAAAATAGGATTTATAATACATAATTTTCAAATTCAAGATTACATAAAAAAGATGACTGTTCGCAAGCTCGTCGACATCAACTTAGCAATTATGTCTCTCAATGTTCTATAGGAGGTATAATGTTAGCTAAAATATCTAATACAAAAATGAATTTTCTAGTGAATAACCTCCCAAATATATAAGTTCAATAAATAGTATGGAATATAATAGAGTAAACATGTAATGAATATAGAAGAAATAGTTCAATAAAACATAAATACTTTGCTTTGAAGTCAAAAAATCTTCCATAACATTTTGTTTACATGAACAGTAACATTCTATGCATCCTTGTACTTTTCAAATTATACATTGGTAAGTAATTAACATTATTCAAAACAAATCATTAGACTAAACAAATGGAGAATATGGTAACATTTATTAATTAAGAACTATTAGATAAAATATGTACAAGTCAATTAAAATATACTCTTTTGGAGACTTACTAGAATAGATAATAAATGTGGACACAGTTCACAAGGATAATCAAACATAACTTATGCCACAAAAACAAATTTATACATATAGTCCATGAAGGTAAGTAATTAAATGCAGCCTAAGCCACGAAAACAAATGGGGACACACAGTCTATAAGAATAATGCTAACCAAACACGAGTTGAAACTACAAAATCAAACATAGTTATGAGACCTGCAAATAACAAGCATGAGTGTTATGCTTACAAATATTAAACTAGCTAGTCATTAACTATGACACACCAAGAGTTAGCGAAACTGTCGTTAATAACCAATATTTTTAGTATAGTCCTTTTTGAAATTAATTTTCCAAACATGTGAAAAAAATCACTTTCAAAATATAATTGTGTTTTTTCAATATCAAACTTGCATAAATCATTTGAAACACCAATCCTTCTAGGTATGAAAATTCATAACTAATATCTCATAAACTTCTTTACCAATTTTTAGGATTGTCTTTGTCAAATAAAGGATTACTAGAACTTGTAAAAGCATTTTCATTAATCATAAAAATATTTGTTGTGACTTCAACAGTTAGAGCAATTTAATAGTTGTGAATTTATGTGAGTAATAAAAGTAATCAACACTAGAGATAAATATATATATTAATAGTTGTGAATTGTTGAAAATAATATTTTGATAAAAAGAAAATTTGTTAATAAATTGATTGAGATGTTATTCACTTACTTGTAGTATTCTCAAGGTTTAAAATTCACTTCTTACAACTTCAATCAAGTTTCTCTTTCTCCAAACAGCCTATAAAAATAAAATATAGGATTTTAATAAGCTTTCTACATGTTCTGTAACTCCCTTCCAACATTAACACAACCATAGTCAACTTTAATAATTCAAAGTTGCCCAATTATCATCATTTATGTTACAAAAGTTTTCCATTATGCTTTATCCGTAGCTAACTATTCCATAGGGATATGACTTCTTCTTAGGCCTTATATCAAACACCTAGTGTGCATAATTTTCAAACCATTCATTATAGCTTTTAAAGCTTCAATCTCTTACCCAACAATTTCCAAACATCCATAATCAACATCATGCTTTTCCAATCAAGTTCCCCATCAAGAAATTGTTTGAGTCTAAAGAAAATTCAAGCCCACTTCCATTCTAGTTCCCTTGCCACAATACTTGACCTTGACATTCCTAATGCCTAAGTAATATCATTTTTATTTTCTTTATAAGCTTTATTGCTCAAGATCTTCAATCCAAAATAAGTTAAAGAAGTAAAGGGGGAAAATTTTAACTCCTATCTTTCGCAAACATTGCATCAAATACTCCATAAGTATCTTAAAGGTGTGTGTGTGTGTAAACAACAATTGGGTTCTTGAATTTACAAACCAAACTATCTTTTCTAAAGATCTCTAATTCAACTCAAAATTTTATTGTAGAAAATAAGTTCCTTCCATAGTGTTAATTAATAGCAATACAATCATCACATATATTTTTACCATTAAAATTCAAAATTTCTTCTAACAAGCATTTTATCAAACACCTCCTACGTGTTAGTGTTCAAATTGTGAATCTAAGCTCTTTTCTCCTTAAATATCAAACCAACTTTTTCCCATGTCAATATTTGAGTTTATCAAACTTCCCAGTTTTCATTCCTTACACAACAATTAGTCTAATTCATAAAAGGATACCATTCTTCCACCATCATACACAATTAGAATCTCAAATAAGAGAAAGATAATTCCAAATTTTAGAAGCCCAACACAATTATAAACACACAAACCATACGAGATAGGGAGGGAAGAGAGGTGAGGTTCACTTACTAGTAGAGCAAATGAGTCTAAACTAGGAAAAAGAATAATTAGACATTGCAAAGGAAGGCCTTAAAACTCAGAGCTCTCACATACAAATACTAGCATCACTGTGAACACTGTATTTTATCTGAGCATTTTTTAAATTTAATAAAAATAATAATAAATAACTAAAAATATATAAAAATATAAAAATAAAATTTAATATTTTTTGGATTATATTTTCAAAAAAATAATTAATAGGATTTAATTTTATTTTAGATAATCTTTTATTGGTTAGAATTTTATTTCTTTTAGTTTATTAAAATAATCAAAAAATATAAAAATACAAAAATGAAATTTAATCTTTTTTAGGATTATATTTTCAAAACAATAATAATAATTTGATAAAATTAAAAAAATTTAAAAAATCTTGTCTAAATCTTTTAAAATCTCCCAAATTATCCTAATCATTTAAAATATTAAGAATCAACTTTTGACAGTTAATTTTCTTTTTATTCTTTCCTTAAATCTTTTTTTTTTAAAAAAAAGAAAAATATTCTAGTTTAACTCAAAATTAGTTTTTTTTTCCTTCTTCCTCTTAAAAAAAAGAGCAGAACCTGCAATTTGCATGAGTTTGAGAGAGGAAATGAGAAAAGAAGCAGAATGCCAAGCACGTGCATTTTGGCATGAGATTGAGAGAAACACAGAGAGCAGCACACACACGAAAACATACAGAGACAAATGCAGAAAGCAAACAAACACAGCAGATACAAGAAGCAGAAACACAGGCAGAAAAGGAGACACACGACCAGAAACCAGAGGCACAGAAGAGCAAATGAAAACACACACAAAAAGAGAGGAGAAGAGCAAAAATGCAGCCATGCAAAGACACACACTCACGCGGGCAGAGAAAAGAGAGGAAGGTACAGTACCCTTGTCTCCTTTCGGCTACACAAAGAGGAAGCAGAGAAACGCCAATCACGCATAATAACATACCAGAGAAAAGAAGCAGAGAATAGATAGCCACATGCAGAAAGAAAGCTTCACACAAGCAGACGGCACACATGAAAAGGCAGAGAAGAGAGAGAGAGAGAGAGAGAGAGAGAGAGAGTAATACGCATGTTAAAAAAAAACATGCACGTTTTAAAGGGCAGAGGAGAGCAGAAACACCAGACTCACGTACGGAGAAAGAAAAGTAGAAGAAAGTAAGAGACATAAGCGAGTGGGAGAAAGGAAGGAGGAGACATGCACAGCAATTTCGAGCTTCAGCAAAAAAGGTAGCTCTTCTACTACTTCAAACGAAGAAAGCAGAGACGGAGAACGTTGGAGGTGGAGAGGAGGATTCGAAAAGGAGAGAGAGACCAAAGAAGAAAAACAAAGCACAAAAGGAGGCTGGAATGAAAGAGGAACAGAGCAGAAGTTGAGGGAGAGATTTAAAAAAAAAAACAGAGAGTTGATCGAAAGAAAAGAAGAAGATCGGATTTTTGCTCCTGGAGGCGAGAATGAATGAGAAAGAGATGGAGGCAGAAAAATAAAGACGAAACAAAGCATAGACAGCATTTAGACCAGACGAAAATGGAGAGAAAAGAACTAAGCAGGAGAGAGAAGAGGGAGTTGAGGACTTAAAAGGAGGGAGAGACCGAGAGTAGAAAACTAAGAGAGTGAGGGAGAAATCGAGAGAGGGAAGCCTGAACAGAGATAGAGAACGAGAGAGAGAAGGAGATGGAGAACGAGAGAGAGAAGGAGAAGAAGTTCAACAGCAAAAAAAAAAAAAAAAGAAAGAAAGAAAGAAAGAGAGACGAAGAACCAGAGAGAGTGAGAGACGTAGAGTAAGAAAGGACCGAGAGGGGAAGAAGGCTGAATCTGGGAGAGGGTTTAAGCAAGAGACAAAGAGCGAGAAGAGATTGAGAGAGGGAGGTCTGATCTGGATGAAGCACTAAGAGCAAGGGAAAGCTGAAGGAAGGCTGAGTATAGAAACTCAAAGCTGGCTCAGCTAGTGCTGTTGATGGGTCGAAGTGGACCATCATCATTTAGCTTTGTTTTGAATATTGTTCTTCCAACGTACATGGAATGGACTGGTGTTTCTCATGAATATCATCCTCTTAAGGTACGTTCAACTTTGTTTAAATGGTTTGGCTGATCTATTCTAGAAGGTATTTGATAGATTCATTCTTCTTTGGGACTAATTGAAGCTTTCACTTCCGGTGTTAATTCAAATTAAATGTGTACTGTGCATACCTGTCAAACGATAAAATATACTGCATGAAGGAGACCTCATAACTGCAATATGCACCTTCGTAATGGATATTTCAATGTTTAAAAAAAATTGCTCTCTTTGCCCATGAGATTGGTGGCTGTATTAGCAAAGGTTTAAATGATATGTTCTGCTAGTAGGATTTGTTAATAGTGTGATGGATTTTTGTATATGCCTATATGTTATTATAATAGGCTGCTCACTGGGTTTTATTTTGTACGTGAAGAATGTTTGTTTTGCCTTGATGATTTATGCATGTTTAAAGCTTTTTATGTTCTTGGAGATGTATCGGCAATATATTTCCTTTCTCAAAATTTTGATTACTATTTTTGCTGAGGGTGTCTAAAATAAGGCCTTCGAAAATGAGAACATATTCTCTATTTTGAGACTTTCAGATAAAGGTCATGGTTCCAATCGTATTTTTCCCTTTTTCTTTCTAAGCTTCTATGCCGGTGACATAAGTTGGCTTGGATCACTAACTTTTTACCAATAAAATCCTAAGTGATCTTGTGCCCTTTAATGGCCAAAGGGATAGTTCTATCAAATTTTAGCTTCTAAACACTTGAGAATCAAACACTGAGGTTGCATCCTAAGATCACATCTTTGGTTTACTTGTGAAGAGTCTTTGTATAAATATACTTGACATCTCTTATTGATTGAGACACCACACGTACATGGGTATATATCAAATTTTGATTCCTTGTTCTCCTTGTAACCCTATTGGTCTTGAATTCAATTGGATGCTAATTTAATTTTGATCCTTGTATTAACACAAGTAGCGCAGGATTAGTTAGAATAAGATATTGAATTAAATATTGTGGTTGAGTGGTTTTGGTTATTAGCAATTGTGCAAGCATGAAGGAAGATAACGAGAGACAAAAGATTGCATTTGAGAATAATGTTGCTTTTCAAATACACTCCAAATCATTGATTAAATCCAAAATATATGATGATGATGATAGTAATCTCATACCACGTGGGATTTTAATAATAATGACAAAAAAGAACATATTTACATTTATTTATTTTTCATGTGAGATTTTAAGAATCTCTGTAGGAATTAAATGATTTCATATCTTGTAAATTAATAAGGTTTTGCGGATATGAGAATAAAACTTGTATGTATTTGTGAGTTCCAAAGGCCTATTATTAAAATTAGTTCTATTTTTATAATAAATATTTAAGTCTCATTTGAGATTTTAAGAATCTTCATAGAGACTTAAATTAATCACATCATCATGCGGGATAATATATCCTCACAGATATCATGATTCTCAATTTGTATATATTACATAAATAAATGATTTTGTAAATAAAATAATAAAATTTTTTATTAATTAATTAAATTAATAAATTTAAATTATAATTATATTGTCTAATTAGATCTTTTGATCACATGAGATTTTTGAAACTCCATAAGCTTTTAGGATAATCGTACTATCATGTGAGTCAATAAGACTTCGCAGATATAACGATTAAGATTTTTATATTTAAAAATATATGTTGTATAATTATGCATTAAAATATATTTAAAGTGAATATTATTTAATCCTTTTATTGTATAAGACTTTGAATCTCTGTAGATATTTAGGATAATTTTGTTTTGTGTAAATCGATAAGATTTTACAGATATGAGAGTAAAAATTATATGTTAATATGGATTCCAAAAGCTCATTATTAAAATTAACTCTTTTTTTATAATCTAAATTAATTATTTAAGTCTCATGTGAGATTTGAAAAATTATCATAAAGACTTAAATTAATCATATCATCATGTGGGATAATAAATCTTCACAGATGTTGTGATTCTCAATTTCTATAATAAATAAATAATTTTTTATAAATAATGATATGATACACAATGTAGAAAAATTAATTAATCCAATTAAGGTATTTAAATTATAATTACATTTATTGATTATATCTTTTAGTCACGTGAGATTTTTGAATTTTTGTAAACTTCTAAGATAATTGTATTATCGTATGAGTCAATAAGATTCTGCAGATATAACAATTAACTTTTTAAAGAAATATGTAAATTATATACATACATAATAAATCAATTAAATTAAAATATAGTTAAATGCATATTATCTAATCTTTTATCATGTGAGATTTTGGAATCTCCACAGATATTTAAAATAATCATATTACCGTACAAGTCAATAAGACTTTGCAGGTATAATAATTAAAAAACTTTAGAATATATATATATATATATAAACATAAATAAATTAAATTGCTAAATTCTTTTATTGTGTGAGATTTCAGAATATCCGTAGATATTTAGAACAATTGTATTATCGTATGAACCAATAAGGCTTTGCAAATATAGTAGTTAAATTTTCAATCATGAAGCATAAAAATAATTTTCAAACTCTTTTCTTTCCTTTATTCCAAAAATTTAAAAATTAAGAAAATAATTGAAATTAAATTACCTTTTGCAACTTAAACACACATATTAACTTTTAGAAATTATTTTATTTACAAAATGGTGAATTATTTTTAATTGATTTCTCTTCAAAAATATATTTTCACTAACAATTTTTAGGCCCAAATTATGTGTACTTTGATCTCCATCACAAGGTACATAGGCTTCAGAGTTAGATTCTAAGTCAAATCCTCCCTCATAAATAAATAAATATTTTTCATTTTATTATTATCATTTTTTTAAAACACGTGAGTAAGAAAGGAATAATTAAAATAACTTTAAAACTATATTATTTTAGCACAATAAACTTCAGGTAACCATTCTTACGAACAGGTATTGTGAGGTGCCTAATACCTTTCCTACACTCAATCGACTCCCGAACCTATTTTCTATTTTTGCAAACTATCTTTATTTTTCTTTAATTGATTTCCCAAGATTTTTCTTAAAATTTTGGTGGCGACTCCCGTTCCATCCCATTTCCACCCCAAAAGCCAGAACCTCTACTAGTACGCCATTTGCGTTGTATTTTTTCGAGTGCGAAAATCACATATAGAGGAGAGGGAGAAGATCAAAGCTTTCTCCTAGCCACACAAACATGACAACAACACAAATAAGGGAGGGGATCTAAGTGATGTCTGTCACTATTGCATGAAGGGAGATAAAATGAGGAACTAATGACAAAGCATGGTAGAGGATGAATTCACAGCTCTAATCTAATGGAAAATTCATAGTGAACACAAACACCAGTAACAAACTATATGGGTGGCTAGGGTTTTAGGTTTGAAGCTTGTCTTGGTCTCTATTGATTCAAAGGAATTGGAAGGAGAAAGGAGATTTTGGCATTCTGACATTATCTAGCGATGACGACAAGAAGGAAGAATGGAGGATAGAGGATTTGAGTACTTTCCCTCCCTCACAATGTTCTGGAGGAATTGAAGACGAAGAGGTGAAGAGTGAAGTCAAGCGCGCGCGTGTGTGCATTTTAGTTCTTCTAATTCTTTGTTTTTTAAAGGATAAAAAGGTAATTTTCCAAGTTAGAGCCTGTGATGCCCACCTTAACATTACTAGAAACACACCACATATAACAATCATGATAATTAGGATAAAACAAATCTTCAACTTAGATTATTGGGTTAAGAACAAGGGTTAAACTTAAACCATATTTTGAAGATATTTCAAAAAGTTTGGGAACTAAAGAAACCATTTTTAAAATGTGTTTGAGCTCAAACCTTGATTGAAAAATTAGTATTTAAATATATGAAAGCAAGAAAACTATGCAGCATAAGATAATAACTCAAATTAGGGTCAAAAGAGCCAAAAACAATAATTTTGGCACTATATATATGTCATAGCATAAGGCACAGCAAGCATACTTTAGCAAATTTGGCATTATGTCGTGGCATAACATTTTATATTACGGTGTAAAATGTAGAACTTATGATAGCAACATGCTATCAAGGAATATATTTTAACTAAACTTCTGATGTGCCCTATTTCTCCATTTGATGTCCAATTGAGGTGATCTGGATGTTTATAAAAAGTTTTCTTTGAGCTCTAGCTAATAACACTAATTTCACATTTAAATCATTTATCTATCAAAAGTTGGACATTAAAATTCAAACTTACTTATTTTTACTTTCATAATATAACTAAGGTGTACAAAACTACAACTCAACCACCCCTAAACCATATTCAATAGACTTAATAAGACCCGTGCAACAAACCACAACACTCTAATAACATGTATAACACATTTTCAATGCTCAGCCCCTTCATTTCAAAAATAATAGGGGGAGTCTCAATCATGTAATTTCATATCTAATTTACCATAATTCACAAATATACTCACTCCTTATTTGTACTAATATTTTGGCTCTATTTAGATTTCACATTTAATACACAATTAACATAAGTATTCAATAGTGCAAGTAAATCAAACTTGTGACTCTTAGTTGGAAACATCATTTAAAAGTATACACATAATATACAAAATAAATGAGACCTAGAGGTTAGGATAAGAAATTTTATGCCTCAGGTAGCTTTCCTTTATCTTAACCTGATGAGCTAGTACTTGTAATATTGAAGAGAAAGGGATGAGTATAATCAATCAGTAACTAAGGTACAACAAATTTATACTAATGTATGTTAATTAATTAAGGTAAAAGTGGCATACATAACTTTTACTGGTGCATTCAACTTAGGGACCAATACATAATCACATCATCAATCACATGATTTCACATCAATTCTCATTAGGGTCACAATACTTACAATCATGTGTCTTTAATTATGTATGCATGATCATACCTCTCTTAAAACCTCCTTATGCCTCTAACATGAAACTATGGGTTATAACATAATGGGCTCGTCCATATGATGATGAGACTACCTTAACCTTACACATGTGACCAAGGTTACTTAACTCACTTGTGATTCACAGTTCCCCTAAATCTCACATTATAGGATGTTGTTCCTCTAAACTAGTCATCTTATCAAATAAGTGAAAACTAGGTTAGGTTCAAGTCTCTTGATAAACCATAGAATAATTCCTCATTAAACAAGTGAGACGACATGAATATAATCGAGGCAAGCCATCAAGCTTTGAATGGCTACCATACCATATAGGCTTAGATTTTCTACTCCTCTCCCTAGGCAAACTCCTACCTCACATGATCATGCCAAGCATAAATGTGCAAATCATAACATGTATATAAATCATCATAATTAACATGCAATTTTTCACATCATCATTATGTACTCACTTATCATCATTTTCATCATGTCATAGTTTTCTCCACATTAACCATTTACATTTGTTTCACATTATTATTTAATGATATGAGGTTAAGCATAGGATTTGCTATATCACATAATACCACCTCAAACACTCTATTACATATGTTTACACACATGTATAGCTTTTCAATATACCACATGCTTAACTTATAAATTTTTAATATAACTAATTAGTACAATATCACATATATAGACAATAGTTTATGAAATAATATAACTAATTAACACATAAAAATATAAGTAAGTTTCCCTCAAACCTTTGAGAGGTTAAATATTTTTCCTCAATGAAAGTACTTTAAAAGCTATATCAAAGCTTGAATAGTGTACAAGATGATTAATCTACAATTAGTCATGCCAATCATCATTTATATCAATATAAACAGTCTTTCAACTTCCATTAATCAACACTTTAATTACCCAAAATTTAAATCTCTCACATTTAACTGGAAATGCAATATCATTTAAATGGATTTTTTGCTTGGGTTATCGAGGACACAGTCTAGACATGAGTCTATTTGGGTGATTGTTGATCAATTGACAAAATTGGCTCATTTTTTGGCTATTTGAATCAATAATTCTTTGGAAAAATTATTAGAGATCTATATTAAAGAGGTTGTTAGACTAAATAAGGTGCTAAGGGATATAATCTTTGGTTGTGATCCTATATTTACATCTAAGTTTTGGGGAATATTTATAGAGAATGATGGGTACTGATTTGAAATTCAGTACAGCATACCATCCTTAGATTAATGGTTAGATTGAAAGAACTATACATACTCTAAAAGATATGTTGATAGCTTATGCACTGGAGTTGACGGGCAACTAAGATAGCCATTTACTATTGGCTAAGTTTGTTTACAATAACAGCTATCACTCGAGCATTCAAATGGCACCATATGAGACATTATATGAGAGAAAATTTTGATAACCTTTGTGTTAGACCAAGTTGAGTGAGTAGAGTATTTTGGGACCAAATGTTATAAATCAAACTACTCATAAGATAGAATTGATAAACTATTAATAACACAGAGTGAATAGAAGAGTCACGTAAATAGATGTAGAAGGCCGTTAGAGTTTTTGGTATGTAATCATTTGTTCTTGAGAGTTACACCTACAATTAGAATTTAGAGGTCAATTAAAGCAAAGAAATTAATTCTTAGATCCATTGGTTCATTTGAGTTTCTGAAAAGTGGGTTAGTTACTTATCAGATTACCTTACCATCATAATTGTCTAGAATTCATGATGTGTTTCATGTGTCTTAGCTCAGGAAGTACCAACCAGATCCATCCTATGTTATTGAGCTAGAGGAGGTAGAATTATAGGAGAACATGAACCAAAATGAATAATTGATTTGAAAAGCAAGCAGCTACGGAATAAAACTATTCAACTAGTAAAGGTATTCTGTAAAGGCAAGGCTCCTAGTGACACTACTTGGGAGACGGAAGACAAGATGAACAGCAGCATCAACATTTATTTTCATAGGTATGTGTTTAAGTGGTTATTGAATTTTGGAGATAAAATTTTTAAAAGAAAGGAAGAATTGTAATATCTTAAGTTCTTAATATGAAAACTAATTACTAATTAATAGTAAATAGCAAATTAGAGGATTAATTGTGTAGTCATGATTTTGGATAGTGAATTGGCTTTTTGATTTTGATAATCAATCATGTGATTAATAATGAGTGGAAGAATTACAATTCATAGTAGAGTATGTGAGCTATTTGTGCCATACGCCTTGGCATATGCTAGGTGTGTGATAGCACATGGCATAGAAATCTGATTAATAAACGTGGGCCAACTCGTGAAATTAGAGGGAAAGGAAAGTAAAGACACAAGGTAGAGGGAGAAGAAGATTCACTTTTTTAGGGTAAAGAGCTACAGAGCACCGAGAGATATTTTTGACTTGTTGCTTACTATGTAAGTTTTATACTACCCTACTCTCCTATTCTATCCTAATTTCTCCTAGTTTGGGAAATAGAGAAATTGAATTGGAGAGTTTTGAGGAGTTGTTTTCTAACTCAATAGTTATAAAAGGGCCATTAGGAGTTAAATTAAGATTTTACTACTAGTTCATCATTAATGGTTGAGCTTTGGAGTTGTAGGTTCAATTTAATCTAAATTAGGAAGTTTAAAATGGTGAAAATTCTTATTTGGAATATAGGAAGGTTAATGGAAGTTATAAGATGTGTGGGGAAGATGAATAGAACTTAAGATTGTTAATTGGAAGTGATTAGGTGTTAAAGTGAGCTTAATTTAATTTAATTGTGTTAATTATTATTTTTGGTTAATTTGGTAATTGACTTATAATGCTAAACTGTTTAGATTAACGTAGCTCATGAGTTATTTTGGGTAGTTGATAGCTAACAATATAAAGTGTACCATAAGTAACTCTTTTTAGAAATAGAAGGATTGAGGTAACCAAATAATCATTTTGTTTATTAACTAGTTTAACTGTTAATAAGTAAATTTGAGTAATGTGATGTATGATATTGTCCTTTGACATGATTTGAAATTGGCATGATTTTGAATGGGAAAGGGATTTAACTTATAAAGTAAATTACTAAATAAAGTATTTTTAAAAGCTAAATGATAAATGAACTATTTTATACATATGTGGATATATGATTGTATCTTATGTGAAAGACATGATCATGATAGAGAATGGAAGTTCACCTTAGGTGAAGTAGTGTGAAAGTCTATATAGCAGTGATGTATCCTCCTTAATGCCTAAGGGGTGCAATGTTAGAGAATTCCTCTCTTTAGTACCTATACGGTTGCGTGTTGGAGTGTCACATTTGGTACTAAGAGTATGATCAGCATGAAATATG
Source organism: Prosopis cineraria (assembly GCF_029017545.1). Classification (NCBI taxonomy): domain Eukaryota; kingdom Viridiplantae; phylum Streptophyta; class Magnoliopsida; order Fabales; family Fabaceae; genus Prosopis; species Prosopis cineraria. Next base: position 12,532,450 of record NW_026555332.1, on the reverse strand, counting down.
AGATAAACTCATATTTCATAAGCGTTAATTAACTAGAGATTGAGTTAAAATATCAATAACTAATTATATATATATATATGTGTGTGTGTGTGTGTGTGTGTGTGTGTGTGTGTGTGTATGTATAATTATAAGGGAAAATCACAGCTAAGGACCACTAGAGGATTTTATTTATAGACAAGGACCAAATGATTTTGAAATTATGCTGCATAACTAAAGGACTAAAACATAATTAATTTTTTGTGTGAAATGACAAAATTGCCCTTAATTTTTTTTTTAAACTCCTCAACCACCAACTATTAAAGCTTCTGCTTTGGTGGTCAGCCACCCCACTAAATTGGCCATTTAAGCTCCGGTAGCAGTGACTGGATCGCTGTTAGAGCTCTAGCACTGGTCACCAGACCGGCGAGGGAGGTAAATTATTTTGCCTTTAAGGTAGCCAAGGTGGGATTTGAACCCACATCCTCTTGGCCACCAAAAGAATTATTAGCCACTAGATTAACAAATTCTTTCAATTATATAATGTAAATTTATATATATATATATATATATACTTAACTTTGTTTTCATTTTCTATGCCAATATTTACTAAGAGCTCAATAATTACTTGTCATTTTACAAATGAATACTTATTAAACTACTAATGGAACTTGTTATTAATACGCAATAATTTTTATAAATGCTTACTTATTTTTATTACCAGGAATGATAAGTTTCCATTAGCAATTTAACAAATAACCATTTGTGAGATGACAAGTCTCGTTACTATCTTTGAAAATTTCTTTTCATAATTTAATAAGTAAATTTTAGTAAAATAACAAGTTCATATAAGCTTTTGACATGTAAGCTTTTAGTAATAAAAACAAGTAAACATTTATTAAAAAAAATACTCCATATTAAATTTTTTTAACAAGTCCCCATTGATAGTTTAATAAGTAATCATTTGTAAAATAACAAGTCTCGTTACTAACGTTGAAAATTTATCTTGGTAACTTGAAAAGAAAATTATAGCAAAATAACAAATTCATATAAGCTTTTGATATGTAAAATTTTAGTAATAAAAATAGGTAAACATTTATAAAAAAAACTCAATATATTAAATTTCTTTAACAAGTCTCTATTATTAATTTAATAAGTAACCACTTGTAAAATGACAAGCTTTATTACTATCTTTGAAAATTTCTCTTGATAACTTCATAAGAAAAGTTAACAAAATAACAAGTTCATATAAACTTTTGACATTTAAATTTTTAGTAATAAAAAACAACTAAACATTTATAAAAACTACTTCATATTAAATTTTTTTAATAAATCCCCATTGATAATTCAACAAGTAACCATTTGTGAAACAAGAAGTCTTGTTACTAGCTTTGAAAATTTCTCTTGGTAACTTGATGAGAAAATTTTAGCAAAATAAAAAGTTTATATAAGCTTTTGACGTGTAAAATTTTAGTAATAAAAATAAATAAAAATTTATAAAAACCACTTCATATTAAATGGTTACTTGTTTTTATTACTAAAATTTTATTATAAAGAGAAGGAATAAGGCTTGGGGTATGGCAATTTTAAGTTGTTATGCTACCAACTTTGTTCAAGTGAAGTGAGACATAATTCAAATCATGTGTAATGTACTAGTATTGGTTCTACAATTAGAAAGGGGTAATATGTAACAATATATGAGTCAAACATTGATTTTTTCTTGCTTTAACTGTACTAATTGACATTGAGTTGTTGATCACATTTCTATTCTAAATGATTAACACTATATTGACATTATGAGAAGAGTGGAACAAATAGTTTTGAATCTTATAAAGAGGGTTAGAGAATTGATTAATGATAGAGTACAATGGTATTATTCAATTCATATAGCTGACCCTGCCTATTAGGATAAGTTACACTTCTTATTGTGATTGTTGTGTTTGCTTTTAAAATATTGCAAATAAATTTATGAAACATGAAGTATTGTAAATAAACATAAATATGTTAAAAAAAAAAAAAGTTATGGGAGCACTGTTGTAGATATTTACCTACAGGCTACAGCAGTGCCGGTTGATGGATCCATGGGAGCACTTTTGGGTAGAAGTGCCCTTGTCGTGGGCCCACCTTTGGAGAACTTTAGGAAATATCTACATTTGAAGCACTTTCGAAGCATATTCCTAGAGGCCTTTTTTTGGTAGTAGTGTGTAATGAATGAGCCCTTTATCTTAATGGGCTATATTTTTGGGCCAAAGTATCTTAATGGGCTATATGGTTGTTACAGCAGAGTAAGGGTTTATAACCGGCCCCGAGCGGCTAGACTGCTAGTGTGGGGTGTGATTTGTTCAGACGTGCTTTGGCTCCTTCTCCGATGCACGGGACCAAAGAATCTATGAATGAATGATGAGGTAGATTGCTTTAATTGTGACACGTGTTAAAGTTGAATATTTGAAGCCACTGATTCTGGGACCGTGCTAGCAGCAACGAGGTAGGGGACCAATTTTTCTTTTTTGTTTTTTATGGTAGGGGACCAAATTAAAATGGTTGAAAGTGAAATATTGGGTTGTTTCTTTTAATTTTCCTTTGTTTCGTGTTAAATGTGAAGTTTTGTGGTTTAATGATTCTAAGACCATGCTCCAGCCACTTGTCAATGTCAGGGGACCAAGATCGACCGTCTCGTGATCATATTGAGTCGATAAATTTGAAGGAATCCGACAATGAAGTCTGTCATATATATTAGGTAAAGAATTTTTTTTATAAAAAAAGATATTTTTATTATTTAACTATTCACTTAGAAGGACATAATATTCTAAATTTATATGTAGTGCAACATTTTTGAACCATTGTCTAAAGTAGCATAACCAAAAGCTTATGATAATAGTTTGTTTACTCTATTGCCATATAATATGATAATAGAGAACAGTTTTCATGCCAATCTATTACATTACAGTAATTTTAAAATATTGTTTTTTAATATGAATAGGCATCTATTAAGAATTATTATGTAAATATAAAATAGATAAAATTTAATATTTCTTTTCTTATTTAGGATTTAAACTTTACATCTCTTGAATGCAAATCATTACTCTACCAATTCTTCTAACATTATTATCATTTTCTTATCAATAAATATCACAGCTAATCCTTTCTGGTAGATGTCCTATTTTTTTTTTTTTACCGTTTGAAAAAAAAAATTCCAAACCCCCTTTTCAATGCACGGAGGGTTGTTCTATTATCAATAACCATCAATAATTTATAATTAATATTCTGACGAATCATAACAATTAATTATCAAAAGAGAGCAGACCCATAGGGGCGATCGCGCGGGTAAAACATTTAGTGAAGGACGGAGGAGAAAATTATTTATTCATTTACAGAAGAAATAATGTTTCCTCTCTAATCCATCACTTTTCCCTGGAAAAGTTGCTTCCTACTTTTTGGTCCTTTTCCTTTTGGCAAGTTAAAGTAAAGGAATTCAATTTTCCATTCACAAATTCATGTTAATAGCCTCCAAAAAAACCCTCATAAGTTCATGTTATTGGAGTACTTGCCTCTAATCGCAGCGACATGATGTGCAAAAAGATAAATACAATGGATAATATTTACAATAAAATTATTAACAAGTATCATAATAAAAAATAGAATTCTTAATCAATAGGTGTTGTTCCGCTAGTGAAAAGAGCTATGACTATGTAAGGAAGAGGTATTGAGTTTAAGTTCATATGAATGTAAAAAACACCCTTGAGAGAGCTAATTAACCTAATTGGGCCATATTTAAAAAAAAAAATAGAATTCTTGTCACTTTGAACTAGAGATGAGATTTATTAGAGTTTTTGTATTATTTTGTTGATGTTTTTTTATTCATCAACTGCCCATGATATAGTTGTATTATAATTAATTATTATTAATTTTTCATTAATTGTCAACACTTGTGGAAGGGGATATGTCCATATAAGTAAGAGAGCTACTCTAAATTGAATTTGATTCAGTTAGATACCCGTATAAAAAAATAATAATAATAGTAATAATAATTTGTTGCTTTAACCTCATAGAAGATGAGATTTACTTGAGTTTTTATATTTTTTTTTATTATTTTTTTTTCATTTATCAAGTTCCCGTGTTGTTATAATTAATAATTATTATTACTTGTCACAATTTTCTATGAAATTGATTTTGGCACTTTGGCCTTCCCATGCCCCATCTTTATAAATTGGCACCATCCACAGCACATGAACACACCAACCCAAACAAACAAGAAAACCACCATCTTACCCTCCCACCACCGATCATGGCTTCCAAAAACCAAGTTCTCGTTCTCATTCTCCTTCTCTCTCTCCTCACAATGTCCTCCATCTTCAAGCCCTCCCATGCCGATGAATATTGTCCCTCAAATATCCCTGGTGGCAAAATCGCCATCTACTGGGGACAAAACGATGCATCGATTGAAGGCACCTTAACAGAAGCATGTGATTCTGATCTCTACAACATCGTCGCTCTAGCATACCTCCACGTGTCAGGCAGCTCAAGAAGCATAGTTTTCGGTAACCATTGTTCTAACGAACAATGCAAAGCCCTAGCATCACAAATTCAACACTGTCAAAGTAAAGGCATCCAAGTCTTGCTTTCCGTCGAAGTAGACCAAATCGATGACCCCAAATCCTTAGCAGAGTATCTTTACAATAACTTTCTTAGTGGCCAAGACGGCCCTCTCGGAGCAGTGACCTTAAATGGCACCGATCTTGCACATCTTGATTACAGCTCTGAGCCATGGGCCGAACTTGTGGAGGCAATCTATGGTTATTCCACCCAAAACAGTAAGATTTACATATCTGCAGCTCCACTTTGCGATTTTACTGGCTTCGACAGCGCACTCGCTACTGGTCATGTAGATTATCTCCTTGTTTTATACTATGGCCAATACGCCACATGCTTACATTTCGGAGACGGTGACTTCACAAAGCTTCTTGATTCGTGGAAGGGATGGACGAGTAAGGAAGGTGTAGCTGATCATACTTCTGTGTTCTTGGGCTTAGTATCGTCAAGTGATAAATCTGTAGCATCCTATGGTTACATATCACCAGAAGATCTCAAGTCCAACGTTCTTCCGACCGTGATGGAATCTTCCAACTTTGGCGGAGTGATGCTCTGGGATAGGTACTATGATAAGCAAACAGGCTATAGTGGTAAGATTAAGGATGCTTTAGGCTCAAAAGTTTGTGAATGTGAATGCCATTATGCTGCCTCGAAGAGATTCCATAGTGTCTTGGCCGAATCTATGTAAGATGGGATGTACTATAGCTATGCCCAGGCTTGCATGCGAGTATGTGTGCGAGACTGCGATCTATATGCATGTTTGACTACAACCATGCATGTAATGGATATCTCTTTAAATAAAGATCTACTTTTATAAATCTTCGCTTTGAACAATGTTTCTTTAAGTTACATGAACAGCATATATATATAAGAGGATAATATAAGTTAAACAATTTAAATAAAAAAAATGAAATAGAAACAAATTAAACACGCAAAGGAAGTTGGTTGGTGGAAATAAGAGAACTGTTACAATTTCAAACCAACCTCAAACTTGGTTCGACCACAAAGAAATAAGTGCTTCGCTATGGTCTATCTTCCAAAGCGCTTCCAGTTGAAAGCGCTCTGGAAGACTTGAAATAAAATTAATTTTAGGTAGAACCTTCTAGAGCGCTTCCACATGGGAGCACTAGGGTAATAATAAAAATAACAAAAATTAATTTATTATTTATTCTTATTAAATAATTAATATATTTATAATAAAATAATTTAAAAAACTAAATTTATTATTCAATAAAAGTATATAACTATATACAAAATATAAAATAATATTTTATAAATATAAAAACATTTGGGACTCTAAACTCATTTTTTGTGCAATGTTCCTTTTCTACTTTAAAATAATACAATCTAGCCCCGACTAGAAAGGATATAAAAAATTACAAAAAGTTATCAATAAAATTTTCATTGTCCTTTTTTGTGTTTTTTTTATGCTTGCCTATAATTATTTTGGTCCTTTAATGTAATGTTTTGGTCATTTTATGTAATTTTTAAGGTTATTTTTTGTTATTTTCTAATCAACTAACAATTAAAGTTAACTTTTGTTAATAGTAACTAAGGGCAAAATTGTACCATTTTTAAAAATTAAAAGAAAATAATTAAAAATAAATTTAGAGTCCTAAACACTCTTGGATCTATAGTTTAGGAGTTACTTTGCTCTTTTACCCTATTTTAATATAATTACTCATTACTATTTATAATACATCAAATAGTATTATTAATATAACATCTCAATTTAAATTTTTAATAGTTAATTTGAATTAATAGAAATTTTGGAGAATATTTAGAGGTAAGTAAATTAGTAGGAGATGATTATTAGATCTAATTTAGGATATAATTCTAAGTTAAGATTTTAAAATTTATTATTATTATTATTATTATTATTATTATTATTATTATTATTATTATTATTATTACTACTACTACTACTACTACTATTAGGAAAGAAGAAAGAAAAATATAATAGAGAGAGAGATTGAGAAATGAAATATATATATATATATATATATATATGAGTGTGTGTATAGGGAATAAAAAAATAAAAAAAAAAGAATAAAGGTGGGGGGCGAACATTTTCCCCGTGCGCAGTATGATGTACATGTATATATATATATATAAACAAAGGAAAGGAAAGAAAAAAGGGGGTGGGTCCCACAATATTTTTTCCAAAAACTCACACCCCTTTTCCTTCGTCTGTTCACTCCTTTTACCTATGTGTGAGCAGAGACAGAGAGAACGCGAGTCGCCGGTGCGGGAGATCTGAGTTTTAAAGGTAAGAGTTTTTAATAGGATATTTAGAGTGTAATTTCAAGTTTTTCAAAATTAAGTAAGTGTTCTAAAAATTTTTCTTAGCCATCCTTCCTCTTTGGTTTCTAATTTTGTGGTAAAAAATCTATGGTTTAAAAGAGGGATGGATTTATATTGAATAAATGTGATTGTTGAGGTTGTTAGTGGTATAATAAATGTTCTAGAGTATAAATTTGTTAATGAGTTTGGAATTTGAGGCTTATGGATCAAGCCCTCGGCTAGATTTTTATTAAATCCGTAAATATATGTTAATTTATTGAGGTTTAGATGATTATTTGGGATAAGAAATGGATTATTATGATTATAGGATGATGATTCTAAGCTTGAGACTCTATTTCCAATTTTTCGGTATTTTAGGTGCGAATTTATGAAATAAAAAGTAAAATTTTAATAATAAAAATTGGTTTAGAGGTCGATTTTAGCTTATTAATGTTTATTGATGACTAAACTTATTTTTGGAATCAAATTATTAAACAAATTGCATTACAATTATTACAAATTAACTTTAATCCTAACTTCAGTTTGCGAACCTCATATAATTTTAACCTCAATTGTAAATTTTTTAATCTAAACACACTCTAAGAGTTCATAATCTATCCCAAGGCACTAGGTAATAGTGTAATTAAGTAGATAGTTACAACTGAGTTAGTTAACTTAACTAAACTCAATTATGCTTAACCACACATGTGTATATATGTCTGTGTACTCTTCGATGATAAGAAAACTCATCATATTCTCTCTCTCTCTCTCTCTCTCTTCATATGGTATCAGAGTGTTTTTGATCCTGAGCCATGTCATCCTTATCAGAAATGTCAAACACAGTTCCTCCGTCATCCATTCGAAGAGATGTTTTCACTTTCTCTCATGTTGTCTCTGTTAAGGTTGATGAGACTAACTTTCTCATTTGGAAACATTAAATTTTCTCTGTAATTTGAGGCCACGATCTGTAGAAATTTATTAACAAATCTGTCAAGCCACCGGTGAAATATCTTGAAAGTAATATTGATAATGAAGGCTTCTGACTTAATTCAGAATATTTAGACTAGGAGAAGCAGGATCAGTTATTGGCTTCCTAGATGTCTTGCTCCATATCTGACGGAATGCTCACAAGAGTCATCAGATGTGAAACTTCGCTTCAGATTTGGGAGAAGATTCTCACACATTTTGCTTCTCAAACTCGTGCGAAAGTTCGTCAACTCAAATCTCAACTCAAGAATACCAAAAAAGGTAGTTCAACTATAAATGAATATTTGCTTAAGATCAATGGCATTATTGATTCGCTTACTAGTATAGGATATTCAATCTTTGAATTAGGTCATATTGAACACATTTTTGAAGGTTTTCTTGAAGAATATGATCCTTTTATTACTGCTATTAGTAGTCAAATTGAACCTTATTCTGTTGATCAAATTGAATCTCTGTTGCTCACTCAAGAAGCAAGAATTGACAAAAATGTCAAGGTTACCATAGCATTTGCTAATCTTATTTAGACTAAGTCCTTCAATAGAGGAGGAGGCTAATCACATGGAGGAGGCAAGTTTCATCGTGGTCAAGGCCATTCATACATCTCTAATAGATTAGACAATCAATCCCACTTTCAGAACACTATGCTTGATTTTTGTCAACTTTGTGAAAAGAGAGGTCATCTAGCTAGTGATTGTTGGCACCACTATGATGAATCTATTCCAAGCCTTTCTATAAGAGACAAGAATAACTCAAAGAAAGAGTAGCTTGTGTTAACTGCTACTGTTGAATGTGTTGTTGATCCAGATTGGTATCTGGACTTTGGTGCAACTAGTCACGTTATAAATGACGAGTGCAACATTGTTCATAAAGCAGGTGACACTTCTATTAATAAAATCTTTGTTGGTGATGGTCAGGGATTGTTAGTTCATTGTATTAGTAATTCCAATTGTCAAATTCCTCATTCTCAGTACACACTTAAGCTCAAAGATATTTTGCATGTTCCTAAAATTGCTAAAAATCTTCTTAGGATTTCCAAACTTTATTTAGACAATGATGTTCTGATTACTTTCTTTTCCAATATCTGTGTTGTCAAGGATCTTCACACTAATCAAGTTGTCTTGAAGGGTTGTCTCAAATGAAATCAGTTCGATCTTCATGGAATCTCTTTGTTTGTTCAGCCTTCTGTTACACAAAATCTATCATCCTCTTCCTTGTCTTCTCAGAAGTTTTCTCAACAATTTGCTTATAATTTAGTTTCCTCTATTTCAAATTCTAGTAATATTTCTTAGTGTAATATACCTAATTCTAATTTTAGCCTTTAGCATAACAGGTTAGGTCATCCTTCATCTTCTACTATTTCCCTTGTTATGAAATCTTGTAATCTTTCAGTCAATAATAAGGAATCTGTCTTTGATTTTTGCAATTCCTATTGTCTTGGTAAAGTACATAAACTACCTTACTCCTTGTCTCAAACTCAGTATTCTCATCCTCTTGAACTTATTTATTCGGATATCTGGGGACCTGCACCATATTCTTCTCTTGATGGTCATATCTATTATGTGTATTTTACCGATGTCTTCTCCAGATTTACATGGTTTTATCCATTGAAGAAAAAGTCTGATGTATATGATGTATTTCTTGAATTCAAAAAGTTAATAAAATTTCAACTTGATTTTAAAATCAAAATGTTCCTGTCTGATAATGGTGCTAAGTATCTTAAAATAGGCAAGTTTCTCAAAGATCATGGCATCATTCAATATCTCAATTGTCTTTACATACATGAGCAAAATGGTCTTGCTGAGAGAAAGCATCACATTATTGCTGAAACAGGGTTGACTCTTCTAGCCAATGCTTCTCTTCCGTTTCATTTTTAGCTTGATGCATTTAGTACTGGTGTCTATCTATTTAATAGTGCACCTTTAATGGTGATTCCCTATTCTTCAGACTGTTTAGGCAAGTTCTTAGTTTTCAGCATCTCAAAACTTTTGGATGCAACCGTTTCCCATATGCTCGGCCTTATAACAAAAATAAAATGCATTTTTATCCAGTTCCTTGTATTTTTATTGAATACAGTACTTTTCACAAAGGCTATAGGTGCTAGGATCCTAAGGAAAGAAAGCTGTATATTTCAAGAGATGTTATTTTCAATGAATATGAGTTCCCTTATTCTAAGTCTAATAATTCTATGTCTTCTATATCTGTCCAAAATTCCATTGCTTCCCCTATCATTTGCAATCCATCTCCTCCTATCCTTCCTTTGTCAAGTCAGTACAATGCTACTAACAATACTATATCTATAGATGATAATGCTTGCAGGTTACCCACAGTTGCTTTTAATGCTACCATAAACAGTGATAATTCTGTTCTTAATTCTCTACATTCTCTTACCCTTGAGATATAGTCTGCTAGTTTAGTTGGTATTTCTTCCTCTAATAGTCAATCTTCTTCAACTTGTTCTTCTTCCACAGCCTGCTCCTCGTATGATCACACAAGCTATAAATGGTATTTTCAAACCAAAAGCTTATAGTGTTGAGTTAGAGGCTATAACTATAGCTGAGGCTCTCTCTTCATCAGTATGAAAGAAAGCTATGGATAATGAATATGTTGCTCTCATGAGTAATCAAACTTGGCACCTAGTCAAACTTCCTCCAAATAGGCGTGCTATTGGTTGTGAATGGGTTTGGAAGCAAAAAACAAATCCTGATGGTAGCATAGTGAAATATAAAGCCACATTAGTAGCTAAGGGCTTTCATCAACAAGAAGGTTTTGAATTCAATGAGACTTTTAGTCCTGTGGTAAAAACTCTTACTATTCGAGTTTTTCTTTCCTTAGCTATTTCACAAGGCTGGTCACTTCGATAGATAGATGTAAATAATGCATTTTTAAATGATACTTTACAGGAGGAGGTGTATATGCTGAAACCTCTAGGTTATGAACATGCTGATAAGTCCCTTGTGTGTAGATTAGATAAGGCCTTGTATGGTTTGAAATAGGCACCTAGAGCATGGTTTGAATGTTTAGCTGGAGCATTGTCTAAATTTGGATTTTCTAGTAGTAAATGTGATCAGTCCCTTTTTATTCGAATTCGTGGATTTGAAGTCATGTATATGTTAGCATATGTGAATGACATTATTATTACAGGGACTTCATCTGCACAGATTTCCCAATTAGTTATGGATCTGAATAAAGAATTTGTGCTTAACGATCTTAGTTATGTTAGTTACTTTCTAGGCATTTAAGGTTCACAAATCCAAATCTAGTGTTATTGTGTTATCTCAAGCTAAGTATGTTCGGGATGTTTTTCGCAGAGCTGGTGTGTCAAACGCTAAGGGAGTAAAGACTTTTATGGTCTCTGGTCTTAAACTTGTCAAAGAGGGTGCCAAGGTATTTGATAATCCAGTCTTGTACAGATTCATAGTGGGTGCTCTTCAGTATACTATAATTACAAGGCCAAAGATTAGTTTTTTTGTGAAAAAAGTTTATCAGTTTATGGATTCTCCTCTACAAGATCACTGGAAAGTCGTTAAACATATCTTGAGATATCTTGCTGGGTCTATCAATCATGGCTTGTGTCTATAGCCACCGAAGAGTAAAAATATTATTGCTTACTATGATGCAATTGGGCTTTAGATTGTAATGATAGAAAAAGCACAATAGGATATTGTATATTTTTTGGTCAAAATTTAGTAATGGTCATCTAAGAAGCAAAACACAGTGGCTTGGTCTAGTATAGAAGTAGAGTACAAAAGTATGGCTTCTACTGTTGCTGAGCTACTTTGGCTCAAATCTCTGCTAAGTGAACTCAAAGTCAAAATGATGACTGTACCTATAGTGTTGTGTGATAATCAAGGTGCTGTCATGATTACAGCTAATCCAGTTTACATGCAAGAACAAAGCATTTGAAGTTGGATATTCACTTTGTGAAAAAGCTCTACAACAAGAAATTCATGTTCATCATATTTCTGCTTCTAGTCAAATAGCTGATGGTCTTACTAAGGCTATTTTTAGTTCTTCATTTTTTGAGTTTATGAAGAATTTACATGTGGAAGAGTACTTCAAATTCAGGGGGCATAATAGTGTAATTAAGTAGATAGTTACAACTAAGTTAGTTAACTTAACTAAACTCAGTTATGCTTAATCATACACATGTATATACGTCTGTATGCTCTTCAATGATAAGACAACTCATCATATTCTCTCATATTCATTTTCTTTCTTTCTCTCTTTATCTTTCTTCATACTAGGCTGTATGTGAAGAATTTTGTGTTGTGTCCTCTCTCTGAATTGCTTTGGCTTCTCCTCTCTTCTTCTCAGATTTTCTGTATCACTGTTCTTGATTTGGTTAGATAACCATAACATAGTGTATATGCATGGGACCAAATAATCTACGAATGACGAGATATATTGCTTTTAATTGTGGCACGCGTGAAAGAGGAAACTTTGTAGCCACTTATTCTGGAAGGGGATCGGACAAAATTAAAATGTTCGATTGTGAAATTTTGGGTTGTTTCTCTTAATTTCCTTTGTTTCTTATTGAATGTGAAGTTTTGTGGTTTAGTGATTCTAGGACCATTCTCCAGCAGCTTGTTAATGTTAGGGGACCAAATTCGTCCGTCTTATGATATTCGGATTCCTCTTCTATTAATGTCTTTTGGTTATATCTAATATTTGCCTTTTGCTTTGTTTTATAGTTTGCGGGTCGATATATTATTTTGCTTTTCAGATAAGAATTGCTTGGCATATAGAAACTATTGCATGTGTTATATGGAATTACTTGTTGCAAGCTTGGAAAGGCATTACAATGTGAGTTGATAAACTTGAATTCCTTCAACAATGAAGTCTGTTATAATAATTTAGGTAAGGATATTTTTATCTTTCAACTATTTACTCATGAAAGTTCAGTATTCTTAACTTATGTGTGACACAATTTTCTTTTTCAATATTTGAAAATCATTCATTAGTCATCCAATTGTTAACAAAAGTTAACTTTAATGATTAATTAACCACAAAATTACAGAAAATGGCTTATGAAATTTTGGATGAGTACCTTATAAAAAAATTAATATTGATTAAGTCCTTAAAATAGTGAGATAATAATTTATAAGTCTTCGCCGAAAATTTATACATCATCCTTCAAAAATTTACAGCTAGTGTGAAAGATTCGTACATTTTTAATTAATAAATACATTAGTTAAGTTGTAAATTTTTAGAGAATGTGTAAATCTTAAAAGTTAACTTATAAATTGTGGATGAAGATTATTTGTAAAATAAATATAATATTTTTTAATTAGTTTGTGATATATATGCTAATTACCTGGTAGCTAGTTAAATTGATAGGTCAAAATCATATTTTAATCTCTTGCATATATAGGTAAGAAATAACATTTGCATCCTTGCATTTATATGTATTTTAAGAGACGTAATTGGTATTAATTTTCTTATACAATACTTATAAGTAATTTTTTGGGTCCTTTTTTTATAATTTTAAGATTCTTTTCTACAATTTTTAATTTAACTAACGATCAATGATAACTTTATAATAGCAGGATGCTAAATGTATCATTTTTAAATATTGAAGGAAGAAATTGCATCACATTTAAGTTTAGGATATATACCTTGTTGGAATGTTATAAATATTTATAGATTTGTATTAATTAATAAGCTTAAACAGATTGATCTTTATGATTTTCTGTGAATCGTGATAGATGAACCACATAAGTGAACCCAATAGGCAGAGGTCCAACCTATAACTCTATAGCCGCTAATTATTCCCTATCTCTTAATTAATTGAGTCAAAGATAATGGAAGATTAGACAATTAATTAATTAATTAAAGTGGTTATTGATCTGGTCCATATAAGTTGATCAGTCAATAACCAAAACACACAATACAGTTTTCATGATCTCCATTATCCTTGAACTCTCTGTAAACTATAAAGGTCTTGTAGGTTGTGAGCCTGCCTATACTTAAGGTAACCGAGATTTTACATTTAGTAATAGATTCTTTAGATACATATATTATTTTACTTAATTATATTTGATTTATATGAATTGATATATATGAATTGAGATGCTAAATTTAATATACCACTCGCACCCTAATAATTTTGAAAGTAGATTAATTATAATTTGCAAGGAAAAGTGGCGTGGAGAAGAATTGCTTTGCTGATTATTCCAGGGCCATGCATGCATATGGACGAGCAACGAGTTAGGGCCCAGGGGACCCCAAGAAGGTACTGTTTTGATAGTTTCTAGTAATAGTCGTTTTGTTTTATTTCATTGAAAGGGAAATCCTTCGGACAATTGCTTAGTTCCCACGTGTTTGTACTTTTGCCTGGAGTTGGATCGTCTTGTCGTATTTGATGTGGCGAATACGCAATGCAAATGCACATGCATGGAATATGGAATTTCCACATCTCATAATTCTAGGTTATGCAAACAGTTGAGTGGAGGCCCACTTGCCATGAGAAAATCATTTGAAAAAACATTACTTTTCCTCCCTATAATTTGCTTGAGTTTTAGTTTAGATCTCTATATATATATATGTTTTTCAGCATTCCAGATCTGTATACTTTTTTCTGTTTACAACATTTGGTCTTTTTATTTTCAGAAGGGCATTAACATAGTACAAACGGTTTTAAAATTATTAATATGTCTACTAAGACGGTCAAGTATGTGTTAATATGTTAAACTGGTGTTGAGATAGACTTTTTTTAATCAGCAAAATAAATTAAAAGAAGCTATATCAAATTTTCTGACATGGAATTAAAAAAAACTCTCGACTTAAAAGAGAAAGGCAAAGGGAGAACGAGAGAAGGAGCGAAGCTCGTCGCTTGAAGAGGGAAGGAGATCTGGGTGAATAGCGAAGAAGCTCATCTTAGTTCTCCCTTTCATGCAAGGATGACAGTGTGCACACCTCCGCTTTCCCCATCATCTACAAGCCTCCTAGAGTCCATCATCTACAATTGTCTATCTACTTAAAGGGTAATATTAAGAAAATATCATTATTGAAACATCAAATTTTCTAAAATTGTCTTATATTTTGAGCTAAAAGATTTCTCTGAAGTTGTTTTATCTTTATAATTTGGGATAGGAAATATAACTTAAAAGGTAACATGTAAGCTGACAGATATGATAAAAATAGTTTAGGTGTTACAATTTCATAGTGGCCAATACGGCCCTCTTGGAGCGGTGACCTTATAGATGGCATCAATATTGCAAAAATTGATTGCAGCTCTGAGCCACGGGTCGACCTTGTGGAGGCAATCTATGGTTATTCGACCCAAGACAAAAAGATTTACATATCAGCATCCCCACGTTGCGATATCACCATCTTCGACAGCGCAATTGCTACTGGTCATGTTGATTATATGAAACCTGTGAATTAATTCATTCTACGGCCAATACGAAACCTGCGAATATCCAGGAAATGTTGATTATATGAGAGCACAGGGCTTATTAATTCATGGTCGAAATGGACGTCCAAGAAAGGTGTAGCCGATGCTCTGTATTCTTGGGCTTAGTAGCGTCAGATGATACAGCTGCAGCATCCTATGATTACATAACACCAGAAGATCTCAATTCTAAGGTTCTTCCGATCGTGAAGGAATCTTCAAGAGTGATGCTCTGGAACAGGTAATATGATAAGCTAACAGGCTATGGAACTAAGATTGGCGCTGCTGCGTCAGAGATTCAACAGTCTCTTGGCCAAATCTGTGTAAGGTGGGATGCACTAGCCATCATGCAAGTACGATCTATCATCTAGGCATGTTTGACTACAACCATGTAATAGATATCGCTCTAAATAAAGATCCACTTTTCATAAATTCTCTCTTTGAGTAATGTTTCATTAAGTTCTTTCTTTCTTTCTTTCTTTTTTTCCTTTTTTCAGTTTTAATTTACACATAGAGCGTTTAACATAAAAGGATAAAAAAGTCAACAACACATAATTATGTAATTTTTTTTGTCTCAAATTATAAAATAAGGAATTTTGAGATGAGAAAATTAATGATACTTTTTCAATATTACCTATCAAGTGAAAAGATAATTGAAATGATATAATGGTTTAATGATTAATTTTGTAGGGAAATTTTTAAAAGTTTATAGTTTTGTTTTGAAAAAGTAAATTAGCAAAGTGTCGTTATTGTGTTTTATTGGTACATGTGATATTATTTCAAATTATTTTATAATTTGAAACCATAGTATATTTTAAATATAAGTTGAAATTAAGATAAAATAATATTCTATCTGTTAAAAAATATAAGGTGTTATTAATTGAATCTCACTCCCAATAAAGTAGTTACTTATCTTCAAACAAACATTATCTCTCCATATTTACTTTTATTTAATAAGATATTTTACTTTAAAATAAATATAAAGTGATTTATTTATTGGAAGGACTTCTGAAAAAAAATACAATGATTACATACCTTATATTTTTTAATATCCCATATTTTAAAAAAAATATCTTACATTTTTTAATGAGAGAGTAAATAAGAGGATAATAAAACAAGAAAATAAAAACAAATTTTAATTGAACGTAATTTAAATAAACAAAGAAAAATGAAATAGAAACTAATTAAACAAGCAAAGAGAGTAAGATTGGTGGAAATAAGAGAATTATTGTAATTTCAAATTAAGTTTAATTAACATATAAAGATCACGATTTCTAAATGCAAGTTTTAAACAACTCATAATGCTAATTCACACTTATAATTAATAATTGGATTAATATCGATCATAATAAGATATACAAATCAAGCAATATATATATTATTGTTTTTGAGCCAAAGTTAGTGCCCTCAGCCCAGACCAATGAGGGACTATACTCGGTCCATTAGCAAACCAGCCTCGTGTGCGTAAGTGGAAAGTAAGTCGTGCTGGGCGAGACTAAGCAAGGTACCATATAATTGATAATTGAATTAATACCAGAATTAATGTTTTCCCAAATTATTTTTTCTTATACAAGAGAAAATAAAAGGCTAGAAAGAACGAAACAAAAAGCAAGAAAAGAGAGAGGTCTCAACATGTGATTAGACACATTATTTATACACCTTATTCATACATTTAGGACCTGTTTTGAATAATATATTTCCTACCTATATGTATTCTTAGTGTTAAAAGTGATAAAATCGTCCAAAGGGTGAAATTGTACACTAAAGGTATTTTGGTTCAAATTTACACTTTTTATGAAAAATTGAGTTTTTGTTGGATTAAATGTCATATTTTCCTAGATTCTAATTAGTTTTCAAATTCATTTTGATTTGAGAGATATTGCATAAAAGTCACATTTTAAGGTTGTTGACTTGGTTGACTTAGTTTGAGCTTTGCATGTGCATGTTTTTACATTGTACTTCTCACATGGCATTGCTTTTGAATTTCATTTATAAATATTCTCCCATTTAAATAATTAAATCCTTGTGCCAAAATATAATTTATTTTGTCACACACGCATTATTGGATTAAATCAAATGTTATTTTGTGACTTAGGTGAATAATTACACTTGGACTTGTGTCAATTAGGCTAAAGGCAAGCAAGGAAGGCTTTTGGGCTTGAGTTAGGTGTGCAAGGCCTTGCAAGAAGAGGAGAGGGAGTTGTAAAATTCAAATTCAAATTCAAAATGACAAGCATGTGGCACTACATCCCTTAAATCTCCTAATTAGGAAACTCCTATCCTCTCCTCAATCCTTATTTTGACCTTGCGATTTGGAATGTTAGATTTGTAGTCAACAAAATCACCTTGAAACCAGATCATATGCCTCCCTTACCTAATCCTCTTTGCGTCCATGTTCATTCTAGGCTTGATCCACACATATAATTTTGACCAACTCTCACACATATCACTCATCACTTACACAATCATCCATACTCATTCCATTCTCTGATCTACTCATTTCTCTCACTTCTCTCATCTCTTTTCTTTCATCTTCTTCACAAATTTTGTGCATCACCTACATTATACCAAAAACACACACATGCATAACTCTAATCTCCATCCATTCATCCATCCAAAGTTTTCATGTCTAATGGTAGGTAAGTTTTAGTTCAGCCAAGGCATGAAGAAGAGGTCTTCCATGGAGTTTGAAGGCTATGGAGCTTGTGGATCTTAAAGGAGGAGGAAGAGGATGAGGTCGAACACTTAACATCTCTTTGATTTTTAACTACTCTACCCTAGTTTTTTCCAATGTCTTGATGTTGTAAGGCCATAATTTTAGATTATTTCACCATGTATTTGAGCCATAATCTTTGTTCGTTTATGTGTATTGTTGAGAACTTGGTGATTTGATTATATTTTTATCTTGGGTACTTCCTTACATTAGTGGATGTTAAAATAATCAAGAAATTTCAATTAGTATCTTATCTTACATTTTCTACCTCATAATCTTGAATGATTGATACTTGATTTATTATTTTCTCACCATAATATTGGGAGTTTACATTTTGGGAAAGGCTAAATCACTTATGTATAATTCACATCATGCTTGGTTAATGCTTAAAACTAACCTAATTAATTGAACTAAAAACCTTAATCTAGGATTTAGGGAGGTTGTTGGAAAGGTTAAGAAGCTACAGATAATTGTTTAAATTTTCTTTATTTTAGGCCAAGAGAGTAAAGTAATTTAAATCTAATTTAATTAATTTTTAAGCCAATTTCACTACTCCAACTTCAGGATCCTACCATACCATAATAAACCGCCAAAAACACTTTAATCTAGTTTTAAAGCTTTCTTTTTTATTTTTAGAAAATCAAATCAAAGTCAATAAACACTTTGAATAGTTTAATTTACATTGGTTAGCTTTAATTAATCATAGTATGCCTTCTCAAGAGAATCAATTTAGGTTGACCATTATCTACATAGTGTAAAACTTAGTACTATTTTAGGAGTTAACAGAAAACTCTTTCCAACATGTCATTTGACTTTAACGTGTATAATCTAGGTGTAAGCAAAAGAGGATGCTTTGCTAAAGAATTAACATATGCATTGGACTCACAAGGGTATACTTTATCCACGCCTTCCAGTTTCATTGGATTAGTTCCCAAATTTCCATAGTGTAAGCAAAAGAGCATGCTTTACTAAAGAATCAACTTTTGCATCGGACTCACAAGGGGTATACTTCATCCACACCTTCCAATTTCATTGGATTAGTTCCTAAATTTCCATAATCTTACTATAATAACTAAAAATGAAGATCAACATCACCTCCCTGAATCAACTGGATAGCTTTCAAAGAATCCGAATGCAGACATAACTTCTTAAACCCCTTGTCCTAACTACTCTTCAAACCCATCAGGCATGCCCATAATTCTCCTTTAAGCTCGTCTCCGTCCTGTAGCCAAAGTATGAAAGCACTCAAGCTGTCCCATTATAAGTTTTGAAAATTCCTCCACAGCTAGGAGCTTAAGTTAGGATTGAGAATGCCCTATCTACAAAGAGCATAACCTCGTCCTCATCATAAGAACCTTGTAGCTTAACAAAATCCTTTCAATCATGAAGATTAATAGAGTTCAACTTATTTCGTGTCTTCTTCATACACAGCAAAATGGTATAAACATGAAAACTAATTGCAACATTGGACACCACACTACTTTAAAATATCCAATCATTCCTTTTACACCATATAAGCTAGCAAACCATAGAGAACCAATCATTCCAATTCTCTTCAATTGTTCCAACATCTTCCATAAGATTAAGTCCATACCAATCTCACAGGGGAAGAATAAAGAACCTATCAATAAATTCAAGGTGAACATATCACAACTAGATTTCTTGAACCCCAGGACAATCACGAAGCATGTAACATCTTAGTTTTTTAATCTTATAAATAGTTGCTAATTAGGGGTAAATTAGTAATTTATAAGTTATTATAATTTTGGATGAAATGTTGATATTCTGACTCATTGAGATGTTGAATGAATAGATACGGTTAGAAGAATTGCATCTCAAGAGGAAGTGTGTGTGCGTGGTGAAGACTTTTCTCACTGTGTCATGCGCCGTGACACATGGACCAAAAAATGACCTGATAAGTATGTAGATGCTGGTGAATTTTCATAAGAGAAAAAGAGAAAATGTGAAGGGAGATGGAAAGAAGGAGTTTAGCTGTTAAGGCAAGATTTTTGGAGCATTAGAAGTCATCTCCAACCAATAACTTATCAGGTAAGTTTTGCATAGCCCTTAGCTTCAATTTTACTATAATTTCTCTTAATATAAGTAATATAGAAATTGAATCAAGAAAATTTAAAGGGTTTATTTCTTACCCTTTAGTAATAAAGGGATTCTTGAGAGTTAAACCAAGATATTATGAATGGTTTAGGGTTAAACGATAAAGTTTTAAATCTATAAGCTTAATTTAGCCCTAAATTAAGAAGAGAAAGGGGTGGAAATTTAGTAGAAATGAATAGGGATTGATTAAAATGATAAAAAGTGGATGATTAGTAGTGATAAACCTAGCTTGGTTAAGTAGAAATGAATTGATGGCTAAATATAGTTTAGAATAATAATTAAATAATTTTGATCAATTTTATTAATTGATTAATAGTGTCAATTGTATGTAGATTGGCATATTACGCATGTAGAGTAAGAAAGAAAGCTTGTAAAGATGTGTTAGTGATTGTGAAATCCACAGGTAAACTTTCTTATAACAGAAAGGTTGATGTCACTAAATAACTTCCTCTAGTTGACTATCTATTATAATTGTTTGGGAGTATGAATATTATTGTTTGAAAATGTGTTAGAATGTGCATATTTAACAAATGAATGTTGATGTATAAAATTGATTTTCAAAGATGTGAGTTTATGAAAATGCATGGTTATGCGATTTTGGTAATATATATATATATATATATGTATGTATGACTTTATTTGCAAATATTTTGTGTTGTATGAAAGCATGATCATAGGGGGTAGGAGTTCACCTATAGGAAGAAGTAGTGAAAGTCCATATGACATGTTCTCCTTAGTGCCCAACAAGGTGTAGAGTTAGAGAATTTCATCTCCTTAGTGCTATTTTTAAGATGTAGTATTGAAAATTATCTCTATAGTAGCCATGTAGGGTGCAATGTTAGAGATTTGAGCCTTACCATATTCGTAATGTGATGTTGGAGTAATGAAACCTCGATCAATGTGTGATAGGGGGAAATTATTGTCCGAAAGTAGGACAAAACACCTTTAGTTGGTTGATTCCACCACTAAAGGTGTGCTCAAGTTAAAGTGTGTATTAGCCTATTATGAGCGTATGGTTTTAGTTGGGGTGACATGGAGGTTTGAATGTAGTGATCACGCTAATATTGTGTGGTGATTTATTGATAAAACAGATTGAAAATGAGATATACGTTATATACTATGTTCAAATGTATATGATGTAAAGCTTGCTTATAGTTATTTGTGATAGTTATTACTAGCGAGTTATTCTATTACTGAGATTATTATCTTACCCCGTAATTACATTTTTACAGGTCAAAATAGTGAGCTGAGAAAAGAAAAAGACTCAAGACTGGCTTAGTGTGGATAAAGCCGTATGAATTAGAGTTTGCGTAATAGACTATATTTCTTGTAAATATTGTAAATAAAAAGTTGCCATAGAGATTGCATAGGTAGTTTGAGTTATTAAGTATAGTAACTTTTGAGATATCTTAGCCCATTCCATGTGAATGATGTAATTGAGGGTTAAGATTTGGTTATGAATATATATTTGGTGATTTTGTATGGAAATTATGAATAGAATGGCCAAGAACACCTTATTGTATTTAGTAGTGAAATGTAGCCCTTTTGCTTGTGAAATAAGTTGTTAAATGGCCTTTTAATATGTGTGTGTGTGTGTGTGTGTGTGTGTGTGTGTAGGATGTGAATTGAGGTTAATCAGGTGTAAATGATCTTTTAGGACTTGGTTCTAGGCCTAAAATAGCCTAATGAGACTAAGTGTGTAATTTTGAGAAAAGTGTTTTTTGCACCTGAGTGTCCAAATTTTGATTAGACTGTTGGATTATGTCCAAACTTATCTCATTATGTAGTTTATGAAATAAGCTTTGTATGGGCACTTGAATCACTTCAATCGGAGTTGTGTGTGGAAATGGCACACGCCAAAAATTCACATCTATGAACTATACATGATAGCTAAAATCTATCTTAGTGCGACACAGTGTATGGCTCAATGAGCCATAATGCATGACATAGACTAGGAACCCGTAGCTCTGTACCACATGCCATAGTACATGTGGTACACATCGTGACACATGCCCTATTTTATTTCTTTATTTTGAAAATATGTGTGAGTTTTGATGAATGCAATGGTTTGTCTTTTGCTGTGCTTTGATAAATGTATATTTGATTTCAAATGGGTTTTAACAAGAAGTCTTGGATCCAAAGCATTTTCAATTAAAGTTTAATTGCTCAGTTTGGTAAGTAATGTGGTGATTAAGTTAACCCCTCCGTATATCGGATTTGTGTAAGAGAAAAATAGTTTGGCATGGGGAGAGGTTACAAAGTACATGAAGGATGTCTTCCTCCTCTAAATTACACCATGCATAGGCTATATTTATGTAAATGTCATGTTTAACTCGTATATGATTAGTCAAAAGATGCCCATGTAAAGTCATCCACATGAAAGATTTACACCATTGAGGCATGTGAAGCTTCCAGATTTTTCTCCATAGATTAGATTCAGGGGTCTTATCCTCATAGAATATAGAATAAGCTGAATGAATAGAAAAATTACCATGTTTTTCTTATTTCCATCTCACCATTCTTATTCATCATTGTTAATGAAATGTTAAGGCCCAAACAAAAGTATGTCCCAATTCTATTTCATTCCATTTCATAAGCAAGACCCAAATCGAGCATGGTTGATATTTGGAATTAAATCTGGTCTACACTTATATTTACTTCTCACTACTTTTTCCTAGAGAGCCTCTCCATTATGAATATATGAATCTT
This sequence comes from Prosopis cineraria, assembly GCF_029017545.1. Classification (NCBI taxonomy): domain Eukaryota; kingdom Viridiplantae; phylum Streptophyta; class Magnoliopsida; order Fabales; family Fabaceae; genus Prosopis; species Prosopis cineraria. The sequence goes on along the minus strand of NW_026555332.1, from coordinate 12,509,684 downwards.
CTTCTCTCATTAGTCGAACCTTATAAAAATTCCTAAGAATGTTTTTCTAATTCTTCAATAGTAAATGTAAGAAGTAGAGCAATTTGCATGAGGTACATTGGGATAGTTGACAAGATCGAAGAAACAAAAGTTGTCCTTCATGCAAACGAGATACTCTCTACCTTCTAGTTACTCAATTGGGTTTTCATTCTACCTATGACATACTTATTAGTGATGTCTTTATTAACCCTCGCATGATTCATCACCACTCCGACATATTTACAACAGTCCAAAATGAAAGCAATACCCAGAAGTCCACTAAGGTGTTATATTTTTGTATGTTGCATGTTAGTAGAAAAGAAAACTCATGTTTTCTCCTTACTAACCTTCTAGCCAGATGCTAAGCAAAATTTCTCAATATAATTACTTATAACCTCTACTTAGTTAACTGCCACTTCAGAGAGAATTATCAAATCATCACCAAAGAAAAGATGAGATAGAAAATTATAAAGAGATAAGGGGAAATAAGTTCACCTTGATGAAGCCTACAAGTTGGAGAGAACTCTTCTGTAAAATAAGTTCACCTTAATGAAGCCTACAAGTTAGAGAGAACTCTTTTGTTTTACTTTGTTCCCAAAGAGTTTGCATTTTTTGTTAAACTTAAGCAAAAGCAAATCATGTCAATCGGTTCATATGGCAATTGAATTTCTCTAAGATAATCATATGCTTAATTTCAAGATCAATCTTGATAGCCATAAACCCTTTCTTTTCTCTTATATTCCTCATAGAATGAATAACTTTCTGAGCAACAATAATATTATTCAAGCTGAATCTACCTAGAATGAAACTACTTTAGTTAGGAGAAATAATGTCAGGCAAAAATCTTTTGATTTGGTTCACAATAATTTTCATAACAGTCTTGTAGATTACATTATGAAGACTAATTGGCCAAAAATCCTTAATAGTCATAGGCTGATCCTTCTTTAGAATTAGCGCAAAAAAGTACCATTAATCTCTTGAGTAGTGGATAGATGAATGAAAGCTTGTTTGACTACTTTTTCCAATAGCATCTCCAACAACCTTCTATTGACTTTGAAAGAAAAAAAAAAGCATTAGGGCCATCTGGACTAGGAGATTTGAGAGCTCCCATATCAAAAATTGCCTTATTAATCTCCATCATGAAAAATATTCCCAAGAGAGGCCAAGATAGAGCTATTTATATTCAAAAAGTGATGCACACAAAAATGCATCACCAAAAGTGTATAAGTCAATATGCAATATACTAGTATGTCAAAGTCAATCCTATGACAAATCATGCAAAATAGTGATTAGGTAATAAAATTCTCACTTTTATTTATATTAAGAAAGACTAATTGGAATTGATGAATTAACCAAAATTAATTCCATATTACTCAATCCAATGGTCTAGATGAGATTCTCCCTTGCATTAATGTTGGCTTGCTCTTAATTATTCTTTATATGTGCAGTCATTAATTTGGCTAACATATCCTCTAAATCAACTTTAGGCTCTCGGAGAGGAATAGATTGCCTTTTAAATTGAGAGAATCCTAGAGGTTGAATTGGCTTTGTACTAAAGTTGATGCTTGATTGAGTGATGTACCATTTTTCCAAGAGAAATTAGAATTCTAACGCCACCCAGCATTGTAAGTGTTTGAGTAAGGATTAATTTCATTGATACCATGAAAATTTCTAGCATAGTTCACCATCTCTAATTGTGGATAGATATGGTATTGTCTAAAAGCATGTGCATTTCTATAATAATCACATGAAGTATATATAGCATGAACTACTATAGGCTCACCATTATTTCAATCAATATATGCTTCTAGGTGATCAAATCTCTTACTCAGAATTTGAGGCATAGCTACCACTTATGAAGATGAGTAATCATTAACAACTCTTTCTAGTTGTCCCCTAATTCTTCTCTCATTATTATTGTGGATGTAATCAGTAGTGAGATCATATAAACAGTTTCAAACATAGTTTAATGATTGCTTCATAATCTCACCATTAATGACTACATTCATTTCAAACTTGGACTTAGAGTCAATTAGCTACTAAAAACTTGAATCAAAACCCATTTCTCTTGATTATGCTCAGTACTCTACTTAACCAACTAGTTAAACCTTTCCCAAGCTTTATATAAATCTTCACCAAACTATTAATTAAAATTGATAGTGTTGGATTTAGCATCAACCATCTTGTTATGAGGGAAGAATTTAGATCTGAACTTGTTTTCCATTTCATCCATGATGAGATACTACCTTCATCTAGTAGAGAGTAAGGGAAGAGTTGGAGATGGACTTGAAAAACTCTATTTTGCTTGAATGAATCACAAATATCAAGAAAGTTGACCAAGTGTCTATTAAGGTCTTCATCTTGATTGCCTACAAATTGCCTAATCATCTCAATCATCTTAAGCATAGTCTGTTTAATCTTATAGTTATTCACTTGAAAGTTAGGAACTTTAATCCTAAACTAGTATCCTCTAGCTTGTCTACTCAAGAAATCAGTGACACATAACTTATCATTCTCATCCTCAATCATCTCTTCTTTTGTAAGCTTTTCACCAATTGGAGGTTGAGTTTAAGGTAGTATAACTTCCAAGAGTTTTTTTAATACTCCTTATTCTCACAAGTATCTTTTTTGACTTAGCCTTGCGTGATATGCAAAATATTCCTGCAAGAACAAAGAAAAAGATCAAAGATCTAACTGAACAAGACAAAAGAAAATAAAATAACAAATATATGCTTAAGCAAAAAATACCCAAGGTCCTCTAAGTCTAATCACCAATTGCTTAGATTCCCCAATAACAACGTCAAAAACTTGATGCACAAAAAAGTGTCACCACAAGTATACAGGTTAATGAACAATATGCTAGTGCATCAAGGTTGATCCCATAAGGAATCAAGCAAAATAGCAATTAGGCAATAAAATGTTTACTTTTGTTTACATTAAGCAAAACTAACTAGAATTGATTAATTAAACAAAATTAAAATTAAATAAAAATGCAACAACAAGCTTAAATCCAACAACTACTTGAGTAAAAAAAAAATCTAGAGTCAGAAACCCTCTATTAACTTTTTAGACTCTATTTTTACCTGATTAACTAATTTCAAAGACAATTTTGTTAATTGAGAGAGCTAATAGCTATTAGGGTCTTTTAATCCACAAATAATCTTCTCTTAAATTAATTATGTTATGTTTAACACATTATCCAAGAGACAACTCAAACTAAGAACACTTCACAATGATTATTTGGGGTAATTAGTTTTATATCTATCCTAATTACAAATTAAATAAAATTTACTCCTATATTACACAATCTAACAGTCTAGATGAGATTCTCCTTTTTAAGTAAAAATCCCAACACCCAAAATCATATTTAATAGTGGCCAAGTATTAAATAGACATTAAAGCACAAGATTGAGCAGCCAAAATCAACATTTAAGAATAACTAATTAGTAAAAACGAGTATAATCCATCAATAGGTTCATAATTCCTGCAGGTTTAAAGAGAACCAACCAAACAATATTTTAAAAATATCAAAACACAATAGAGATTACATCAAAATGAAGAAGAAAAGGAGAACAAAAGCTTAATTAAAGTGATTTTGGATGACAATTACTCATCTCCCATGAAACCCAAGCTTCTCCACTTCATCCATGACATTTTTCCCTCTTCCCTAATCAGTTTCTAGCCGCTGGAGATGATCAAAGTCAAAGAACGACAAGCCAAAATGTTCGTAACTATAAAAATATTAGTTTTTTATGAAGTTGTGTATTTCATTAAATGATGCTTATGCTACGGCATAATCAGGTTACCCTTTACACTATCACTAATACTATTACTATGCATTACACTGTAGCATAATTCAAAGATGTTGTATTGTAAATTTTGCCTTTTCTTCATCTTCTATCTTTACTTACATATAGCACTTTAACTCTTAATTTGGATCATCCTACACACGACATAACATGATTAATGCAATTTTAGCTGAAGTAATACATTTATTTTCTTGAATACAATACTTTAAAAGGTGCGATTTGCTTTACTTCTAAAATCAAATAGTGAGTTTCCAAGACTCTTTACCACAATTTCCTTGAATACAAATGTGATGGTGGCTTCCTTTTTATAGGCATAAAGTGAAATTTTTTTTCATGCTTTATGCTCTACTTTTTTAAGATGACTAGCTGCAATTTTTTTCATGACTTCCTCCATTCTTGCTTTCCCAAAATGGTGTATTACTTGACTAAGCATTTCCTCAACCACATCTTTTCTAAAATTTTTAACTGGACATTAGGCCAAAATAATTCTTTTTAGCTCAAATAGTTATGCTTGGGCCTAAAATTATATTTTAGCCTAAATAATGCCTCCCGCATGCAAAGTTGGCTGAGTTTATCATAGGCCAAGTTTGTATGGGTATTTAAAGTATTCCATCTTCCATACATTCCTAACATATGTGACGTAGAACTTAGAGATTTAGTCCTTTTTAATCAATGATTTAAGTGGTGGATGTTGTTCATGAGGAGCTAGCTCATTCTCAATAAAGGGCTTTGGTTATGGATCTTGCTCTCCATTTGATCTGAAAGGCATGGAGTTTGCCTTTAGTTCATCAACCTAAGATAGTTGGGTGCTCTCAGGTTGTTACCCCCAAGCTCTTCATCTGTAATTGATACTAAAGGCCATGAGTTAGCCTCTAGATTCTCATCCTCGTAAAAGGTCATCCTCAAAGATATAAGAGGAGTGCCCCTCAAGCTCTTTAGATAAGGCTGGTTCTAAAGGCCTAGAATTGGCCTCTAAATTATCATGCTCGCATAGCTTATCCTTAGAGTTATAAGACAAGTGACCTTTAAGGTCTTTGCATTTACTTTTAAGGAATTCATGGTAACTCATGAGAGATTATTCTCTTTGTTCAGCTCTCCATTTTAACTTGTTAATCTTAGCTCTATATTTCATCTTTTGCTCATAACATTTACAGTTCTCATCTATAGTTGTGATGACTCACCCTAAAGCATATTGAATTTGATGCTCTATGTTATGTTATAAAGTTCCTAATATATTTTCAAGGTTATAATATGTAATTGGAAAGTTAGCTTGCACATTAGAGCTTTGCTCACCATACTTGTTCTTGGATTGTAATGGAGTTGGGTGGTGTACTATACTTGTAATATCACATTCTAAATCCTACAATCTAGTATAATTTATCATTATATTTCAATTCAAGGGTAAGGTTTCTTGCCAGTTTCACAAGGATGTGGTTCTATTCTGGTTGGATACATAACTCTTTTAGACTATGGATTCCATAGGTGGTGATATATGAGTGGACCTCTAGGTACTCTAGTTCCCAAATCGATGGCTCTTAAGAGGCCTAATACTCTAATACCATGGGTGCATCAATCTATGACTTTATTAGAGTATGGATCTATAGCTCTCTATAAGTGATGATCCATGAGTGGATCTTTAAGTACCTTGGTTCCTAAATCTCTAGCTTTTAAGGGAGCCTAATACTCTAATTCTAGGGTTGCATTGATCAATGACTTCATTGGAACACCATTCCTTGGATCTCTATAGGTGGTAATCCATGAGTAGATCTCTAGGTGCTTTGGCTCCTAGATCACTAGTTTTTAGGGAGCTTAGTAATTAGGACAATCTTCTAAGTCATCAAGTTTAGAGAAGTCATCCTTATACTTAAAGTATCCGACTTATGGTGGTGACATTGGTATGCATGTAGAGGTTCTACTGGGCAAGCCAAAATTGTTTACTAAGAATGATTTGTCAAGATGCCTGGGAACAAAAGGATCCTAGTATCTTATTTAATAATGGGTCTTATCAACTTAGGGACTATAGGATTAATATGGCCATTGGTATGAGTTATGTATTTTGATCCTACAAAACATTGGAAGCCTTAATGTTCCTTACATGCTACTTCTATGACAAAATGCATCTGCATTGTGTCAATCTCAAATTTCGACTGCTCAATCAACACATTTAAGTTATAAGTTAGAAAATTGACATGATAATATAACAAACTAATAAATATTATATATATTTATATATTACCTCAACTTGTTCCCATGTGAAATCCATGGAGGTTGAATCTATATGATGCTAATTATTAATTGATAAGTCTAAATGCCCTTTGGTCATAGCCTCATGTAGCTGGAAAATTTATGCTTATTGGTCCTAATTGATTGACCCTTTGAATTCCAATAAAGACAATATTTCTGTCCAATTAAATGGCTTCTATTAACCTCACCCATCAATACCAAGTGTTTCCTAATTGAAGTAGTCACATTTTCTTGAGCATTTTTTAGCTATAGGCTGACTGGTGGATGTAAAGGGATGATCACCCGTTAATGGGTTAGGAAGTGGGTCAATCATCAAGTTAGGGTGTGAAGGAAGGATTATCCAATAGGTTATTAGTCAAAGTAGGGTCACCATTTGTCCTAGATGGAATTTCAGGAGCCATTAACCTGTAATGAAATAGTTTAGAAGATAAAACATAAATAGTAATGAAGAATATTCAAACACAAAAAGCACTAATTAAACAAAAATAGTAATTAAGAAAATTAAAATACACAAGGCATAAATAAAACACAAATAGTAATTAAGAATATTGATTACCATAAGATTAAGTCAATCTTTTCCTTTTCCTTGACTTCTTTTAAACTTTTTCTACCTTAATAGCCTGATTTAATTTTTTAATCTTCTCTTTCATTTATTTTCCCTCTTTTGAAATCCAAGTACCTGCATTGTGATCATATCTTTTATAATTAGTACCATTTTCAGTGAGATTGCTTTTAAGCATAGTCCCTTCAAATGGATCATCCTCAACAATATCAATCACCTCTCCAGTTGTTTTGTTTGACAATAAAATAATAGACTAATTTTGTTTTACAATATCAAGAACATAGAACACTTGTTTAGCCTATTAACCTTTAAAAGTTCATGTTATTTCATCGCATTTCTTTTAGATTCTAATCCATTTTAGTTAAATTGTATATGTTTTTATTGCCCAAATTAGAAAAATGTGTATTTTGTTTTGGGCTTGTGTTCTTGGCTTTAATTTGATATTTTTAGCCAAATTTCATGTTATTTTGATTGAAGTTTTGATTAGAAGCATTTCTGGAGCTTTCTGAATATTTTTGGAAGGCTTTTGGATGAAGAAATCAAGAGCAAAATGAATGATTTTCGTTAGTTGTAAAAACAGTGCAAAACTGCCAAAGTTGTCCCAATGTAATACTTTCGTTCGTGACTTTCGTCACTGTTAGAAAAACACTGCGTTTTATTTATCAGAAATTAGTTGGCTAGGATACATATAAGTTGAAAGCTCAACCCAGAATGCATTCTTCAGACTTTTAGACACTTTTGGAGCTTGGTTGTGCTAGGGTTTGGGCATTGGAAGAGTTGAGATCAAGAGATTGAAGCTTTGAAGATATTTGGAGCTCATTTTCTTCGATTTTTCTATTCCTCTTCTGTTTTCCTCTCTTGTATCTAAAATGGGTCCACTTGTTTTGTATATTTGTAGCTTCTGGATGATTATGAGTAGCTAAACCCTTTGTTCTAGGATTATTTGGAATCCTTGTATGGATTAACACTATATTTCTCTTCTCTTTTTGTGATTAATGATATATATGTGTTAATTTTACTCTTTGCTTAAGGCTTCTACTTGATTGGCCACCATTTAGATGTTGGATTCACTTAATTGATGCTTGAAAGGGCTAGGTTGAGTGTAGAACTTAGGTAAAATTGTGTAGGAACTTGATATTTACATGTTGAATGGATGGTTTTACTAGTAAGATAGAGATACACTTGCTAGTCTTGCATAGCCACATTAGGATTGGTATTCAAAATTGAGTTTTATGAATTGTAACACGAGTTTGGGCAATTAATTTAACTAAACATTTGTTCATGACTTGAGAGAGCTTGTCCAAACATATTTAGAGCCCTAGGTTAGCACTTATTTTCATTGAAAGCATTTATGAGAGGAGGAAATTTTGGTGTTATGAAATACAAGGGGGAAAAATAATCCTAGGTCCTAAATTGTGTTGGAAGTTTGTAATCACTCACTTTTCTTTATTTTTTAGAGTTAATTTCATTTACAAAATCATTTTCACCTAACTTTGTGTAGCTCAACTTGATCGAATTTGCTTAGTCTTTTGCTTGATCATTGTTTTTGAATAAATCCTCAAGGGAACAATGCTTTACTTTTCTTATATTACTTACTACGACTCGTGCACTTGCGATGAGCAACAAGTTTTTAGCACTGTTGCCAAGGATTTGCTTTTGAAAATATTTTGATCAACCTTAGACTAGTGATATTAAATTTTGCTTGAGCTTTGTAGATATTAGTTCTAGATTTTTTATTTTGTCTTTATTTAGTACTTTTGTTTTAGTTTGATACTTCGTGGGTTGTTTCTTCTTCAGGTACCCATTTGGCATATGTAAACCATAGGCCCAGAAGGATTGGAAGTGATACTTGAAGGATTGACAATCTTTAAAGAAGCCGAGTCTCCTAATTCTGAAAGAACTCCTGAAACTGAATCAAGAAACATGGCAGAAGACTAGTATAACACTACCTCAGTTAATGACTTTGCTAATCAGAATCTGAGGGGTACTCAATCTTGTATTCAAATGCTAGTGTTTCAAGCACATACTTTTGAGATCAAGCCTGCCATGATCACAATGCTTCAAATGAATGGTGTGTTTCATGGTCTATTCAATGAAGATGCTAACAAGCACTTGATGTCTTTTATGAAAGTATGTGACTCTTTTAGACAAAACAGGGTGCCTAAAGATGTCTTGCACTTACGGTTATTTCCAATTTCTCTATAAGACAAGGCTAAAGAATGGTTCAACATCTTCCCAAAGGTTCTATTAGTTCATGGGAGGATCTTGAGAACAAGTTTAGAGCTCGATTCTTCTTTGATGATAAAACGGTGGAAGTAAGAGATGAATTTCTTAGCTTTAAGCAATATCCAGATGAGCATCTCTATGCAACTTGGGAGAGATATAAGATGTTGATGAAGAAATGCCCTAATCATGGGGTGGATAAATGGGTAGTGATTCAGATCTTTTGTAATCATCTGAATCTATCTTCGAAAGCCATGGTTGATTCTATCACAAATAAGAGATATCAAAATGTGCCTGTTAATGAAGTTTTTTGCCTCTTAGATCAATTATCTGTGAACAACACTCAAAACATGGATAGAAGGAATACATTAATAATGACTAGTGCTAAAGATAATTCCTCTTCCCAGATTGTATCCATCTTGAATGCAATGAACAAGTGTTTTGATATGTTGGAATTTCAAATGCAAAGGGGAAATTCTTATAATGTGCATGCTGTCCAAGCCATTCCAACTATATGCAATCAATGCAATGATGTTCATTTGCCCAATCAATATCCTCTTTATATGACCCCTGAGTCTGTCAACTATATGGGCAAGTTTTAAAACCCTCACAATAACCCTTACTCTCAAACATACAACTCAGGATGGAGGAATCATCCTAATTTTTCATGGATTTAAGGAAATTCTTCAAATCAACCTTCATCTTCCAATATTAAGCCAATTCACCCTCCGAGTTTTCAAGCTCCACCAAAGCCAATGCCAGTTAAGGAAGAGGAGTCTAGAATGGAAAAGATGTTAGCACAAATCTTGAGTAATCAAGAGTCTACAAGAGTTGAAACTAAGGCAACTCTTACTCTTCATGATACCACAATTAAGAATCTTGAAGTGCAAATGGGACAATTGGCTTCACAAATAAATGCTATGTCAAGAAGCAATCTCCCTAGTGACACCATTCCAAGTCCTAAAAGGGATGGTAAAGAGGAGTGTAAAGCAATCACTTTGAGAAGTGGGATGCAATTACCCAAAGTTCTTATATCAAGTGCAAGTGGTATGAGTAGTAGTGCTACTAAGGTGGTTGTTGATAATGAAGTGATTAATAAAGAAATTGTGGTTAAAAAGTGTGACAACTCGAAGAATAATCAAGAAAAGAAAAAGAATGAAGATCAAGCCAAAAAGGTTGGTGATGAGAAAAAGCAATAAGAGGTCAAGCAATGAGTTCAAGACGGTTGCTCTAACCAAGAGTTGTACGGATATCATTAAGCAACTACCTCAAAAGTTAAAGGATCTTGGTAGCTTCTCAATTCTGTGTCATATTAGAAATAAATTTTTGGGTAAGGCATTATGTGATCTTGGAGCTAGTATCAATCTTATTCCTCTCTCTATTTTCAATAAATTGAAGTTGAGTGAAGCTAGACCAACAACTATGACTTTGCAATTAGCGAATAAAAGCTTCGCTTATCCACGTGGTGTTATTGAAGATGTTCTTGTAAAAGTGGATAAATTCATTTTTTCGGTTGATTTCATTGTCCTTGATTGTGAGGTGGATTGTGATATTCCTATTATCCTAGGAAGACTATTCTTGGCAACTACTAGATCCTTGATTGATGTTGAAAAAGGTAAGCTTACTATGAGGGTGGATGATGAGCAAGTCACTTTTAACATGCACAAGTTGATAAAATCTCCCAATGATCTTAAGCAATGCTTCTTTGTTGATATGCTTGATCAAGTTGCACAAGAAGAATTCAATAAGGCAATTCCTAATGATTTTTTAGAAGCCTTGTTGCTAGGAGCTCAATTAAAGACTCAAGATGGAGAAGAGTGTGTGGCTATCATGAATGCATCATTGGTTTATCCTAAAAACTGTGTCCAATTTGAATCTCTAAATTTATCTTCTCTTGGTAGACCATCTTTGAAATCCTCTATTGAAGAGCCACCATCTCTTGAGTTAAAGACATTATCTTCTCATCTTCGGCATGTCTATTTGGAAGTCAACAACACTTTGCCAATGATTATTGCTGCAGATTTGAATGAACAATAAGAAGAACAACTTGTGAAAGTCTTGAAAGCTCACAAGAGAGCTATTGGGTGGACTATTGCCGACATAAAGAGTATTAGCCCTTCAATTTACGTGCATAAGATTTCCTTGAAAACAATCATAAAACTTTCGTGGAATATCAAAGAAGGTTGAACCTTATTATAAAGGAAGTTGTGAAAAAGGAGATCTTAAAATGGCTTGAGGTGGGCATTGTCTATCCTATCTCTGATAGCTCTTGGATGAGCCCAGTTCAATGTGTTCCAAAAAAAGGAGGCATGACTGTAGTGGCTAACACCCATAATGAACTAATTCCTACCCGCACTATTATTGGATGGAAAGTATGTATGGATTACCGGAAGCTAAATGTGGCTACTAGGAAAGATCACTTTCCTCTTCCCTTTATCAATCAAATGCTTGACAAATTAGCTGGAAAGGAATTCTTTTGCTTTCTTGATAGGTATTTAGGCTATAACCAAATTTCCATAGCTCCAAAGGATCAAGAAAAAATGACATTTACTTGTCCTTATGGAACTTTTGCTTTCAAGTGCATGCCTTTTGGGTTATGCAATGCACCGACCACTTTTCAGAGGTATATGATGGCAATTTTCTTTGATATGATTGAGCAAACTATGGAAGTCTTCATGGATGACTTCACGGTTTTTGGGGATTCATATGAGAAGTGCTTGATCAACTTAGCCAATGTGTTGAAAAGATGTGAAGAGACCAACGTTGTCTTGAATTGAGAAAAATGCCACTTCATGGTTAAGGAGGGCATAATTCTTGGCCATAGAGTCTCAAAAAGTGGCTTGGAGGTAGATAGAGCTAAAATTTTGGTGATTAAGCAACTCCCTCCACCTACTAATGTTAAAGGTGTGAGAAGTTTTCTTAACCATGCAGGATTTTATCATCGCTTCGTTAAAGACTTCTCTAAAATAGTCAAGCCTCTTTGCACTCTTCTTGAGAAAGATGTTGAATTTAAATTTGATGATTCATGCTTGAAAGCATTTGAAGAGTTGAAGAAAAGACTTGTGTCTACACCTATCATGATGGCTCCTGATTGGAGTTTGCCTTTTATTGTGATGTGTGATGCTAGTGACTTTACTGTGGGTGCTATGCTCGGCCAAAAGAAAGAAAAGGTGCTTCACCTAATTTACTATGCTAGCAGAACATTTGATGATTCTCAAGAAAACTATACCATGACTGAGAAAGAGCTTCTTACAGTAGTGTTTGCTTTTACTAAGTTTAGATCATATCTTATGGGTATTAAAGTGACAGTTTACACCGACCATTCAGCTTTAAGATACCTATTTAGCAAGAAAGAGTCTAAAGCAAGGTTAATTCGATGGGTACTACTTCTACAAGAATTTGACTTGGAGATTATTAATAGGAAGGGTACTGAGAATCAAGTAGTGGACTATCTTTCTAGGTTGAATATTGATGCTCAACTTAAATCTAATGTTGTTATTGATGAAGCTTTTCTAGATGAGCAACTTTTTAAGGTTAACAATATTCAAACACCGTGGTATGTAGACATTGTCAACTATCTTGTTTGTGGCATCTTGCCCTTTGATTTGAAGTTTCATTAAAAGAAAAAGTTTCTCCATGATGCTAAGTTGTATTTTTGGGAAGAACCCTATCTGGTTCGCAAAGGTGCCAACCAAATGATTAGAAAGTGTGTTCCTGAGTGTGAGCAACAAGAAATTCTAAGATGTTGCCATTCTTCTGACAATGGAGGCCACTTTAAGGGTGACAAGACAGCATCTAAAATCTTACAAAGTGGTTTCTATTAGCTCTCTTTATTCAAGGATGCATATTACTTTGTTTTAAAGTGTGATTGGTGCCAAAGGATGGGCAACATCTCTAGAAGGAACGAAATGCCACTCAACAACATGCTTGAAGTAAAATTATTTGACGTGTGGGGCATAGACTTCATGGGACCATTTCCCATGTCTTTCAACAATCAATATATCCTTGTCGCTGTAGACTATATCTCAAAATAGGTCGAAGTGGCGGCATTTCCCACTAATGATGCTAAAGTAGTACTCAAGTTCTTGAAGAAGCATATTTTCACCCGCTTTAGAGCACCAAGAGCCATTGTGAGTGATGGTAGTACTCATTTTTGCAACAATTAATTTCAATCTCTCTTGAAGAAATATGGTGTCAAGCACAAGGTTGCACTTGCCTACCATCCTCAAACTAATGAGCAAGCTGAGATTTTTAATCGAGAAATTAAGAAAATACTTGAAAAGATGGTAAGAGTGGCAAGAAAAGATTGGTCCACCAAACTTGACGATGCATTGTGGGCTTATCGAATGGCTTACAAAACTCCTATCAGCATGTCTCCATATTGGTTAGTTTTTAAGAAAGCATGTCATCTACCTGTAGAGCTAGAACATGGTACTTATTAGGCTATCCAAAAGCTTAACTTTGATTTTAAGGCTGTAAGTGAAAAGAGGCTTCTCTAACTAAATGAACTTGATGAATTTCGGTTTAATACCTATGAGAATGCTAGGCAATACAAGGAGAAGACAAAAAGATGGCATGACAAGAAAATTTTATGCAAAGCATTTGAGCCAGGCCAAAGTACTTTTATACAACTCTAGATTGAGGTTATTTCCTGGCAAACTCAAGTCTAGATGGTCGGGACCATTCAATGTGGTCCAAGCATTCCCTCATGGTGCTGTTAAGCTAAAGAACAGTGAAGGAGAAAGATTTAAAGTCAATGGGCAATGAGTGAAGCATTACTGAGGTGGTGAGGTAGATTGTGGAACAATCACCTTGCCCTTATCTAATGACTCTTGAAGAAGAGAAGAGTCGGGCTAAATAACTATAAAACAAGCGCTACTTGGGAGGCAACCCAAGTTTTAAACCTTATCTTTTGATTTTTTATTTTGTAGTTTAGTTGTTTTGGTGAAGTTATGTGTGATCTTATCTCTTTGTAGGTTAACAAGAAGATATGAGGAAGTATAAGCTTTTGAAGAAGCAAGAAATGTGGCCAAAGAACAAAATAGCACAAAAAGAAGGAAAATTTCAGGGAAGTCAAGCTATTTAAGTTGTGTTTATGCTTATAAGCTTGTCTTGGCAATTATTTTGAACTTATTAAAGTAAATGCAATTTTTTATGGTTTGATTCACATGAAAAATAGTTCTTTTCGGGAATTGATTGTATTTAAATTGAAGGAAAATTATGTATGGTTGATGAATGATGGTTAGAGATTGATTTTAGACTGAATATAATGCTTGGAAGAGGTTTTAAGGGGTGAACAAATTAGATTTTTGAAAACAGAGTGCTACAGAAGTTTACTGTCAAGAAAGTTCTGACAAAAGTCATGACTTTACGCTCACGACTTTGAGATTCCAGAGAAGGTCAAAGTCATGACTTTCATTTCAAGCTTAAATCCAAAGTCACGACTTTCATCTCCCCTAGACCATTTTTTTAAAAAAATTTGGATTTTCTTTTTTTAAAAAAATAATAATATATATAATATTAATAATATTTTTTTCTTTTTTGTCATTTTCTTTTCTTTGCCTTATGTGTTATGTTTTACAGTATTTAAAAATAATATATATATATATATATATATTTATATAGATATAATAATATTTTTTCTTCTTATCCTTCCATTCCAGTTCTGCAACTTGTTTAAAAAAAAAATTCTCCCTTACCTTTCCATTCCAGCGTCTGTAGCTGGTCTTATATAAAAAAAATAAAAAAATTTGGTTCAATATTTGAAAAGAATAAAAAAAAAACCCTTAGCTCTCCTCAATGTATCTCGCTTGAAACTCTATCTCTCATCTCCATCCACCGCCCTCTTTACTGTGAATCAAATCTGTAGCTCCCTATATCGCTGTTGGCCTATATCTGTGCCTTTACTTGCCTTCACCGTCACCTCCTTGCTTCATTCCACCAGCACCCATAGCGTACGAATCTCTTCTTGTTCTCTTCATCATTCTTCACCAGCAGTCACTATTTGCTTCTCATACACTGTGCAGTCGCGTCCCTTTCCTCCACCAACCATAATTTCCGTTCTAGCTCCTATCACAGTTTTTATTTCTTCACCTTTCGTCCCTGTTTCTCCTTCCCAAGCTTTAATCCTTGCTCCAGATCTGAATGCCAATGACCCTGAGTAGCTTAAATTCACTGTTCACCATTGTGCCATAGCTGTCGCTTCTGTCTTTATACTGAGCTTATGCAACCTAGTGAAATTTTTCCCTTCAATCTTCATTGTCATTATATTACTTGCTACGACCTGTGCACTTGCGGTGAGCAATATAACCTGTGATGCCAAAATAAAAGGCTCATCTTTATTTCCATGCCTTGTAAGATTCACCTGTATGAACCTAGATGGCATATCAATTTGAAGGCCATTTTTATAATCAACTCAATTACAACCAAAGATTGGGACTTTAAACTTAACATAGTCCAACTCACATATGTGTGCAATTACTCTAGAATATGAGATTATTGCATATATATAGGATTTTTGACTTTTGCATTGGAAATATACATCGCTTTAGCTATAAGAGTTACAATACTATTTTACATTATGCTTCAATCATCTAGCTCTTTGATGTAGAATGTGTATCCATTGATGAAATAACTATTATAAGAGACAACTTATATGTTAGGACTTCTAGCCAATCATTTTACTCTCTCAGAAACATAATTATTATCAGAATTGTACTTGTCAAAAACATGCTTTTTTAGCTAACCTGTGAAATGCTTATTAAATTCCTTCTCATACCAAGTTTCAATTCTTCTAAGATTATCCTTTCTAATGTCAGATTTTTGCTTGTCTTCATACTCATCAACCTCTTTAGAGTTGCACAACACATGAAGGTGTGCTTGCTCCTAGTGTTTTTTGAAATAATGACTAATTTTATCCCTTTCATTCCTTCCCCACCTTCTCATATGCCTATCTACTAGAATCTCAATATATTTGCCCTCTCTCGAGTAATCTTGATAGAATTCAATAGCCTCTTCACTAATGTACCTCTCAACAATGCAACCCTAAGGTTTACTTTGCTTTTTCAGATACCTTTTTGATACCTTTGTGTTATGTTCAATGGAGTATATCCATCTTAAATAAATTAGGCCATACATTTATAGCTCCTTAACCAAGTGAATACTAAGGTGAACCATTATGTGAAAAAATGAAGGTGGGAAATACATCTTAAGTTCACATAATGTCCTTATAATTCAGCCTTACAACCTTTGCAATTTGCAAGGGTTGATCACTTTGCTATAAATAGACTCGAAGAAATATAGTTTAGTTATTGCATTATGCACCCTATTGGGTAAAATAGAATGTATGGCCGCTGGAAGAAAATTTTCCATTAAGGTATGGCAATCATGATATTTTAAACGTTTTAGCTTCAAGTCTTTCATTGACACAAGATTTTTTATATTGGAAGAGTAACCCTATGAAACTTTAATTGCACCAAGAAACTCACATAATGACATTTTTTCTTTTTTAGATAGTGTGTGAGCTACCAAATAAAGAAATGTACTACTTTCATTCTCCTCTAATGCCAAGTCTTTCCTTATTCCTATAAAAACCATGTCTTGCCTCGCTTTTATGCTATCTTTGCTCTTCCCTAGAATATGTAGTAACGTACCAATAATATACTCTCACACATAGTTTTTTCAATATGCATTATATCAAGAAAATGCCCAATGTGAAAAATCAAAGAAAATAGATCTTTTCTTCCACCCAATTGTACTAATGTGTCTCGCAAAAGATTTTTCAAATTTAATACTCAAATCCTTAACTTTTTCAAATAGTTGACCATCAGATAAAATTAGAGGTGGCCCACCTTCTTTTGGATTACCATCAAAAGATTTTTTTAAGCTCCGATAATAATATTGTTGAAGCAACCATATGCGATGTCCCATGTATACATTCTTTATACCATGTTCTAATCTCATAGACTATGTGCTATCTTCACAAATAAGGCATCCAAATTTTCTTTTGATATTATAGCTAAACAAATTACCGTATGTTGAAAAGTCATTGATTATACTAAATAGTTTGGCTTTCAAATTAAGTGTTTCCTTCCTATACCTATCATACATTTTAACATCTATCTCCCACAATAGCTTCAAATCTTCAATTGAGGAGCGAAGTATATGTCTATATCATTTCTTGGTTGCTTTGGTCTAGAAATTAACATGGACATCATTAAATACTTTTGCTTCATACATAACCATAGAGGTAGGTTATTATAACATCACTGGCCATATACTATGTGTACTACTTTATATGCCACGTGCATTCATTCTATTGATAGCTAGTACATGGCATAGGTTTCTAAAATCTTTTACAAAGTCTAGGTATTCTCAATCAACCTTTTCCTATCGAGTTGAGTCAGCAAGATGCATTAGCATACCATCTCTAATCCTCTCATTTACATGCTATGTCAAATTTTTTGAATCTACGACACTACTATATAAGCATTTAAATCTAAGCACTATAGGAAAGTATCATATCACCTCCTCCAGACTATTTTTGTTATCCTTATAATGTGATGCATTACATTTAGGACACTCAGTTAATGATGCATATTCTTTCCTGAACAAAGTGTAATCATTGGGACAAGCATGTATTTTCTCATAACTCATGCCCACAGATCGCAACACCAATTTTCCATCATATATTCAGGTTGGAAGCTTGTTACCTTTCAATAGCATTTCATGAATAAGTGAAAGAAATTTTGTGAAGATCATATCAGTCAACCCACCTCTCACTTTCAAGTTGAATAATCTCAACACAGTGGTCAATTTTGATAATTCTGTGCAATTAGTGTATAAGGTGTCCCTATATAATTTCTCAACCTCTTAAGCATTTTTGGACAATCCCAAAGTTCCTTTTCAACAACATTTTCCTTCTTTTCAACACAATCATCCTCGTCTATACTTGTTTCAAAATCATATGACTTTTATTGATCATATCCCTCGACTCACTATGCTTATGCCAACATGTATAAGTATGTTTAATCCTAAAGCACACTAAATAGTCTTCCAACTTGCTTGCACTAACTCACTTCAATAGGCCACACTTTACACAAGGACATACAATGCTATTATAATCTGCCTTATGCTCTAGTGCAAATCTAATGAACTCCTTCACCCCATCCACATATTCTTCTGTAACTCTATTCACAAACATTCATTTCTTATCCATTATCTCTCTCATTCTAACAGGAATTGTTGAGAAAAATTATATTAGTAACTTAATCATATTAGAAGAGTTGGTTTAATAAATAAATTAATTACTTACTCAATCAGTCATTACCATATGATTTTGCATATATATATATATCATCTCTCTTTAAATTAATTAAATTTAAGATAATACTTACAATTATATTAAACTAATTGTAAGTATTTTATCTTATGCAAAAACATGCCAACAAGTGACTTCTTTTATTTATAAGTTACAAATAGTTTACAACATTTATTGTCATTATTTCTTTAGGCAATGTATTTGAATATATATATATATATATATATATAATTCAAACAATATTAGAGCCCATGTGTTTAAGATTAAAAAAATAATTTTTAAATACTTTAGAGATTTTATAAAAAGTGATTTTTTTATAGAGATTTTTTAAAAAATTAGAAATTATTTTGTGTTGGTTACAATAATAAAAAATCATTTTTTACTTATAATAACAAGTAAGGTATATATTGTAATATTAATATTAATATATAGGCCGAATTGTTATAAAAATTATATATCATCAATTTATAAAAGCTATTTTCATTGAAATTTTCTATCCCTATTCAAAACAAAAAATAATTTCTTGTACAAAAAATTGCCTTTCATGTCTTTTTTAAAAAATAGCTTAAACAAAAGTTCCCTCAAAATGCCAAAATATTAATTTTAAATAAAAATTTGACAGCATAATGGCATAAAAATGAAATTTCTCGAGCCATTTTACCCTCATTTCAATCACAACATTATCATCATCATCATCAAAAACAACAATATTATATGTTATTTAAAGCAAAAAGTTGCACATAGTTAACAATCATGAGTAAGCTAAAAGTACTCATACATAATGTCAATCACTATAAAACTTTATATACTACTCAACCATCAATTAAAGAATCAAACAATAAAAAATTTTTAGTCAAATTTGTTAAATATTGTTCACACAAAAAATAGACAATAAATTTGGATAAAAATAAAAACTAAACATAACTCCCATCTAATCATATATTATTAGTCTAACATGCATTTTCAAGTTATCCACAACTTAAACTTTATGTGGGTTTTTGCTCAAGGTTATTTTTTTCAATGAAACATTTCTTCGAACACCTTGCATGTGATAATAATAATACAAAATCAATATAATGTAATGTAACAAACCAAAGCCTAATAAAAAATCAAACATACCTAATGTAATCCAAACAACAATCAAATATAAAAACTAAGTTAAATTGTTTTAGATAGAAAATTAGAGATTTAGATGAAATGAGAAGAAGAGAGACTCAATGCTTACGAAATGACACATGTGAGAAGAGAGGAAGAGAGCATTGCAAACTAACACTGAAGGTTATCGGTGGTGAAGAAATGGTAGAGGAAGAGAAGAGAGGCATGGGGAAAGGAGAGACAAGAGGTGCCAAATTGATCTGTTCTAGGGATGGGGATGCTATGCTAAATTGATCTAATCTTTAGGAGTTGATCAATGGGGGTGCTGTGCCACATGAAGAGATGCTTTGATCTTTTGGGGTGTGGGCACCAAAATGAATTTGCGTTTAGAAAAAAGAGCTTATATAAAAAGCATATATTGGACAATTGTATTTCCAATCATCCAATATAATGCATCTTATTGGATGGTTATTATAAATAACCATCCAATATATTTTCTTATTTAAAAAATTTTAAAATTCAAACATATAATAGACAATTCTTTTAATAACTGTCCAATATAGTTAATATATTAGATGTTTGTTATAAGAACTGTCTAATATTCTTACTTATTGGATGGTTATAAATATAACCGTCCAATAAGACTTGTCATTTATCCTCATTTTTATAGTTGTAATCACACCTTCATAAATATCATGAATCATGGTTCCTTAGCTCATACATTAAATTATATTATTCACAAATCTCATGAATCACAGATCAAACATCAAATGAAAAAATGAGGCATCATGAAAATTCTCTGGTGCTTTGTCAAAATAATAATACAGTCATTGTCAAATTGTGCAATGCACAATGAGGGACATGATGCAGCGTACGTGCACATGCCTTAGTGCATCTCTTTATGGAGTCCCGCCTATTGTTTTCAACAAATTTTAAGTATTTTTACCACCAAATGGTATCTCATGCTTTTGTAATTATCTTAAATTGTAGTTTGGACTTATTGTTGTCCTTGGAATAATTTTGAATGGTTTCAAACTTGGAATTCCAATTTGTGAAAAAATGAAACTTGTTTTAGAAATGTTTTCAAAATGATTAACGGTGGTTAGGTAATTAATCCGTTTGAGTTAGTCCCATGTTTACCGAGTGAGTTATGGTTAAGTTGTAGATTAGTAAAGTCAACCTTTAAAAAAAAAAAACACACACACACACATCTATATTATCAGTAGTCAATGTAAAATGTATAGAAATTATGCTAATAGTTTTTCCAATTTATAGTCTCAGTCGTCTTTCACATTCCATAGAATATATTTGAAAAAAGGCATCTAATTGCATATGCTAGTCATTCGACGTAAAAATTAAATTTGTGATTACAGAAAATTTTCCATAGGTTTCTTCATCAATATTCTTCCATGGATAATTGAAAACAGGGCAAGGAAAAATTAAAGAAATTGATAGGAAAATGATAAATTGGAAAATTAATGTGCCTCATATTAGTCACAACGTGTGGAATGGGTTTTCTAACTTCTTGTTCTGATTATTTATGTCACATGTCCCCATCTATCCATATGCGATTAATTACTTTTGTCAGAACAATTAAATTTTCCACAGACGAATAGTTCATAAAAAATACTCCTTTCATTTCAAATTATAAAACACTTTTAGATAAAATTTTACTCCTTCCATTTTAAATTATAAAACACTTTTAGACAAAATCTTATATACCAATAAATCTCATTAAAGACACTTAACAACTTTATCTTTCAAAAACAAAAGTATAAACTTTTAAAAATACCCATCATTTAATATATTAAAAAGAGAAAAGATAAAAATTAATTATAGAAAGGAGAAGGGTATATTGAAATTGATGCATTTAATAAAAACTTAATGTACTCATAGTATCTTATATTTTGAGACAGAAAAACTCCTTTAAAAGTGCCTTATAATTTGGGACGGAGGTAGTACTATTTATTATTTGGAAAAAAGAAATTGTTAAATTAAGTGTTGTGGAAAATTCTTTAGTTGTCATAATCTAATATTGTAGAGTCTTTTGTGATTGGCTAGTTATCCTCATCCGAATTAAAACCGACAAGAAGATTTTTAAAAATCATAACTGACGTATTACTCTTGTCCCCATTAATAAGGGGGAACATGTGGAAACAATCATATATAGAATTCGATGAAAGGTTACTTTCAAGCAACGTGATTTTTTAAAATTTCTAATAAGAACCTCACAAACTCAGATAACTCAGAAGGCTCAAATTAAAGAACTTGAATTTTGATGTGATTTGATAAAAATATTTTCTCACAATTATTTTCTTTTCTCCCATGATTGGTTTCTAAACCATTTGTAACTTTCCCTTAACATTCTATTTTCTCCTTATTTCTTTCTCATTCAATTTTTACCAAGATTTAATAATATGCAAAACAATTAACAGAATCACACCCCACTTAAGATGAAAATTTGAGCTCAATATATATAGTATAAAGGGGAAAAAACAAAGCTTTTAAACTAACGCTATATCCAACTCACGTGTTCCTAATGTTGATTTGCAAGGGTCTACCCACACAAACTTGAACATGGTCGATCAAATAAATATAAGAGATATGTGCAATAATCTAGCATATAAATCTCTCCTAGAATATAATTTTGCATATCTTAGTTTTCATCCTAATAACAAAATGCACAAGTGCACTATACTTAGTCTTAATACAGAACTAAGACAAGCATTAGTGACACATTTATTTCAATTCGAAACAAAGGTCAAATTATCACATTCTCACATCAACTCACTTTTTTTTTTTTTTTTAGGAACTGCATAGCCCTGTGACTACTTATCTCAAGCTAGAAAGATAAAATACGTGCATAGTCATTAAACAAAGAATTTATCCATAATAAGTCTAGCATAACATCAAGTATCCAAGTCAATTCGCACACCCACTAATGAACATCGTTACTTAAGAGGTCTAAATGACATCCTTATTCACTCATTAAAGATCATAGCTATCATAAATAAACCCATTGTTATAAAGTGTTTCATGATTTTTGATGAAAACACGTGGCTAATAATTACCTTATAAGCATAAAACTAAAACAATTAAATACAATAACAAAAGCCGAGTCCTTCCTCAAGGAGAATCATAGTCAATAAGTTACTTTTGAGTTCAAACATTGCACACAATTACAATTACCACTCTTCAGCCTCTGGGTTGGGCAACCATAGTTATACAATCCATTTAGTAACATGAAACTTTATCTTTGAATTTATGTCAGCAAAAATATTTTTTAAAACTTCAAATCAAGCAAAATACCTATTTCTTTAGGCTCAAACAAAACTTAAACATCAAGGCATTATCTCATAGAAAATTAAAGTCAAATGATCAAACTCGAGTCAAAACGGTATTCACATCTCTAAAGTAGTAAATATAAGTTCTTCATGCAAAATTCACAGACAAATGAGCCTTTTTTTTTTCCCATCGAGTCTAAAATAAAACATATATATCTGATATTGCCACAAGTCTTCGTCATAAAAAACATAATCAATCTTTTAAGATCACACCAAACCATAAGTGCATACAGCCAATTATAATTTCTCCCCCTAAAAAATTATCATCTAGTAACCACCTTTAATATTGAAATCAATACAAACATGTGCAATTGCAACAACCAAACCAGACTGTTCATGAAACATTATATTTTTTAAAGTAACCACCTTTAAATAATTTTCTAATAAACATTTTAACCAATTTTTAAATTTTTTTTAAATGAAAATAATTAAATATATAATTTTTTATAAGTATATATTATATTAGTTTACATTGAATATATATCTTTTACTTTTTTTCTTATTTTTCTCAAAAATGAATAAATAAATGATTAAACTTTTATCTTTTCCCAAGTTAAATGCTTCCCCCTTCTTTTATTAAAAATAAATTTTATCTACAATTTTTCAATTATCTTAAAAATATTTTAGTAAAAAATTTATTTTAATCATGTAAATTTTGTTAATAGTTATTTTGAACAATTATCCTTTATTATCTTTGAGATATAAAATGAATGGATATGTGATAAATTAAAAGTAGATGCTAAATAAAAAAATTAAATTAAAAATCTAAGTAGATATTTCATAATCAAAATAGAAAGAATCTTATGTTGACTCGATCTAGATTAATTTGAATATCCATTAAAGTCTCTTTAATAGAGTCAATCTCAAGATAATAGGGAATACTTTCTATAACTTTACAATTTAAAATAAATAAACTTTAATAATTTTATACATAATTTCTTCCATAATTCAAATATTAAAATAAATTAAATAATCAAGTTTTGAATTCTCATCCAATAATAATCCCAACAAATTTAACATTAACAAATTAAACAATTTGAGTAATTTGAAGAACAAGAACCAGATGAGGAAACATTACCATAAAATACCCCCATCCTTACTGCTTATTTTTGTTAATACTTGATGATTGTTAATGGTCAAGTAACAGTGCGATGTATATTACAACTAACCTTACTTGAAGGTTAAAAACCATCAAGTATTCTTCACCTATTTTATTTATTTCTTATTTTAAATAATCATTAAATATGGAGCATCATATTTAAATAATCATGTGGTAGTAAAAAGTAGACCTCAATAGAAGAAATAGACACCATGTATATACCAAGCCAAGCATCAAATGTGCAATATGTCAAATAGGTTGCAATGCCATTTGCATCTTACAATATCTATACAACTTTAACATTCCAATGCTATTTATGTATATGTATGTAAGTAAGTATGTATTTATGTATAACTTAACTTGATTATAATTTAAATAAATTTTTTGAAATAATTCATAAAAAATTATAAAAAAATAATTCATTTATAATTTATATATAACTTAGCTTGATTATGTATACTAGTTTAATAAGATTATTATTAAAAAATAATCCATGAGAATTTTTTTAAAAATGTGATTATTAAAATAAGATCATCATTAAAATACTCATCTCACAAGATCATTATTTTTAAAAGTAATCATTATTAATCTTATATATAATTTATTTCTCATTCTATAAATAAATACTTTTAGCAGCAACAAATTTTTCCCCTAAAAGTAATTATGTAAATTAATTTTATAAAAAAATTTAATTTTTTATAAAAAAACTTGTCGCCACTAAAAGTAATATTATATAAATTATTTTTCATTTCTTGATTACTTTTTTTATGAAAATATTTTTGGCGGCTATAGTTTATCGCCACTAAAAATAATTACATAAATTATTTTTAATTTTTAATTAAATTTTATGAAAATACTTTTGACAACAACAATTTGTCCTCATTAAAAGTAATTGCATAAATTATTTTTAATTTTTAATTATTTTTTATAAAAATACTTTTGGCAGCGATAAATTATTAATGGTGACATAAATTTTTTTTATTTTTTAATTTTTTTATAAAAATACTTTTGGTAATTATACAAATTATTTTAAATTTTTAATTATTTTTTTATGAAAATACTAAAAGTAATTATATAAATTATTTTTATTTTTTTATGAAAATACTTGTGTCGCCACTAAAAGTGATTTTTAGTGGTAGTGACTTTTAGTGACATTACAATGTCGCCACCAAATGTTAATTTCTAATGACAATCTCTTGTCGTCACTAAAAGTAAACTTATTGTTGCCGCCAAAAGTTGTTTTTTTTTAGTGAAATCACAATGAATTCTTTTCAAGGCAAGGGAATTAAAACAAAATGACCACTTTCTCTATCTCTAGATTGAACTCACACATTGATAGCAACAAAGCAAAAATCTCAGTCAAGTAAGTTTTTTTTATTTTCCTTATGATAACATGTAATCAACATACCCAATATTTAATATTTAACCTACCTTGTTGACTTTAGAGCATTAAGACATGTGGTTTGTTTCAAAGGCTTTGGACAAAATTAATGTATTTAATTTCAACCTTAAACTAAGTAAGGTTATTGCAACAAATTAGTTAAATTTCACTCTTTTGACAACCAAAGCCCTCAAGCAATTTTTAAACTTAACCTATTCCAATTAAACCTATTACATATTATTTGAACAAACATGACTTCCAGTTAATAAAATAAGATTCAAAACAGAATGCTAAAAGATCCCTCAACAACAAGTGTAAGTGAGTGCCTGAACAATCCTACTTGAAATAGAATTTGGGGCTACCAATGACTTACAAAGTCTAGTTGTCTATAATGAAACTCAATCTAGAGAATGCAATGGCAACTAAACATACATTAAAAGCTCATCATACATTTACTTGATTATATATAGTAATTTGTAATTTCAAAATAGGAACATTTATCAAGAGACAAAAGTAAAACCTGTGAAGACTCTAAACTTGCTCAAATGGTAAATATCAATCTTTGTGTACGAAGAGGAATAGAGAAGAGTCTCATTGCTAACAAATCTTGCTTTTCCCATTTGCGGATAAGAGTCTGAGATAGGGCCTACTGAGAGACAAGGGCTCTCAACTGGTCACATGGAGTTGTCCTAGAGGTCTTTTCAGGTGCAAAAAGAGTGTACATTAACCTAATGCTTATTGAGAGACATGTGTGAGAAATATCATATAATTCTGTCTCTTGCTTCTTCTTCATAAAAAATTGGTTCTTTATTTATAGAAACACAACACAATATATATATACACACCCTATAGTTTGAGAAGCTTTCTTGCTTACTTCTTACAAAACATTGATGGGTTTTTTACTCAAATCTAAATTATTTAACTATTCAGAAGAGAACTCTATTATTGTCTAGTTGATATAAAGCTTCTTGTTTTGGACATGCTCAAAACATGTCGCTTATATGTGCTTCACATTGAAAAGCTAATGGCAATCGAGATCTGATCTATAAACCATGAATCTACCGCACAAGACAATTCTATAAAGTGGCACTATATATATGAACCATCCAAGAAAATTTTGTAAGAGCTAGAAGGCGTCCAAGTGTGACAAGTCACATATTGTAATCGCCTGTTATTCTCTTAACTCTTAATTAAAACAAAATTTAACCTTACAAGCACATGATTCACTACAAGAGAACTGCAATTTTCTCATGGAATTTTTTCTTGAAAAAAATATTTGAGAGAAGCTCTCTTAGAATATCTCTCATAAAGCCTCTTCTAAGAAATTACTCATGAAATTTCTCACAAAAACCGAGAGAAATTTTAAGAGAATGATGAGAGAAAATTAGAGAGGAAAAAACCCGCTTAATGGAGGGAAAATGTTCTCTTAGTAAATCCCATGAGGAATGTTCGATAAATACAAAAAATTGGTGGCAAATAAAACAATAAAAATAAGAACTCATTAAGTTTCTTTCTAATTTGTCCAAGAGAATCTTTCTCAAATAAAAATCTGAGAGAAATTTAATGAGTTATTTCAAATAATACTAAGAGAAATGTTCTCTCCAAAAGAGTTGAAAGAAATATTCTCTAAACTTTTTCCAAGAGAGAATTTCTCTCTGACAAACAAGAGAGAATTTATCTCTAATTAAGTTGAGAAAATTTACTGTGAGAAAATTTTAAATGTCTTTCAGAGTGTTCCCCCACCACTTGCAATGGGAAAGCCATTTGTGAAAAAAATTACTTTTAATCCTTATACTTTACTCGAGTTTCGGTTTAAGTCCCTTTACTTATTTTTCAATATTCTAAGTCGCTATACTTTTCTCCATTTTGCAACATTGGTCTCTCTATTTTCATAGGTTCGTTGATGCAGTACAAACAATATCCAGATTGCTGATGTGTCAACTAACATTATCAAGTTTGCACTGATGTGTTAATTAAACTGGTGCTGAGAAGGAATTTTTTTAATCAGCAATATAAATTTTATAAAAATAAAAGCTCCATCAGAGTTGTTTTTTCAGAAAAAAAAAAAAGGATGAGATGGAGTTAAAATAAAACTCTCAACTTCAAAGAGAAGGGCAAAGGAGAACTGGAGAAGAAGCAAGGCTCATCGCTTGAAGAGGGAAGCAGATCTGGGTGAATAGCGAAGAAACTCATCTTCATTCGCCCTTTCATGCAAGGACAACATGTACACACCTCTAGGCTTTCCCCATCATCTACAAGTCTCCTGAGTTCATCATCTACAATTCTCTTTCCATTTAAAGAGTAATATTGAACAAGTATCATTAATAAAACCTTATTTTTTTAAATTTTTTTTTATATTTTGGGATAAAAAATTCCTCTAAAGTTATCTTAGGGAGGGAGTATAATTTAAAAGATAACATGCAACAAAAAATAGTTTAGAAGTTACAATTTCATTGGTCAGCTCATAAATGAAGTGATGGTATGATCTATACAAGAATTTCACTTAGATTTAATTGAGTTTTATATTATTTCATTAATATTTTTATTTACCAATCGCCCTATATAATTCATGTGGTTGTTATAATTAGTAATTAATAGTATTACCTTTGGCCTTCCCATGCGGCATGCCCCATCTTTATAAATAGGCAACATCCATTACACCATGAACACACAAGCTAAACAAACAAGAAAATCACCATCTTATACCCTCCCACCATCGATCATGGCTTCCAAAAGCCAAGTTCTCGTTCTCTTTCTTTCTCTCCTAACATTGTCCTCCTTCATCAACCCCTCTCAAGGTGGCAAAATGGCCCTGTCCTGGGGACAAAACACAGCATCGATTGAAGGCACCTTAGCAGAAGCATGTGACTCTGATCTCTACGACATCGTCGCTCTGGCATACCTCCACGTGTCGGGAAGCACAAGATCCTTAAATTTCGATGACCATTGTCCTAACGGCAATTGCGAAGCCTTAGCATCGCAAATTCAACACTGTCAAAGCAAAGGCAAACAAGTCTTGCTTTCTGTCGAAATAGACAAATTCGATGCACCCGATTACTTGGCAAAGTATCTTTACAATAACTTTCTTAGTGGCCAAGATGGCCCTCTCGGAGCGGTGACCTTAGATGGCATCAATATTGCAAATATTGATTACAATTCTGAGCCATGGGTCGACCTTGTGGAGGCAATCTCTAGTTATTCGATACAAGAGAAAAAGATTTACATATCAGCATCCCCGCGTTGCGATATCACCACCTTCGACAACGCAATTGCTACTGGTCATGTAGATTATCTCTGGGTTTTATACTACGGCCAATATGAATCGTGCGAATATTTAGGAAATGGCGACTTCACAGGGCTTATTAATTCATGGTGGAAATGGACGTCCAAGAAAGACGTGGCTGATAGCTCTCTGTTCTTGGGCTTAGTAGCGTCAAATGATACAGCTGCAGCATCCTATGGTTACATAACACCAGAAGATCTCAATTCTAAGATTCTTCCGATCGTGAAGGAATCTTCAAAATATGGTGGAGTGATGCTCTGGAACAGGTACTATGATAAGCTAACAAGCTATAGTTCTAAGATTGACTACGCTACTGCATCACAGAGATTCAACAGTCTCTTGGCCAAATCTGCGTAAGATGGCATGTACTAGCTATCATGCAAGTGCGATCTATGCATGTTTGACTACAACCATGTAATAGATATCGCTCTAAATAAAGATATACTTTTTATAAATTTTATCTTTGAGCAATGTTTCATTAAGTTCTTTCATTTTTTCATTTTACTTTATATATATAGCATTTGATATAAGAGGATACAAGAGTCGTCAGCACATAAGCATGTACTCTCTGCCCCAAATTATATATAAGACAACATTGAAGGAATTTTTTGTCCCAAAATATAAGAAAACTTGAGAAAACTAAGATTTCATTAATTAACGATACTTAGTGTGATGATTAATTTTGTAGGGTATTTTTAAAAGTTTATAGTTTTGTTTTTAAAAAAAAAGTTTGTAATTAAAGTGTTATTATTGTGTTTTATTTGTATGCATAATTTTATCTCAAATTATCTTATAATTTAGGATGGAGGGAGTATATTATAAATATAAGTTGAAATTAAGATAAAATAATAAATAAGAGGATAATAAAACAAGTAAATTAACAAAGAAAAATGAAATAGAAACAAATTAAACAGGCAAAGAGAGAGTAAGATTGGTGGAAATAAGAGAGTTGTTATAATTTCAAATCAAGCGCTACCAACATAAAGATCATGATTTCTAAATGCAAGTTTTAAATAACTCATAATGCCAATTCACACTTGTATGTTCCCTCAAAGTAAAATGATTTTTTTAATTTAAAATTTATTAACACGAAAATATCTAGACTTCAGTGAAATTATAATTGTTATTTATATAATTAGAGAAAATTTTATTATTATTTTCTCTTCGTTTTTGTTATTTTAAAAAATTAAACTTAATATATCAATATTTTAACATTAATTTTGTACAGTTAAAATTAAGAAGCTAAAATAAAACATTTTATAAACTTAAAATACTGAATGTGCCCTTTAACATTAAATTTAACAAAACCGAAGAAAAGTAAATTTATTTTACTCTAAATACAAAAATTAAACAAGAACACATAAAAAAAAAAAAGAAGAAGAAAGGAAGGCCAAAAGGGTGCTGCGTCCGTATGCATATTCATCTGCACAAATTTCTCGTTTCTCTCTCCCCTTCACCCTATTTTCCAACAACTATTCTGTGAGTTTTCTCCCTCGTTCTCCACTGTTTCAGCTGGCGCCTCTGTTTTAATCAAATACGGGATTCAAAATTTAAAGTATAATGAGTTTAAGTGAAATATAAAAGACCCAGCTTTTAAAAAAAAAAACTTAAATATGTTGTAGTTTAGGTTTAGTGGATTCAAAATTATTGGATCAATGGATGCAAATTTTTAAAAGTTTCACCCTAGTTGCCAGTAATTTTTTTCAAGTTGAGAGGCAACCGTCAACCATTCCTCCATCCACCACTGAGTATGACCAAAAGCGATGAAGATGACACATACTTGCACAAAACCTGGTCGTAAGGGACAGCAGGCTATGGTGGCATCTTATGTGATGATAAAGGAATTAGATTATAGGTTTCTTAAAATATTTTAGTTATCATTTGAATATTGACTGAACTCTTAAACATTTTAAAAGGTCTTAACCTTTATTAGAAGAGGCTAATTTTACAAGAATTAATATTTATTCTGATTTTACGAAAATCCTTTCACATCAATTATAAGTTTTCTAAAAATCATTCCCTATCAAAAAAGGAATTTTATCATAAAAAATTAAATAGTCATCTTTAATTATGTAATGATAGACTTGTTCATCAAGTAGCGGAAGAAAATTTAAATTTTATTTTTAATCATTCACTTTTAGAATGTAAAATCCTTTTAAAATTTGATATCATCTAATTTTTGTATATCTTTACACAGTTTTTCTTTCGTGGTCTTATATTAAATTAAAAAATTTAGTTAAAAAAAGGTAAAAAAAAAAAAAAACCAGTGCAATCTACAATGTAAGTGCCAAATGGAATCATATGATACACGTGCTTCTAGCTAGTGGTATGTACGAACTTCAATCAATGTTGGTGTCCTTTGTCATCATCAAAGGGTACATAGCAGGTGCTTTGTCGCGCGCACATGGCTTTAGCCGCGGATGTGCAATTATAGTAACGTTGGATGTGACATATATTGGCTAACCAAAAAAGTAAAAACAATTTCATTGTTCGAAATGTTTCTGTTTGCGGTGAACAATAAATACCAGACGTGTTAGAAATATTAAGTCTCAATTGATAATAAAAGGACCTCTAGTTCCCTTATTACAGTTTATTCGGATGTGAAAAGATACAAAACTTTAGTAGAATAAGTGTTCGATTGTTATTGAAATGTAAAAAAAATTACACACCTAAAATTAAAAACTAAAAAGGGCTAACAAATATAAAATTTGTGAGTCTTTGATTGAGTGTTGATTAGTTTCTTCTGTATTTTCTTCTTCTATTTATAGTGTCAGAGTAGCGATAGCCTTTTCCTTGAAACTTAGAACGTTTTGTCGAAGAATCAAGGATCTCGCGAAACTCATGGCGCAGTCTTTATTTCACACTCTCTATTTTGATAACCAACCCGTTTCATCAAGATACTTAGGCATAGATTTTGGCATTAATTAAGATCGTGTCTTCGTGCCAACAATCTAATATTTGCACTTGACGGGATTTCGGCATGTTTATTTATTGTAGCATTTATTAAGCCTCAGGATCGGCTCCTTTCATTTATATTGGGCCTGACGCTTCAATTACTTAGCCCAATTAGCCTTGTGACCTATTTGAGCGATATTTTATATTTAGCTCAAACAATGCCCCTGTGTGCCAATGGCTGGTAACATAAGCCACGTGGCATGTTTGAAAAAACTGAAACATCACTTTGCTTCTGAGCGCCCTTTGCTAATATAAACTCACTTCTTTTCTTCACTTCTTTTGCTCTTTCTACTATTTCTTAAACTTTAAGTATTTAATCTTTTGCATTCTTCTTACCTTAACTCTTAAATGGCATCCTCTGGTTCTGCCACTTCTTCTATTGCTGCTTCATCTTCCACCCCCATTGGGAGTTTACTTGATTCTCTAGCAACTATTCAGAATCTCATTACCCCACTCAGAGGGTTTGTGATGATACGTATTTAGTGGTCTGAAAATCCTTTTTTCCCCTAGATTGGTTCCTCATTTTAATAGTTGTTTATTTTTTTTACAGGAGGATTCTTTATTCCACGAATCGATGGCTTTCTGGTAAGTTTCTCATTCCTCATGTTTAGCCCTTCTGTTTTATTGGAGAAGTATGTTAACTGTGCTTTGTTTTTCTTTTCCAATACTTCTCCTTAGAGCTTTTAAATCTCCAATAAAAGTGACGTCGAGTATCTGACCATCTCTCCCGACCTTTTCAAAGTCACGGCCCCTACTCAGCCAAATCCATAGCCACTGACCTTCCTTTGCAACCTAGTCTTAGCCCAGACAACTTTGCCCTTCCCTGAGTCGTCCTACAGAAAACTCAGGAATTGGCCCAGGTCTCTTGGCTCTTGGGTCAACTAGGTAAGGTGCTTGAAGTCGCAAGTGGAAGGAGATGGGTTTGCATGACCTAATCTAGCTATCCCTAGCCAACGTCAATGTCCCCATCGAACTTCTGATAGCCCTCCTAAGCTTTTAGGCTTTGGGCTACAACGCCTTCATCTTTGAGCTCAGCCTTATGTCCCTCACACTATGGGACGTTTTCATGTCCTAGGGTTTCCCATCACCGAAGAGGAGAACTTCTATGCGATCTCCATGAAGCATGACTCCTACACTGCCCTGCCTGTCGATTTGGAGAGTAAGATTAAGAGTGCGGGCTCCTACACAAAGATTATAGAGTTATTCTCTAAGAAGCCATTCATTGAGCCTGTCATTGCCACGGATCATCTAGTCTTCATATAGATCCTACTGAGCTAATGAATCTTGGCCCTGGAGGAAGGGAAGCCCATGCAGCTGCACCTGAGGATCACCCAGTCCCTACTCTGTAGCAACCAAATAGCCTTGGGGACTAAGTTTCTATGCCACCTTTACGATGACATGAAGGAGTCGCTAATAAAGAAACCCTTCAGCAACTTCTATGGTCCTGTCTAGTTTTTGAAGTTATGGAAGACAGCCTATTTTCAACTTCTTCGATGGGAGCCTTTCCTAGATGATTCATGCACTAACCACTCCTTCACTTATCTCCTAGATGGTCATTCACTGACTGACTCGAAGAACTTCTTTGAGTTCTTCAGTCAGCAAAGCTAGTCCTTAAGGAAGACCTTAAAAGCCTTTAACATTCTGAATTGCCGCCTCCCTACCTAGTACAAGCATATGGTAGAACATAAGAACAAGCCCGCCAAGCTACTCAATGATGAGGTTTTCCTCTCGGCCATGACTCTGAGGAAGATGTGGCTGCCATACACTAGCTCTTCCTCTAAGTCTTTGAGGGTCTACTTGGAGTCTTATCATCCTTAACTGGTAACGGGTCAATTTGAACTGAGCCAATGCATCCTTCAGGGCCTGTCCCCCTAAATTAGTGTAGAGTTGTTGGATAGGAAGGCTATCAACTAGATAGTCATTCCACACACCACTCAGAGGCAGTGTAAGGTGAGACTTATAGATAGAGATGCTTGCCTTTGCTTTAATAAGTGGTGGCCCTAGCACTTTAGGCATATAATAAAAAGCCATACCAGTAAGTATTACCTTTCATGTTTGTCTTGGTTTTCTTTCTTTTATCTCATACCCTAGTCTAATCCTGTCTTTATTCTTGTAGGCCGTGATTGGACACAATCTCACGTGTTGATGACATTCTTGAGGGGAAACATTGACGACCCTGTAGCTTTTGAGGCCTAGACGGCCCTATTGTTGAGGATTGTGGTTTAAGGAATAGAGCAAGATGATGCCTCATCCTAATTGTTTGCCCCTTCGGTCTTCAAGAAGCCTAAGGTGAAGAAGATCTCCTCAAGTCATCCTAATAAAGGAGATGGTCCTGACAAGAGGAAGCAAGCTCTATGTCCTTTACCAGATGCTAAGAGGAGAAAGAAGATGATGCCTCCTCCCCTCAACCAACCTTCCTCTACTCCGCTTCTGACCGGCCCTACTCTTCAGAAAGGAAAGCACACGCACAAGTACCAACAGACGATGATCTTGTCAATAGATTCTGATGACAGTAGGGTGAGTCTTCTTTAACATAGGAAGAAGGAGACCCAGCTCCCAGATCCTCGAGTGATCACTTCCCCCGTCTCTGCCAATCTTGAGCCAATGCCCATGGATTCGACTGAAGTCACTTAAGAGGTGGCCCAGGAGGTGATAGAGCATACTGAAGCTTGGGGGGCTGCTATGTCTATTGCAGCCCTAGGTGGTGTTACTGATCTGGAATACATCGAGGCTAAAACCAACTAAGAAAGGGCTTTCACTCCAGCCCCAAGTGATGAGTTGGAGCTTGAAATCTAAGGTCCTGCTTCCACCGAATACCCCAGAATGGTCTTCTCCCCTATCATCTCGATCCTACCCCCCAACTTATCAAGTTCAAGAAGTTAGGGATTCTAAGAAGTCCCTGAAGGCATCTCAGGCAGCTACTATGAATAATGCCTTAGTTGCCCTGGTCTCTCCTCAAGGCGCCTCAACATGGGACAGACTGATTCCTCTACTCTTTTGGGTCGTGTGGAGAAGGTCCTATGCCCAGCAGTACAGTTTGCGTGTACTCCTCCCCCTTCCATGAGCAAAGACAAAGCACTTGTGGACCCAATTTAGGTATTGACTTGTTCTGCTCTTATCCCTCTAGTTCCAGCTACTTATCCATCTGGTCTTGAATTCCTCATAGCACTTCTGCCACAAGTCTGTTGGATATGATCAGTAGGTTGGGTTTGCCACTTCCTAACTTTGAGCCAGGGCGCGTGCTGTTGCTACCTGTTGTCATCAGTACTACATGCTCACGATGTTCAGCTGCTTCAGCATCAGGCAATAAGTGTTCTGACCCTGCATGCACAAAGGTCCTTTCTGGTTTATGAGAACTAGCACTTGTTTTATTAATCTTTTTGTTTTTTCATGTCCTTGTTATCTTTATTACACAGGTCCCGCTGGACATGCCAAAAATTATTCACAGTGAACAACAAATACCAGGCATGCCAGAGACACTGAGTCTCGATTGATAACAAAAGAGTCCCAAGCTCCCTTACTATAGTTTACTTGGATGTAAAAAGATATAAGGCTTTAGTAGAACAAGTGTTTGATTGTTATTGAAATGTGAATAGATTACAGACCTAAAACTAAAAATTAAAAAGGGCTAACAAATGTAAAATTTGTGAATCTTTGATTGAGTGCTAACTAGTTTCTTCTGTATTTTCTTCTTCTATTTATAGTGTCAGAGTAGCAATAACCTTTTCCTTGAAACCTAGCATGTTTTGCTGAAGAATCAAGAATCTTGCGAAACTCATGGCACGGCTTTTATTCCATACTAACATAAGTTAGGTTGATTTATTTGAATTAGACTTAAAATATCCTATTTCTTCTAAAAACTTATATAGTCAAGTCTAACTCTAACACCTTCAAACTTTGAGTTTATTTAGACTAACGCAAATATCCAAAACTTTTTAATTTTTTTAATTGATTTTAATTTTTAAATAATTTTAAGCATAAAATATTATTTTGAATTTAAAAAAATTAAATAAAAAAATAATAACTTATCAACTTTGTACTTAAGTAACTCTGTTACTGTTTTGTCATATTATGTGTAATTTATTCATGAACGTTTCTTTTATTTATACATTAAAGTCTTAATTGTTTAAATATTGCTCTTACTATGGTCATATATAAATATTTTATATATTTTAATTAAATTATATTATTTTAATTATGATTAAGTTTATCTCAATTCAATCATAGTTAGATCACTGACTTACATTGGCCTAATTAGTTTAAATTTTTTAATAATTTTTGATAAATTATACTTTTCAATTTTAAGAATATCAGAAAAATTGTCATCATTATATTATATAAAATAAAATCATTTAATTATGAGTAAAATACTATTTTTTAAATTATTTTTTTAACTTTTATATTGTTTAACCCCTACATATAAGGGGTATTTACTCTAATTTATTCTTAATTTGTAACCAAGTCTAGTGTAGATGATAATTAGATGATTATTCAAGAATATTATTTTATTTATTATGTTTATCTAATAGTAGAGCTGAGAATTTGTACATGTGAGAATTCATACATGCTCAATTTTTATTTTTAAAACTATTTTTAATTTAATTTTTACTTTAAAATTAATTATCTTATTTTATAAAAAAATGTAAAATATATTTTTTGTATACTCAAATGATATATAGGACTTAAAACTTTTTTTTAAAAATAATTTGGCCTTAAAATATAAAAATAAATATTAAAATATATTTTAAATATTATTTTGAGATATTTTATTAATTAAAACAATAAAAATATGAAAATATAAATATTTTTAATTTTTTTAAAAAATAACTATAGTAATGCACTCAAATGTATAGTATTCAATATAAAATGATATAAAATTTAAAGAATTAATTAAAAGTTATTATATTTTATATGTTTTTTAAAAATATTTTTTAATTTGGGTATTCGGGTCAAGCAGGAACCTAATCAAACTTGGCTCGAATAGATCCGAACATTAAAAAAATATTATTTTTTGATCTCCGATCCTAAATTTTTCTCGACGGCGACAGGCAAGCCCAAATTATCACTCTAGTAATTTTGTTTTCTGTGTCAGTTGAATGAGCAATGAGTAATTATTGATGTCATCATTCATTTTGTTTTATTAAGTGAATAATTAAAAAGAGGAATGACATTTGGTTGAGAAACTAGTAATTAAGAGTAATGTAATTCGGTTGAGAAAGTCACAAATTTAACAAATAAAATTAAGTAACTAATATGTCTTATTAATGCATTAACTTCAATTGAAGGAGTTATGAATTTAATAAGTAAAGTTTAATAATTAATAAGTTATTTTGAGGAAATAATAAGTAAAATTACATGACTAACAAGTAATGCAATTTGGTTGAGAGTGTCACAAATTTAACAAGTAAAGTTAAGTATTTAACAAGTCTTGTTAATAAATTGACAAGTAAAATTATGTGAGTAACAAATAATGCAGATTAGTTACAAGAGTCATGTATTTAACAAGTACAGTTAAGTAATTAATAAGTCATTTTGAGGAATTAACATGTAATTTTACTTATTAATTACTTAACCTTACTTGTTAAATCCATGACTCTCTCAAGGCCTCAATTAAACTACATTATTTGTCAATTGCATAACTTTGCTTGTTAATTCATTAACATGACTTGTTAATTATCTATATTTACTTGTTAAATTTGTGACTCATACAACTGAACTACATTACTTGTTAATCACATCATACCACTTATTAATTCCTCAATATGACTTGACGATTACTTAACTTCATTTGTTCACTTGGGAATCTGTTTGAAAACTTGGTTTACTTTAAAATAACAAGTTGAGATAGTGTTATAATAAATGAAGCTAGGATTTTAACAAATTATATTCATATTATAAGAAGGGAGTGGTTTGGGTTTAGTTTATTTTACACACACACACATAATTTTGTGCATTATATTACTAAAAAGCTTAGGTGGCTTTTCAGATGATTTGCTATCAAAACATAATTTCCATTAAGTCCCTTAGTCCCACAATGAAATTTCAAAATCTATTGTATGTGATTTGAAGATATGTTAGATCCATGGTTTTTTATTGAAATTCTCTCAAATACATAACTTGATAATTTTTTAGTGCTAATGAAATTCAATGGCCACAATTGAGACATTCATTAAGTGATGATTGAATTTAGGCCACTTATTGAATTCAAATCCCACGAGAGTGTAGTTGATTAAGATTGAAGTTATCAAACCCACGAGAACATTGTATTTTTAAAAATTTAAATGAAAGTATATATTTTTTATCATGTTAGATTGTTTAGATATTTGAGAGTAATTATTTTAAATGATGAAATTAATGGAGATATTATACACAGTAAAATTGACTTTCAGTGGTTGAAAGTTGCCATTAAAAAAAATCATTATAATGTCATCCCATCGTTGATTCTATATACAGTAAAAATAAAAATCACCGCTAAATGCACACAATTAGGGTCTGTTTAGTTGGAGGTAAATGGAGGGGAGGGGAGGGGCTCCATTTCTCTCATTTAGTTCAAATTTTTTGGAGGGGAGGGGAGCCAAAATTGGGGTTTTTTGGAGGGAGAGTTAAATTTGTTAACTAATTTACCCTCATTATTTTTATAAAATTATGATATTGCCCTTGAAACACAATAAACACGGTTTGTCTCACAGAAGCTCAGTCTGGCTTTCTTTTTATCGCAGAAGCTCGATCTGTCTCATCATGGGTCTCTTTCTCGCTTTCTCAGAGCTCTCGGTCTGTTGAAGATCTCGCCGTGCGTCTGGTCTGCTGTGTTCGAAGTCCCACCGTGCATCTTGTCTAGAGTGGTCGGAGCTCCCGCCGTGCATTATCCTATTAGGTCCTCCTCTTCGAAGCTCTCACTGTGCATTGTCAGGTCAGATTTTTCCTCAATCTACTTGATTTGTATTTAATTTAAGCTTTGTCCTGATTTTCTTCTTCATTGTTCGTTCTTTTCTTTCCATTTGGACCCTATTCTAAGATCTGTGGTTGTTTTCTTTCCTCATTCTATTTTCTTCGTTCTTTGTTCTATTTTGAGATGTAATAATATGCGTGACTTTGCTCTTCGTTCTTTGTTCTAGTTGTTCTATTCTGTTCTGTTTTGTTATCTTTGTTCTTCGTTCTTCGTTCTTCATCAAGGAATCCTTGAGATTGCTAAGTTTGGGATCTTTGTTCTTTGTTCTTCTGTTCTTTGTTCTAATTTGCAAATATATGTTTTTGTGATTAAATACTTTTCTTCTCTGTTCATAGTACAAAGCCTCTCATTCAGCTAATTTTGTTGCATGGAAATTATTGAAATGATTTCTTCATTTTTCGTTCTTCTGTTGCATAGTAATGTGATTAAATACTTAAGTTTTAGGTTTTGATTTTATATAGAAAAAGAGTTGTTGTCATGCTGCATGTTGCCATCGTTCCCAAGACTCTTTCATGGTCTGTAAATGAAATTAATTGGACTAGTTAGAAAGGCCCACCATTTTCTTTAATTTGTGGTGCTTAGTCACCGAAATTTTATTTTTTGCTCATACTATATATGATTATTGTTTTCTATTGATGAAACTGAATCTTTTGCTCTTATTTATGATAATTGTGGCTTGTTTATTGATTTCCATTATTCTTCTTGGTTGCTTTATTAGATGAGTAAGGAATCTGAATATCTTTTACTGATACAACATTGGTTTGAATTGCGTCGAAGAGCACTAGCTCTTCTTGCTTGTGTCCTTGTAAAAGTATGTGCAAGTGAGATGTGTTCAAAAAAATAAGTTACAGTTTGAGTGGCAAGAGAGAAATGGTACATGATAATGAGCCGAATTAGTGATTGTCCCTCTAGTCGAAATATCATTAGAATGACTCCTAGAACTTTTTTAGAATTATGTGGTATGTTAGAAAGAGAGGCTGGCCTGCAACCCACGCGCTGGTCAAGTGTGGAAGAAATGGTTGCAAAAACTCTATATATATTGACACACAATGCAAAAAATCGTGAAGTTAATTTTTGGTTTAAACGTTCTAGTAAGACAATTAGTTGCCATTTTCATCAAGTTTTGACAGCTATCATTGACTTAGAAGAAAAATTTCTTGTTCAACCTAATGGCTCAACTATCCTTCCTGAAATTGAAAAAGATAAGAAATTCTTCCCATATTTTAAGGATTGTGTCGGTGCTATTGATAGAACACACATACGAGTCAAGGTGCCTTCTTTAGATGCTCCTAGATACCATGGTAGGAAGGAATTTCGAACATAGAATGTGTTAGCAGCATGTATATTTGATCTAAAGTTCACTTATGTGCTCCCTGGATGGGAAGGTACTGCATTTGACTCAAGAATCATTAAAAATGCATTAACACGAGAAGATAGGCTTATAGTTCCTGAAGGTAAATATTTTACCAATTTTGATAAATTTTAAATTTGTGATTGTAAAATTATTATAGTAATTATTTTCCTTTATGATAGGTAAATATTACCTTGTCGATGCTGGATTCATGTTAACAAGAGGACTTATAACACCTTATCGAGGAGTCTGTTATCATTTGAAAGAATATTCAAAACGGAATCCCCCCCAAAATTATAGAGAGTTATTTAACCTTCGACATGCAAAGTTACGTAATGCCATTAAACGTGCTTTTGGTGTTTTGAAAAAAAGATTTTTCATTCTATCCAATGCAACTGAACCTACATGTGAAATCAAAGCACAAAAAATGATAATATATGTATGTTGCATTCTTCATAACTTCCTTGTGAGTATGGACCCTATTGAAGATCTTTTAGAGGAAGTTGATGCTGTTCTTGCAAGAGAAAACCATTCAAATGATAGTAACCATGCTCAAAGAGGGGAAAATAATGAGGTTGCTCAAGGTGAACTTATTAGAGAAAATATAGCCAATCAGATGTGGGCAGATTATCAGGAACATCTGGCTACTCTTGAGGATGAACCTGATGATTGAATTTTGATTTTCTCAATAAGTTAGAATCTATTGTATTATTATAAACATTTGAATATGTTGTATTATTACATTGACTTATATTGAGTTTAATTAAGGTTTGATCAGATATTGAAATTTATTGTTTTATTGACTTTTATTTGCTTTGTATTCTTTGTTTAGTTTGCCATTGAAATTTGATTAGCTTTTCATATTGGGATTGTTATTATGTGATTATATTGTTATGTGATAGGGTGGCACCAAACAATAATAAGGAGATTGTGAACTGGACAAGATTAATGGATGATGCCCTTGTTGATGCTTTCATGAATGAATATAATGAGGGTCACAAAGTTAATGGCACTTTTACAACTACAGCTTATGATAACATATGTAAATATTTGAGTGTTTTATTCGGTAAACAAATTGATAAGGAAAAGGTGAAAAATCAATGGAAGACTTTAAAGAGAAAGTTTTCAGATATTTATGACATTTTCAAAAGTTTGAGTAGGTTCGCTTGGAATTCAATAACTCAAGTATGGGATGCTGAGCTTGAAATTTAGGATACATTAATTGAGGTAAATTTCTTACATATGCATTGATTATATTATTCTTTTGTAATTTCCTACATATTCATAGCTATACTTGTTTAATGGTCTTTGAAAATGAAAAAGTGTGCATTTACAATTGAATTGTTTTTGTAATTTTACTTGTTTTAGGCTAAACCTAAAGCAGCATTATGGAGAACTACTCCTTTTCCAAACTATGAAAAAATGATGATATTATATAGAGTAGATAGAGCTAATGGAGATAAGGGTGAGACAGCACGTGAGTGGAGAAAGAGACGTCGTTCTCAGGAAGAAGTCACTGAAACCGTCAATGACATTAACAATTTTGTCTCATAAAATAGAGTCATAATTAATGTTGAGCTTGATGGACAAGAAAACTCATCGAGACAAGAAAACTCACCTGACCAAGAGCGCTCACCTACTATTAATAGTACATGTAGCAAGAAGACAAAGAGGGTATCTACGGAGAAGGAGGCTAGTCTAAATAAGTCGACGAGAGCAGTGTCAACTATGGCTGAGGTAATTCAACAAGAAAATGTAATGATAGGACAAAGTTTCAAGGTGCCACAATTGTCAGGTGAAGAAATTTAAAAAATGCTTGAAGAGTGTGGGATTGATGCTACAAGATTACTTGACATATATTGGTTTCTTATGGCTGATAATGATAGGCTTAGAACAGCAACTCAATGTCTAGCACCAGTATGGAAGGATGTGATAATGAGGATATTTTATAGTTCTAATTAGATGATGACTTTTATTGATAATTTTTGTACATTTTATTGGCTAGATGCTCAAAATTTGGTGCTTAAGCATGATCAATATGTTAGATACTATTGTCCAATATATTTTGTTATTAATGATAAAAATTATTGCTCAATTGTTATTAAGGTGTCTTGTGCAATTATTGGGGGTATAAAATCATTAGTTTCATTGATTTACTCATAAGATTATTTAATAGTATTATTTAATTTACTTAAAAAAATTGACAAGATTTAGGTAATTTAAAAAAAATTATACAAATTGAGTTTATATGTAAAATAGATTTGTGTAATAAAATGTTAAAAAAATTATTATTGTATAAGGATATAATAGTAATTTAATTATTCCCTCGCCTCCCCTCCCCTTCCTTCAAACTAAAGATAATCTTAATGGAGACAGATGTCGCCGAAGAAAGGAAAAATAATCACCATTAAAAATTAGTCACCATTAAAAATTAAGAATTTGCAGCGACATTCCAAAAAATGATATTATTTTTAGGGAAAATGACAATCAAGTCCCAAAGGATCAATTTTATACTAGTTAAGTCCCAACTAATTTTAAAAGGCCAATCAAGTCCCATGCTATTTTTTCCCAATCAGAATTACGAAGGAAATGACAAAAATGCCTCTATGAGTAAATATAACATGTACACTCATCAGCTCTAACATTTCCCTCCCGATTTATCTCTTTCCCTCCATTAATAAGAGCTGCATGTAAGTGGTAGAGCTGTACGTTAAAGAATACCCATTCCTGAAATAGAGTTATGCTTGGAAGAGGTGAGTTGCCTTAATTATTGACTCAAGGAAGCTTAAGGAGTTGTGCTGGTGTGTGCAAACAGGTTTTTTTTTTTTTTTTTTTTTTTTGCAAATCCTTGCATCTGTACAAAAAGGTTTACTCCATGAAGGTTTCATTTCTTGCAAAATGGCTTTCGTAAGGAAAAATATGGAACAGTTTTCTACAACTGAACATGAAAGATTTTTTTTTATTTCACATTTCTAAATATTTGGCATGAAGATTCGACATTTTGCAACTAA
The DNA here is from genome assembly GCF_029017545.1 of Prosopis cineraria. NCBI lineage: Eukaryota > Viridiplantae > Streptophyta > Magnoliopsida > Fabales > Fabaceae > Prosopis > Prosopis cineraria. The sequence continues at coordinate 12,467,041 of NW_026555332.1, read as the reverse complement.
AAAGTGTAAGAAATTACTATCGAGTGTCCATATTTTAAGATAGAACGCTGTCATTGTTTAATTGATGCGAAAATCACTTATGTCAAAAGTAACTTGTTTCTAAGTGATATATTATTACATTTTATTTTGTTTCTTGTAGGTTGATATTATTGGGTACGATAGAAAGTAGTTGTTTAAAGAAAATTTTTTGTTATTTTTATTTTGGTGGAGATATTGTAAAAGATATGCATGGGACAATGCATTATAATGGGGGGAGTTGTAATGAAAGAATGATTAGAGAAAGAATGTCTCTTGAAGGACTTGTTAGATTGATTTCATCATACTTGAATTGTGATTTAAATAGAATAGAGTTGAAGTACATAGTGAAGTTTGATTGCAATGCTCTTTTAGACCTTAAAGATGATGAAGGGATAAATCAATTAATGAAATTGAATGATAATTTTACTCCTGTGTACATCATTGGGAAGACACAGTAAAGTATAAAGGCAACAAGAGATTCAATTGATGGGTAAGTTTTTTTAATAGCTACATAATTAATATTATGTTAATATGAATATGGATGGTAGTAATAAACATGATTTGAATGAAAATACAGAGCAGGATGTTCAGCTAAGAATTCACATGCTACACAAGATCTTGAAGTTCTACCATGTGCAATACAAAGTATCCCAACACTAATGCCTAAACTAAATGTAATAAAGTGGAAGGATTTGCTAGTAGGACCTGGGTAGATTTTTGCGAGTGCTGATGATTGTAGATAAGCAATCTATAAATATAGTATTGCACTATGCATGTTATCTTCATAGTTCATAGGAGAAAATATACAATGGCACTATGCATCATGTTGAGACCCATGAGACGTCAAAGCCAAATACATTGACAGTATCTAAACTCATAAGCCAAACCTTTTTGCTGCCTCCTAAAACATCTCGATCAGCTGGCAGACCTCGTCATGTGAGGATTGAGTCTCAATATAAATAGAAGAAGGTTTATCATTGTTTTCATTGTCATGAAGCAGGTCGTACACGCAAGAGGTGTAGAAATCTAAATCCAAGTTGATGTTATTGTAAATGAATTACCACATGAACTTGGATTTGGGTGATATATATATATATATATATGGGTAGTTTTAGATCAAGTTAGATTTGGTTAACATATATAGGTTTTTATACATATATATTGGTAGTATTAGGGGATTTTTTTGATACATAGCAACCCCTTTTTTATAAATCCAAGTTCATGCTTTTGTGTATGTGGACAACTGATATGTGCAGATGCATTAGATGAATTAATACATGCAACTTATATGTACAATTCATATCTTCTGTAATCACTAAAAGTGTGTTGTCTTAAAATTTCAAACAGAGGTTGCAAATTATTTGTAAGGCAGTTGCAAAATTTGATATGTCAATTGTAAATTATTAGAGCCATGTCCTAAAATAATTTGGTAGCTTTGCAAGTTTAAGAATTCAAAAGTTATTCCACCCAAAATTTTGAGAATGAGTTGCAAATTATTCGTAAGGAAGTTGCAATATTTAATATGTTAGTTGCAAATTACTGGAGTCATATCCTAAAATAATTTGATAGCTTTGCAAGTTCAAGAATTTAAAAGTTATTTCACCCAAAATTTTGATAATAAGTTGCAAATTATTTGTAAGAGAGTTGCAAAATTTAGTATGTTAGTTGTAAATTACTGGAGTCATGTCCTAAAATAATTTGGTAGCTTTGCAAGTTCAAGAATTCAAAGTTATTCCACTCAAAATTTTGAGAAGGAGTTGCAAATTATTCATAATAAAGTTGCAAAATTTGGTATGTCAATTGCAAATTACTGGAGCATTATCCTAAAATAATTTGATAGCTTTGTAAATTCAAGAATTCAAAAGTTATTCCACCTAAAATTTTGAGAAGGAGTTGCAATTTATTTGTAATGAAGTTGCAAAATCTAGTACGTCAGTTGCAAATTACTGGAGCCATGTCCTAAAATAATTTGATAGTTTTACAAGTTCAAGAATTCAATAGTTCTTTCATCCAAAATTTTGAGAAGGAGGTGCAAATTATTTGTAAGAAAGTTATAAAATCTGGTGTCTCAATTGTAAATTACTGGAGCATTATCCTACAATAATAACTTTAAAAATTCAATAGTTCTTCCACCCAAAATTTTGAAAAGAAATTGCAAATTATTCATAAGCAAGTTGCAAAATCTGGTGTCTGAATTACAAATTACTGGAGTGTTGTCCTAGAATAATAAATTTTTTAAAAATTCAATGGTTCTTCCATCTAAAATTTTGACAAGCAGTGGCAAATTTGTCTCGAGCTAGTTGCAAAACTAGGTACCTAAGTTGCTTGACAACTTAATTGATTGGGTATAATGTCTAACTTGAACATTATAAATACGTTTCAATATTAGAAGTTGGAAATAAAATTGTGAAAACAAATTACAGAGTTACAAAGTTGCAAACTTGATTAATTGGGTACAATGTATAACTTCAAACTTAAAATCCATTTGAGCATGTCATCACTTGTACAAACTACATAATCCCCCTTCAGCTAAGACACTCAGGGAAAAAAATTGAAGAAGAAGCAATTTCTGCATAATCAAAATAGTGAATGTTGATAAGGATCAGACTCTTCAGCTAGGCAAATGCATCACACCCATCAAAGATTAATGACCAAAATAGATAGCAGATTAATGACCTAAGTAACTGATCACTTATGGCAGAGAAAAGACATCAAACAGGACTATAATAGAGATGACAGATAGCTTTATTGGATAGCTCAGGGAAGAGACGACAGAGAGCTTTACTCACTTGCAATGAGACAGGGAAGAGACGATAAACAAGGTAGGGAAGGACGAGACGACGAACAGGGCAGGGAAGAGTAAAAAAGGAGAAACCTCACATTTTCATCAGCCAAATAAGGGTATTTCAATCATTTTTTATTTTATTAAAATGTTACTCAAGGATTTAGAAACTTAACTGGCCTTTCAGAATGTCTTGGAATTTACTTTGAATAAAATTAATTTTTTGAGACTTAATTGTCATTTTCTCTTATTTTTATCACCTGCCACATGCCTCTACATCACCCGTACCTGCTCGCTACATGCCTTTTGTAGCCTTGCTCCCCGCATCACACGTCTCATCACGCTGCAATTTCATGCTACTTCGGTGTGAAAATGACCCGTACCTGAATTGAACACGCGACGACGAAAGGGAGGCAGAGGATGAGGCGCGCCTGCAATTGAAACCAGCTTGTCCTTAATTGACCTTCTTTTATATATAGCTATATAATAATAAATTGCTTCACATAACAATACGTTGGAGATATAACTTTTAAGGCAACGTGAATACATTTTTTTTTATTTTATGTAATTTATATATATATATATATATATATTTTTATTTTTATATAGATTAAATTGTTAATTGTTAATATTACAATGTAATTTAATTAAAATTTCTATTATTAATAAGTATATGAGTTAAATAATTATATAAATATTCAATGAATCGATCACTATTATATATACTTTGTCCGTTAAAAAATATAAGGCATTTTTAACTGAATCTCACCTTCTAATAAAATGATTACCTACTTTTAAACTAACCATATTTTTTCATAGTTATCCTTATTAAATATCCTATAATAAATATAAAGTCATTATTAATAGGGGCATTTAAAAAAAAGGCAATGATTATACCTCAAAAGACTAAAATGTCTTATATTTTTAAACAGAGGGAGTATTATTGTTAAATAGAATTTAATAAATTTAACAATATTATATGCAACTTTATACTCTTCCTTTCGAAAATGTAAGGCATTTTTTTAGGAATTAAATATTAAAAAATATAAGAAATTTTTAGTATTTTAAGATATAATCATTGCATTTTTTTCACAAGTGTCTCTAATAAATAAATCACTTTATATTTATTTTAGAGTGAAATACACTATTAAATAAAGGTAAATATGAAAAATGTAATGTTAGTTTAAAAATAAGTAATTACTTTGTTAGCGATGGGATTCAATTAAAAATGCTTTATGTTTTTTAATGGAGGAGTAAATATTTACATCATAAAAGACAATGTCCTTTATTATAATTTACATATCTAAAATTAATTTTGGTTATAAAATATACAAATATTTTTAGTTTTATCAAAATTAATTTTAAAAAATAATATCCAAACATAATCACACTGTAACTTAATCAATTGTAATTAAAATTAATCATATTAATTAATTTTTTTAATCAATTATACGCAACTGATAGGGGTGTTCACGAGCTCGATTTGGTTTTGGGCAAAAATCAAACTAAACCAAACTAATCGGTTCACTCATGATTGAGACTTGATTGATTTTGTAGGAAATTGATTTGATTTGGTCTTGTTTTCGATTTGGTTCTGGTTGGTTAAGGTATGGATCAAGTTTCAATGCATTTATTTAATTTTTTTTCTTTTTTTTTTAACTCACACTTAGTATGAGTGTGTCATTTTTTCTTGTAGAATGCATTTATATAGCCACTTGATAGTTGACAGGGTTTTTTTTTTTATTTTCTTCTGACCATTTTTAACAGCTGAAGAAACTAATAGCAAAGTGATTGTGTCAAAAGCGTGGGAAGTGGTGACATAAAATTAAAACAATTGATATCATTATGATATATTATAATAAAATTGCCTAAACGTAATAAAAAAAATCCCCGATTCAATTAATATTTACATTAGTCAAGAAAATTAAAATTTAATCCTACATCACTGATTATGTGCTGGTTTTATGATTCTGTAACCAATGGTTTAATTAATTCACTCCAAACAAATTAATTTAATGAGAACTTTAATTAATTTAAGAAGCATTGATTAATATTAAAAACAAGTAAATTTATTAAAATATGATCCATAATTTACTCGCTTATATATATATATATATATATATATTGGGCAAACTGAAGATCGTGTGTTAAATTAAAATTCCTCAGTAGAACACAAATGAAATTATCGAAACATGCAGCCAAATGACAATAATTAAAAAAAATACAAATACAAGAAACACAAACTAAAGGACGCTACCAACAATACAAGAATCCTGCCACTAAGAGTTCTTCGGGCAGACTACCAAAAAATTAAAGAAATATATCAAAAATGAAAATGTATAGAAGAAATATACTAGACAAGAAAAAGAAAGGCAGATGAAGAAGTTTTACTAAATGAAGGAGCAGAAAAGATGAAATAGAAAAGAAATATAACCAATGATGAAGAAGACAAAACACAGATGAAGAAGTTTTAGAAGACAAAGAGGTAAAGCTTTGCAAAGATGAAAATAGAGGTTGAGTACGCTTCCACAGGCAGCGAGAATTCGGTGCACACAGTGCCAATGGAAAAATGAGAGAGAAGATCAATAGCAAATGCAAAAAAACAAAGGATTGAGTACAAATTAAAATTGAGGAGAGAAAGAGTAATATATGGGTATTCCCACCGTTTCTAATAGAACCGTGAAAAAATCTTCTAACAAAAAAGATATTTTTCCATGATTGCTGAGAAAAACCGTGGGAATTAGCAAGTGTGGGTATTCCCACGGTTTTATTTAAAATAATGGGAAAATAGTAAATTTTTTTTAAAAAATTACTTTTCCCACAGTTTTCAAGGGAAACGTGGAAAAAGCCATGGTTAATAAAAACTAAGGAAACTATGGAAAATAAACCGTGGAAAATGCATGGTTTTTCAGTCATGTATATGCGTCTTCAAATCATTAATTATTAAAAATTGATGAAATTGCAGGCATCTTTTGAATTATATAATTTTAGCTTTCTAACACTTAATCAAAGTATGTTTATTATGAATTTATGATAACATTTGAGCGTTAGTTTTTGCAGAAAAATTTAAAACAAAGTTACTTACTCTAATTTGCAAAAAATTACTAAGAACAATAACCTTTTATTGTCAAATATATACAATAGCATTTTTCCTAATTGTAGACACTGCTTAACAAATTATAGACAATATTAAACTAATTGTAACATATTTTGAACCATCAATTTATAGATAACTAGATTTAGGAAAGAGAAAAAAATGTAAACAAATTTAGAAAAATATATAAATTAAATATAATAAGACTTGGCTCGATTTAGTTCAAATTTCAAAAACCAGACTAAACCAATTGGTTTTGCCAAAAGAAAAGCCATACCAAACCTTATTTATAATTGATTTTGATCGGTTCATATTGGTTTGGTATAGTTTGGTTTGATGTTATTAGTTTAGATTGGTTTTAGACACCCTTAACAATTGAAATCCAAATATACCTAGTAGCTTCATGAAGAATGCTAGTCAATAGCTACAAATTTCTCTTAACTTTAACATTTTATTTTGTAACTAAACTTTCCTTACTAGTTTGAATTGAAATAAATATATGCAAATTTTTAGCATAATATAAAGCTATTGCAATGGAGTTCTTTTTGAAAAAAAAAACTAAAATTATAAATGAAAATAATTATAATATATAATATTACAATCTAAATTACATTTAAGGAAAAACTTGTATACTTAACCTTATATAATTAAGGTACATTTTTTCAATTAAATTAAGACATATATATTTTTTATATATTATTTATTCCATAAAAAATTTATTTATATGATCACAATACAATCACAAATACTTCGAAAAGATTAAGACTCAATTCATGAATGTTCTTATTAGGGTTACAATACAGACAAGCCCTTACTCACTATATGGATGATCATATCTCCTTTATATTCTTCTTATTTCTCTAACATGAAACCATGGGTGATAATACAATGGAATAGTCTATAATCCATAACTTTCCTAGCCTAAACACTAGCTTGTGATGGGATTACCTGACCAAAGCCCACCCAACTCACTTATGGAACATGGTTTCCCCCTATTTCTCACACTATGGGGTATCATACACCCTAAACTAGCTTCCTTGTTGAACTAGTAGATAGTTAGCTAGGATAGAGTCCCTCGTTGAACCAATGGGACACCCTCGTTGAACAAGTAGGATAAAATGAATATAATCAATCCAGGCAAGCCATCACTCAGATGGGAGCCCTATCACGTGAATTTAATTCTCTACTCCTCTTTCTAGGTGAACTCCTACCTCTCATAATTATGCAATGCATATCCATGCAAAATTCACATTTAACAAAATTCATAGAACTTCACCCTTTTATGAATCATTGAACTTCAAATTTTAAATTCATTGTAACTCACACTTTCACAATCATTGAACTCCATACATTTCTAAATTATTAAACTCCTATCAAATTAAATCATTGAACTCCTCAATTTAACTTTTCATTGAACTCCACAATACACAATTCATTGAATTTCCCCAAATTCATAGTCATTGAATTAAATAAAATTATCACTTCATAGTGGGTTTTTCAATAAACAAGCCACATTTGCAATTTTAACCCTTTTCACAATTCAATCATCCAATATTACTCAACAAACTAATTAACACATAAAAGTGTCCTCCGGTTACCTCAAACTTTTGAGAGGTCAAAGGTTCTACCCTTCAAATACTCACTCCCAAAGCTTTCAAGAGCTAGAATGGTGCCAAAGGTAGTCACTCTACAAGCATTTACCATGCAAATCATCAATATCCATATTTGTGCTAAATTTTACTAATAACTCCACACTTCTTAATGCTTAAGATTCATTATTGGCTCTTATAAGAGTACCCATAGGGTTTCTTAACTTCCTTTAACCCTCATTAATAACATTGAACTCTTTAATAGTAATTAATGGAACCATATTGTTCCTAACCATCATATTTATGAGAATTTTAAATATTTAATGTCCTTCAACCACTAATCATCATATCATCATAAATACCAAGTTTACTTAGCTCAATATACTCCCATTAACTCTATTTAAGTTAATGGGTTTGGACCCATAGCCTCTATGGACTGAAAAACACCATTATCAACCAAACCCTAACTTCTATCATCAAGAAAATGAAAGAAGAGAGAAAGTTAAGTGTAGGAAGCTTACCTTTGATGTTTAGGAGCTCCAAAATACTCCTAAAACTTAGTCTTCCTAAGCCCTAACACTATTCTTTAACTTCTTTTTAGTTTCTTCATTTCTTCTCTTCTTTGTTGCATCAAATTCGAGACTTATTTCAATAGAAAAGTCACCATGCGTTGTGACGGATGCACAATGCCTCGTGGTGCATGGCACAGAGAGCCTCTCCCCAGGTGTGTTGTCACACATGCATTGCAGCGGCTCATCCACAAGCTGTGACACATAGCATAGAATCTCTTTATTCATAATTTCTCCCTCTTTCATTCTCGGGTGACCTAATTCTCCTTCAAATCCACATTTAGGGCTGAAATTGAGACCAAACATGGTCGTTAGGCCTCTCTAGTCACACACCTCACTAATACACTCTTAATTAATCTGATTAGGCTTAGACAATCTGGTTTAAAGTCGAGAATGTTACATTACATCAAAAAGTTAGATTTTTAGTGGCAATTGTAAAAGTTGTTGAAAATTATCAACTTTCAGCGGTAACTATTTCAAGTTGTTGCTAAAAGTCTTTTTTTTTTAGGTGATATAGGATACAAGTAAAGTGGTTTAAAATAATGAAGAAAGGATACAAGAGTTATTTATGATTAGAAGGTAACTAACAATCTTAAAGGGAAGTTTTATGGAACTGTTATAAAACTAGCCATATTATTTATGGCTACAAATGCACAGTAAGTTTTAAAGGAATAACAAGAGCCTAAAATCAGAGTAGTAGAGATAAGAATGTTGAGATGAATGTATTAGTACAATGAAAAGATAAAATTCAAAGTAAGCATATACAAGAAAAAAGTGGGCATACTATCTATATGTTCGAAATAAGTATATAGTAAAAAATCATCTGAGATGTTTTGGCTATATATATAGAAGGTTGTGGGAGGCACCAATTGGAAAAGTAAAATAAATAGTTTTAACTCTATAAAGAGGGTGAGAGGAAAACCAAAGAGGACATTCATAGAAATTGTTGAACAAAATTTCTTGGTTAAAAATATTTTTAGAGCTTGATTGATGATAGAATATAATGGCATTGTTCAATATCCATATGGCTTACCCCACCTACTACTAGTAGTAATAGTAGTATTTGTTGTTCTTGTGTTTAATTTTAAAATATTGCAAACAAATTTATGAAACATGGAGTATTGTAAATAAAAATAAATATGTTAAAAAAATAAATAAAGCCTTCGGAGTATTTCTACCTAGAAGGGCTCTTGTAGGTATTTACCTATAACAGAGCCGGTAAATGGGTCTAGAAGAACTCCAGTCGTAGGTACATATACTAAAATGCTTTTGAAGTGCTCCCATGCGGCTACGCAGGGAGTACCTCTTTAGAACTCTTGAAGGGTTTTTGTTTTGGAAGTAGTGTGTAATGAATGGGCCTGATCTTAATGTGGGCTTGAACTATAGAGCACTTTATCTTAATGGGCTATATGGTTATTATGGAAGAGCAAAGGTCTGGCTTCTTCTCTCCTTCTTAGATTTTCTGCATCACTGTTGTGATTGTTTTTGTTAGATGACCATAACAGTATGCATATGGGACCATGTTGAATAATCTATGAATGACGAGGTAGATTGCCTTGATTAGTGGCACGTGTTAAAGGTAAAGCTTTGTAGCCACTTATTCTGGGACCATGCTAGCTGCAACTAGGCAGGGGACCAAATTAAAATGGTTGATCGTGAAATTTTGGGTTGTTTCTTTTGATTTCCGTTGTTTCGTATTAAATTTGAAGTTTTGTGGTTAGTAACTCTAGGATCACTTGTTGAGTTGATAGACTATCCGACGCTGAAGTCTGTGATAATAATTTAGTTTAAACAGCATTTTTGCCATTTCAACTATTCATTCATGAGCGACTGGTATTCTAAACTTATATATGATGTAATTTTTTTTTAATATTTGAAAATCATTTAACGGGTGCTCAACTGTTAGAAAAGTTAATTTTAATTATTAATTGACCTATAAAATAACCACAAAAATTATAGAAAAAGACTCATAAAATTATAAATAAGTACTCTATAAAAAATTAAATATCAATTAAGTTCCTAAAATAGTACGATAATTTATAAATCTCTCAAAAATTTATAAGTCCTCCATCAAAAATTTACAGCTAGTGTAAATACACGTTGATTTATAGCTAATAGAGACATTACTTAAATTGTAAATTTCTAAAAAATATATAAATCTCAAAAGTTAATGTATAAATTATGCGTGAAGATTTGTAAAACATATACGATATTTTTTAATTATTTATTTGTGTTATTGCCACCAATTATGATTTGTTAATTTACTTAGTAGCTGGTTAAATTGGTTGGTCAAAATTCTATTGTAATCTTCTACCATAAGTGAGAAATAATATTTGTATCCTAGTATTTATATGTAATTTAGGAGATTTAATTGGTATTAATTTTTTATAGAGTATTTATGTGTAATTTTCTAAATTATTTTATGTAATTTTGAGGTTCTTTTCTTTAATTTTTAAATCAACTAACGATCAAAAATAATTTTTTAACGATAGGAAATTTAATATATCATTTTCAAATGTTGAATGGAGAAATTACAACACATGTACATTTATGACACTAAACACTCTTGAGTGAATAGCTAAGGGGCAAAATTAATTTTTAACTCAAAAAAAATTGAAAGGAAATTAATTATAATTTGCAATGAAAAGTGTTTTAGAGAAGAACAGCTTTTCCGATTACTCTAGGGCCATGCTTGCGTAAAGGAGCAATGATAGATCACTAGAGCATAGGTGTCACTCTTCGGTACTAAGAGCATGATTGAAATGAAATATGAGATAAACTCATGATATTCCATAAGTTTTAATTAACTAAAGATTAAGTTAAAATATCATTAGATAATTTGTATATATTTATAAAGTTTGTAAAGTCTTAAATATTTTGTACAAATTTTGGCAGAATTTTCTCTATAATTTGGGCTTCTTCAAAATTTCTATAATAGTGAAACTTGTTAACTAATCTAGCATAGGAGACTAGCTCCACACTAACAAATTACATGCTAGCAAAATAAAACTAAAACCTAATTACAGTATATGTGGAGTGCTAATTTACAATTTTATAATACAAAATATATTTACATCAAAAGTAACTAAAGCATGCTTCTACTATCTAAAAAGAAATAGAGCCCCTCTATGTTTAGTAGGAGGCACATGGTCAGTTATAATATCTGAGACTAAAGAAATTTTTTGATAAGTAACGTTCCAATTGAAAATATAAATAGAAAGAAGCACCAATAATATCAAAGAAATCTTATTTGAATAAAACCAATAAAATATCAAAGGGCATGCCTTAAATCCGTGTCAAATGACAAGTTCATAAATAATATATCAAGAGAATCAATCACTGATTTTGGAATATTATAGATTAATCAAAAGTTTTACTAACTATACAATATAAAAACATAATCAAAATAATGTCATTTTAAAGATATTGATGTAAAAACAATAAATTTTGGGATCCAATTTAGAAGGGCTTTGTTAAAATGAATACCAAGCATGGCTTGAGGCTGCCAAAGCAAGTGGAGGCATGAGGCTCACAAAACAAGCATGAGTACAATACTCACAAATATCCATCCCTTCATTCTACATGCATTTGCTTACATTCAAGGTTAGCATTTCTCACAAGTACTTTGCTAGCTAGGTGTATTATGGCACACTAAGAGTTGACGGAATTGTTGTTAGCATTTAGTGTTCTAAACTTAGTCCTCCTAATCAAAATCAAACATGTATGGATTTAAACATTCATTTTAAAAAATCATTCTTTTCAAAATATAATATTCAAACTATCAACTTTCCTTTCCAACATATTTGTCTATGCATGAATTGCCGTATTAACAAATTTAAACAATAGGATTATTTTGAATAAATAATCGATTGATTATATATTGGATCTAATAGCATAACTTTTTGATAAAATAGAATAATTTAAGTAATAAACCAATTGAATAAAAATAGGATAAGTAAAGAGAACTATATAAATTGTAAAGAAAATAATAATGACTTTTAACAAAGTACTCCTTCCATTTCAAATTATAAAATACTTTTAAATAAAATCACACATACTAATAAAATTTATTAAATATACTTTACAGCCTTACTTTTTCAAGATAAAAATATAAATTTTTAAAAATGCCTTTCATTTAATATTTCATTAGTAAAGGACTATTAAAGAAAGAGAATATATGAGAAGGGTGATATTGGCAAAACATCATTAATGAAATCTTATTTTTATCAAAGTGTCTTATATTTTGGGACGTCAAATCTTTTCCAAACGTGTTTTATAATTTAGGATGAAGGAAGTATTAAATAAAATTTTTTTAAGAAAAATTTTAAGAGAATTTAATTGAGACGCGCTCACACACTTGAAAGATTCTCAAGAATTCTAAAACTTGATTCTATTAACTTTTCACTTTAATTCTAAATTTCTAATGATGTCCTTAATTTCTTAAGAAATAAATCATAATTTTAAAATAATTTATCAAATAATTTTCATGTCAAATCTAGGAAAAGCATTTTAATTTAAAACTCACCACCACACTTTCATGTTTAAATGTAATTTTTTAGAGCTTTCTCATCAAAAATATAAACTTTCAAACCAATATAAATTTCTCCTTTCCTGTCAATAAATCCAAATTCAACTATATCAATCAATCAACGGTACCTTTCTCTCAAGCATTTAAACAAACATCTTGAGAGCATTCCCATTTGCTCACTACAACTTTCAATCTTACTTATCAAGGAGTTTCCAAACACTTGGTGGCCATTTCAAGTCAATCCTAAACAATATCATAACTAAAAATACATAACCAATAAATTTATTATTAAATTTAGTAACTTATCAACAACCTAGTTAGGTGTGCTCCTCATACAATAGTTAGTTAAATCTCAGAAAATACATATTCAAACAAAGTTTCTCCTAACAAACATTTCATCAAACACCTTTGATGCATTAGTTGATAAACTCAAACTAAACTTTCTCCTCTATGACTCCATCTCCCAAAATTTTACAATATAAAAATTTTAATGAATCAGCCTCCCAAATTTCATTTCTTTACCATAAAGCAAATCAATTTAACTCAGAAAATTATAACCCCATTCATAAAGATTCAATTAAGCTTAAAGAAATTTCAAGTCACTACCATTCTCCTCAATTTTGAACGAACAATTATAGGGAAATATCAAACTAAAATTAGAATCATAAAATGTGAATTTCAACTTGATTTGAAGATCTTCACCTTAGGTCCACCATGATAAAGCTAAAGAAAACTCAAAGCTCCCTTAACCCTAGAAAAATGCCACTAACAGGGGAGAAGAAGTGGTCACCAACATGCCCAAGGAAGAGCTTTGACCATGATAGCAAAAGTACGAAGAAGACGGTGGCAAAGTGAGGCACTGAAGGAATGAGTTGAGTGCTCAATTGAGACACCTATAGTGATGAATGAGGACGACGCATCATAGGGGAAGAGAAAATTTTGATGCACCTCACATCTAATCGGACAGAGGAAGACAAAGTACTTGAGTCACCTTCAGTGAGCCATGGAATCACCGTCGACAACGTCTAGAAAAGGAGGCATGATGGAGAAGAATAGGGAAGCTATGAAGAATGAATGTTCTCTATCTCATGCTGCTCTGTTATGACTGAATGAAAGAGAAGAAGGAAAAAGGGAACATGATAATAAAATCCCTCTAAAATATATGAATGACAAGTTGGTATCTCAAAATGCCATAATCCATTGAAGTCCGTAGGAATTTTTTATTATTAATGAATTTATATAAATGACTAAATTGCTCTTGTTGAAAATAAAATAATTCACAAGTTTTGTTTAAATAATTATAACTTTCCTTCTTATATTCAAAACAATGCAATATGAAATCAGAAATTTAACATGCGAAGTTATAATCTGTTATTGCATTATTGTGAATATAAAAATAAAAGTTGTGATTATTTAAAAAAAACTTGTGAATCATTTTATTTTCTACAAAGGCAATTTTGTCATTTATATAAATACATTAGTGACAAAAAAGCCTCTAGGGACTTCATTGAAATTATGATATTTCGAGAGATCAAATTATCATTTATATATTTCAGGAGGATTATATTGTCATGTTCCCAAGGAAAAATCTGAAACAAAAGGAAAATTGGGAAATTACTAGAAAGGACATAAGGAAAATTATAAGAAAGGGAACAAACTTTTTCTATAATTTAAAATGTAATAAAATCAAACTTTTGCTTTAGTAGAATTCAAACTCTAAATCTTCAAAAAAAAAAAGAAGTTACTAGCATAAGTTTAACTAAACAACCACTTTTCACTTTCTATAAAACTTATTTAAATAAAGTATTTATTCAAAGAATTTTTTTTTATTTCATTTAAAATTTATGGTCATTAGAATAGGACCTCAAGAAGGTCCTATTTTGGTAGCTTATAACAAAACTTCATTTTGTTTTATTGCATTGAAAGCGAAATCCTTGGGACAATGCTTCGTTCCTAGTGTTTGTACTTTTGCCTTGAGTTGGATTGTCTTATCGTATTTGATATGGTAAATACACAATCCAAATCTACAAGCGATCAATGAGTCCAACGAAAATTGAACATGGGATGAGTGCGATGAGTGCTTTTGAGTGCTAAGTGCTTGTGAGGATGTCTAATCCTGATTCTACTAAGAGTGTTCCTGTGGGTATGAGTAATGTGAGTGCTAACGTTGTTCTTTGTACTAGTCCTCATAGTGCTTGTTGATTGGTCAACTGGGTCAATAGATGTGGATAATTCCACCTCTTCCTTGTATGGTAGTGGTGTGAGTGGAGGAGGAGAACAACCGAAACCTAAATCTTACAAGGTTTCGCTTCTGGGGAGAGATACAGAGCTTTGAAGACCTTGCTATGGCTTGAAGAGGACAAAAAGTTGGTTCCTCAAAATATTGAGGATAAAAAAAAAGATCCTGAGTAACATTCCAACAGTGAAAGTCCTACCATCACTAATGTATACTCACAATCCCATTAAACCCTAGACCACTAGATCCTTTCACTCTTGAACACCAAGTAAGGAGGGACAAATTGGTGAGAAATTTAAACCAAGATCATTACTCCATGTGTGAGACGAGGTTACGCGGGATGATTTTGCTATGTTGATTGTGTTGAGGATAACATTGGGGGGAGAGCCGAGAACTGACTAGGTTGTTTATTCCTACTTTCTTTTTTGTTTTATGGATTTCATTTCTTGGAATTGTAGGGGAGCAGCCACTAAATAATTCCCCAATTACATTAGAGATTTATTAAAAGTTAATCTTGTCAAACTTTTGATCCTTATGGGAATGAGAGTTAGTGTTATCAATGTAACATCCCAATTTTTACTCATGAAAATTTAATAAAGTTAATATGTGATTTAATAACAAATGGCCCTAATGAAAGGGTTCAATCACAAAACATTGACTCTAAGGCCTAAAATACAACCAACCAAATGAACATACCAACAGTGCAAGTATAACCAAAATAAACCCTAGTTGGCAATATCATTGAAATTACACAAATATAATTAGAGGCCTTCAGTAGGAAACAAGGTTCCTATGCCTCTAGTACTTTCTCCTTCTCTTGCCCTAAGCTAGTGCCTATAAAATGTTGAGGAGAGAGGTGAGTATAACCATTCAGTAACTAAGGTATATCTAATTTATATATATGCAAGTCAATTAATTATAGAACATGTAAAGTGGGCCAATAATTAAATAAATACCACAATCACATCAATTCACAAAACATGTTATTAGTCATAATTTTATCAACCATATGACCAATACCAATGATATGCATGATCAATAATCTTCTTTATCACCTCTTGATACCTTTGACTGAAACCTTGAGCTATTAAATCAAATAGGATTGCATCCCTATGAATAGACTAACCTAAGCTCACCAATTGTGAGGAGTTGCTAGGCCAAAGGTTACTATAATTACTCTTAGACCACAGTTTCCCCCCTTGAATCTCTGGGATGTCATTAACCCTATGTTAGTCTCCTCAAGAAATAAGTAGAGATAAGCTAGGTTTGAGTCCCTCAATAAATAATAGGACAAAGGCTAGCATTTAGGTATCAAAGGTGGCCATATCACGTGGATTTAAACTATTCCTCTCCCTAAGAAAAACCCCCGCCAATGTGATCATACAATAAACATGTTTACACACTTAGCATGCCAATAATCATTTACTCAAGCTCAAAGCATTATATCACATCTAAATCATCTTTACCATAGCCATATGACATTATCATGGCCATATCACATTATCATACTCATTTTATATAATTACATTGATTACCAAATTCTAAGCCATACTTGCAATTCATCATTTCCAAACATAGTTCATATTATAGTAATTGTGAAAAGTGATTTTTCACATATTCAAAACAAGTTTCTAAAACTCTACAATCACTCAAATTTTTCCTGGTTACCTTAAACCTTGGAGAGATAAAAGGGTTCCCCTCAAACACACTTGCTTCCAAAGCTAGTCTTGTAATATCTCACTATACTAAACACAATTAACTAATAAAACTCTTGGTAATTAAAAGATTAACATATAAAGGCGATTACTAAGTTTTAGTTCAAAATTAAGGGATCCTAAATTTTATTAATCAAAATGAATTTAAATCAATCATAATCTCATATATAAGAGTAAAAATAAGTTATGGAACCATGGAATACCTCAAAAGAGTGAAAGCAATTGAAAGCAATTGAAAAACAACTTATTTGCTGTGAAACAGGGCAATGCACCATGACTTGTGCACATTACGCCACAGCATGTTGCTCTCTATGCCAAGCACTGTGGCTTAGATGCCATGCGCTGTGACATGTTGCAAGTAAATGATAGCATAGTTGGGGGAACTTCTAATGCATCTTGATTCTCCATCTGACATCCGAATGATGTGATCTAAGTGTCTACGAATAGCTCTTTTTATAAATTAGCTAATGGCAAGGGTTTCACTTTCAAAACAAGTCACATGAGGAAGTTGGACACCTAAACACATTTTTATCACTTTTGACATTTTTCACATAAAAAGGGTGTTCAAAACCCACAATAAGTGCTAAAAGCCTTTCCTACTACTTGGACCATGTCCATTGGACCCAGGACTAATCAATACAACACGTTTCATACACTTAAATATATATATATAACACAAAATCACTCATCAACCCTTTTAACCAAAAATAAAAAGGGGAGGCAAATTTTCACTGCATTGCATTAAAAACTATTGTAACATGTTTAAAACATCATTTCTATACTTGGACTAGTATTTTTGCCCTATTAATATATATATTTCTTAATACACAAATACTTAGGGTCCAAAATATAATTTAGATATTTGTAATAACAAAATAGTATAAGTGCAACTATGTGCAACCTAGAATTAGAAACCATATACTATTACACAAAATCAATATAAACTAGAGGCATATATTAGGAATGTGGTAATTCCTAGCCTCTTGAGCCTCCTCCTTCTCTACACTAAAGCTAGAGCCTATAAAGTGTTAAATGAAAGGGGTGAGTCTAGCCACCCAGTAACGAAGGTAAAACTACCCTATGCAGTTATATATCAAATGTAAATCAAACACATGTATATGAAAACAAGATCATAAAACATGCTTGAGCATATATCAAAACTCATTAATCTAGTTAACACATTTTTCATCTCACACATATTAGTTATATAATCACAAGACACTCAGACATGTGATCATGACCCACCACAACGTAGGACTTGCCACAACTCAAAACATATGACATGTCATACACTTATATAGGCAATGCTCAATTAACCTTATACTCTCCTTATTTCCTTAGACTGAAACCGTATGCTATATCATTGAATAGGGCTCCGTCCTTGTGACTAGACTACCCAAGCTCACCAATCATGAGGTGTGACCCGACTAAAGATCATATGACTCACTCTCGGACCATAGCTTCCCCCACTCTCAAATCTCTAGGGTGTCTCATACCTTAAGCTATTCTCCTCGTTGAATTAGTGCAAAAAGCTAGGTTTTAGTCCCTTAAAAAACTATAAGATAGTCTCTCGACAAACTATGGACCACAGCCATACTTTTGTGCACCAAAAGGCAGCCTAAATACCACATGAATTTTCCTTTACTCCCAGTCCCTAGGCAAACTCCCACCTACTAATCATGCTATAAAAAATGCTCACTCATTTTCACATTTTCATTTGCTCAATATTAGAGTCAACACGTTGGGCTCACGACTGAGCACCACCTAAGTGAGCATCAATTCTTATTTTCACTTATATCACATAAACACATCCTTTTCAATCTCAATTACTCATCTTTATCAAGTCTATTATTAACTACTCATTTAAAACACATTATAAACGTACAATTCATTTTGAATATCACTTTTACAACTTAAAACTCATTTTAAAATCTCTTTAGCATGTTTGATACATATCAAAGTGATTAGATAAACATAAGGTTTCATTGCATGTTGTACTCATTCATAAGTCAAAATTTTCATATTAAACACATAATTAACAACACATTACAATTAACACATAACTATTTAAAGTAAGGTTTTTCTCAGTTACCTCAAACCTTTGAGATGTCAAAGGTTTACCCCTTAATATAATAGCTTTGAAGCTTGAATTCTCGAGCTAATTAGGTATTTTTAATGCAATTGGGAGTCATTTATTTGAATTTTATTAGCAAAAATATGATTGAGTGGATGAATATGTGTGAAAATGTGCTTGGAAATGTGTTAGAAGTTAGTGGAGCAATTCTAGCATTAATTTTAGGTTTTATACATATAGGGAGGCCTAATTTAGGGGCTTAAAGAAGAAAATTTTGGAGCCCAAGTCAAAAAAATTAAATTTAAAAATAAAATTTGAATAGCTCATGTTCGATACAGTAAAAATGTGTTTCATTGTGGCGAAGCGTGATTTTAGTAAAACACACAATTTTAATTATCAGTGAACTTTTAGGGCTTAGGCACCTCGTTTTTATGCATTCTTTACCTCCAGCAGTTGTAGAATGTCCAAGAAGAGCAAAAGGAGCCAAAGAAGGGTTGGAGAAGCTTAGGTTTAGTGAAAAATCAAGCATTTCGCTCAAGATTGCTTCAATTAAGATTTTCTTCTCCTCATTCTCTTTACTTTACTATATATATATATATATATATATTACTAATTTTTGCTATCATGAAAGCCATGTGTGGCTGATTTTCTCTTAGTCTAGGGTGGTTATAAACTAATTCTTGGATTAGTGCATGTTTGAACCATTTATGTGAACTTAATATTAGTTTTGTTACTTAATATTATGCTTATTTGTCTACTTAATACTTGATCACCATTGAGTGTGAATTTGGAGGTTTAGGTTTTGCCTTGGAAGAGGAAAATCTGAATTAGACCATTAGATTGAGTAATATAGGATTAGAATTTATTCTAATTTGCTAATAGGATAAGAATATACCTATTGGACCATATAATCATATTAGAATGGATTTATGCATTTTTTCCTCTTGGGTAGTTGTGTTAGAAATAGCATATTAATTCAAGAGAGAGGTGTAATTAATCAAAAGATAATTATTCCTATTAATACTCTAGATTAGCAAATTAATATTAAGTGAATTTATTTTGGTAATTACATGTTCTATGAATTGATGAAGGGATTAGCCACCCTAGGTTGCCTTGACTATTTGTAGTTGTTGGGATTTAATTTTAGTGCATTTATATAATTTCAATTTCTTATTTTGCAATATCAAATCTAAATTTTATTTTCGCTTGACTTAGATGAAAATGAAAAATTTATTGCCTAATTATCAATTAACTTGAATCTTTGTGGGGTTGACCTTAATTTATCACATACTATTTTTACGACCCGTACACTTGTAGAATTTGTTACACATTTATGAGCATCATAAATCAGGGAATTAAAAATCAGGTTGTTACAACTCTCCCTTTTAGCAAAGCTAATAAATCATACCTCATTGAAACAAGTTAGAATACTGCTATTTCATCTTCTCCTTGGTTTCTCATGTAGCATCACTAGAGGTCATCCCTTTCCATATGACTTTCACAACCAAATTATCTTGTTTCTTAGCTGTTTCTCCTTAACATCCGCAATTTTCTCCGGCTTAGCCCGATATGTCAAATTCTCACATAACTTTACATTTTCGGGCTCAATCACATGAGAAGGATTGGGTTGGTACTTTTTCAATTGAGACACATGGAATATGTTGTGTACACCCGACAAGTGAGGAAGTAAGGTAATTCGGTATGCTAAATGCCCAATTCTCTCAAGAATTTTGAATGGCCTAATAAACCTAAGAGTCAATTTCTTAGCACAAATAAACCTCCCAATTCCAGTCATAGGTGTGACCTTGAGAAACACATGGTCACCCATCATAAACTCTAATGGTCTCCTCCTCTTATCTGCATAACTCTTTTATCAACTCTGAGTGGTTAACAATTTTTGTCAGATAGTCTCAATCTTCTCAGTGGTTTGATCCACAAAATCAAGACCCATTATTCTTCTTTCACTCAACTTGGTCCAACATAGAGGCAATCTGTGTAATGACCTTAAAAAAAATAAAATACAAAATGATTACTAATAATAATAAAAATCTTTTGGGGTATTCTGTTGTAATTTTTCCCAACAATCTTTGGTCTTGTTTTGTAATTTTTCCCCATAGTCTTTTTTATTTAAATTCTTCTTACTCATTATCGATAAAGAATTCTAGAACAGAGTGAGAGAGAGCGTTCGTGTTGTCTCTGTTTTTCCTTCTCCTTTCCCGTCACATAAACTTCATCTTGCCGTTGCTATGTGTGTTTCCTCACTACCGATTAAGCTTATTCCTTTCCCTTGTTGTTCATCTGTTTCTGTTTGGTGAAGCATCTGAATCTCTCCCTCTCTTCTGCTCCGTTGTGTGGCTGACAGAGGTGTATGTATATGTGTATATGTTTGATATGTCTTTCTTCCTTCTTTATCCTTTTTCACTACTGAACATTACATGTATGTGTGTATGGTAGCTTGATTTCTTATGTTTGCTGACTGAAATTTTTGGCCTCCCTCCTTTTCATTCATGTAGAAAATTGAAGCATTTTCCTCCTTTCCTTCTTCAATGCAGGATATGAGCTGATTCATACTTGTTGCGACTGAGGTTTGTTAAGGTGAGTTGTCAATTTTTTTCCTTCCTCTGAGTTATATAACAGCACAGGATCATCCTTCCCTCCTTTGGCTGAATCATGGCATTTTTCTGTTATGATATTTTTTGAGTTGTAATTTTAGTTGAGGCTGTGTATGACATTAGTTGGTGATAAGCTGAATGTTAGTTTTAAAATTAATGTTGGATGTTGATTAATTGGTTAGATGACTGTTGGGAGCTGAATTTTGGATGCACCCAATATGTTTGCAAAAATGCTTGGAAGAAGAAATAGGTAGAAATAATGTTGCTAAACTGATGTAATATAGCTTGAACATATATATATATATATATATATAGGTGTAAGAAATGGCTTAAGTTATTGATTAAAATTTGAAAATACTAAAATAGGAAAAAAACAGAGAGAGATATTAAATAAGATACTTGTATAGTAATTTATTAAGTCTGAAGGAAGCATAAAAATAGTCGATATGATTTATCATGCTTTATGCTTGAGGATGGGTTATAAGGAGATATAAGGATGATTTAAAATGTGTCAAATAGATTATTTGATTCAAGTATATTTGAATTGTTAAAATGCTAACCTTGAGATTTGTGAGAGAAAAATTTGGCGGAATGTAAGTTGTTCAATTTTATATATTAATTTTGAAGGAACATGCGTATGTAGTAATTTGAGTCATTAAATTAGAATCCTAAGGTAAATTATGTTAAAGTAAATGATGATTGTGGCATTTCATTAAGTTTTAAGAAGGTACAAAAGAGGTGGAAATATTTCCTCTTATTTTAGTTGGGTTATTAATAAGTTAGTTAATTGATAATGAGTTTGTGGATTGTATATTTTAGGTTGTGATGTAGTTTGAAAATCAAATTTGAATGTGCACCAAGTATTAAAAAAATTACTTGATAAATGACTCTAAGATTGTAATTTTTGACAGGAAGTTAAGAGCGTCATTAGAACTACAGTGAAAAGTAAGAGAAGCAAATTTTAGAATTTTGGAAAAACTTCTAGGTGAGTGGGTAGCATTCCAAATTAATTTTTAGTAAAGTATTTATAAAATTCTTTTATTTAAATTTTACTATTATTTCTTTATACATTGTATAAATATTCTTGTAATTCTATTTTTATAACAATTGTTTTATTAATGATAGTGCGTTGATTTTTACTGATTTATACTGCTAATAACTAATAATTAAAATGGATGTACGATAAATGGTATTGTTTCTTAGAAGTAATTTAATTATTTAATTCTACATTGATATAAATTTCTTTTAATGCAATGATTCGTGTATGGAGAAAATGATAATAAATTTGAGTAATGAAAAATGATAGTTGAACAGTGTTTGAAAATGACAATTTTGAAACTGTTTTCTTGCTCCATACACACTTGATTTTGATTAGGAGGGACTAAGTTCAGAACGCTAGTTGCTAATGACAGTTCCATTCGCTCTTAGTGCACTATAGTACGCCTAACTAGTAGGGTATTTGTAGGAGGTGCTAGCCTCATGTGCAGGCCAACGCACGTAGAACGGAGGAATGAATATTCGTGAGCATTGTACTCACATTTAATTTGTGGCTTTTGCCGTGCTTGTTTCGTGGCTTCTAGCCACGTTTGATTATTTATTTACCCTTGTGGATTATGTGTCCATGTTTGATTGGTTATTTACTCTCGTGAAATATGTGTCCACGCTTGTTATTCGTTCTAATAAAGCCCTCTTAGATTTAAATTAAAATTTATTATTTTTTATTAGTTCTTTGAAAGGGTTCTATCTAATTCCACCAGTATTTGAGACAATTACATTCTATGAGCTGTACAAATCTTAATAAATCTATATCATTTAATTTCAAAATTGTATTATTGAAAAAAGAATTGTTCTTTATTTTTTGTTCAAGTATTTGCTTTAGTATTTGATGATATTGTTTTAGACTAAATATATTAGTTCTATCTTCATAATTTTTATGTATAATTCTAATTGGAACACTACTCACTAAAAATTTCTTTGGTCTCAAATATTGTAGCTGACCCTGTATCTCTAGCAGATCATTGAGGGCCTTTTGTTTGCTTTTTTGAAAAAAGAGGAAGCATATTGCAACTATTATTTTGGTAAAACTACGTATTATATTTTGTAATTATAACTTAGTACTTCACGTAAGCCATAGTTAGGTCCTAATCTTATTCCATTATTATGTAAATTGTTGGGATCTGGTCTGCTTTACAGGTTTTGTTCTATTGTGAAAATTTCAGGAGGTTTGAATTATAGGGGAGACTCTGTTAAAATTTCTACAAAACATTTAAAACCTTATGAACATTATTATTATATATAACCTATATATATCCCAATATTTTAGCACAATTTATAGTTATTAAGGCTTATGAAATATGAATTCTCCTTATATTTCATGCCGGTCATACCTTTAGTATTAAGGTGTGACAATCTGCACTTCTTGCCGTACAAGGCCTCATATGGAGCCATTTAAATGCTTGCATGGAAACTGTTGTTATATGAGAATTTTGCCAAAGGTAGGTGCTTATCCCAATTGCCACTCCACTCGATAGCACAAGCACATAGCATATCCTTTAGAGTCTGGATGGTTCTCTTTATTTGACTATCAATCTGAGGGTGATAGGTCATACTGAACTTCAATTTCATACCTATAGCCTTGTGTAGTGCTTTTCAGAAGTTCGATGTGAACCTCAGATCGTAATCTGACAAATCTCTTTCAGCACCCCATGTAATCTCATAATCTCTTGAATATAGAATTCTGCAAGCTTCTCTAGAGTATAATCAACTCTAATAGCTAGGAAATGAGCCGACTTAGTCAATTTGTCCACAATTATCTAGATAACATCATGATTTGCTTAGGTACATGGCAATTCAATAATGAAATCCATGGAAATATAGTTCTATTTCTACATAGGAATCTCTAATGGTTGCAACAAACCTAGGGGTCTCTGGTGTTTAATCTTTACCTTCTGACAAGTTAGACATCAGGAGATGTATTCTGTCACATCTTTTTTCATATCAGGCCACCACTACCGACTTGTCATGTCTTGATACATTTTGGTGGCTCCTAGATGAATGGTGAACTTACTCTAATGAGCTTCAGCTAAAATGGTCTCTCGAAGCCCTTTATCCTTAGGTACATATACCGGTTTTTGTACACTACTAACCCATCATCATTGACCTAAAAGTCCTTGGTCTTGTTTGCCTCAATCTCATCTCTAATCACCAACAGATACTTGTCTTCAAGCTGAGCTTTTCTCAAGTCTTTCCAAAATTCATTTGTGATTACCGTCATATTCAAGTTATACACGAAGTCTGGACTATTTTGATGTTCACTAAAGAAATCTTCTAGTAGCTTGTACTTATGGATCATCAACCATAGCTTGTACTTATGGATTATCAACCACACCATATGAACAGTCTTATAACTCAAGGCATCGGCCACTACATTGGCCTTTCCTAGATGGTACCTCAACTTGAAATTATAATCTTTCATGAATTCCATCCATCTTCACTATCGTATAATAAACTCTTTCTAATCAATTAAGTACTTGAGGCTCTTATAATTACTAAACACCTAAAGTTGTGAACTATAGAGATAGTGCCTTCATATCATCAAGGAAAATACAACTGATGCTAACTCAAGGTCATGAGTTAGATAACTCTCTTCATATGGTCTCAACTGTCTTGATGCATAAGCTACAACTATATCATCTTGCATTAGCATACAACCCAGTCCCTTAAGTGATACATCAATATGGACCACATATGGCCATTTGGGATCTAGAATAGTTAGCACTGGCACTGTAGTCAACTTTTTCCTTCAAAGTTTAGAATGCCTCTTCATACTTCTCTATCCAAACAAATGATTGATTCCTTTTCATTAGCTTTGTTAAAGTAGAAGCAATCTGAGAGAACCCTTAGATGAATCTTTGGTAATAACTAGCTAAACCCAAGAAAATTCTGATCTCGGTTACTGAAGTTCGTCTCTCCCACTATAGTACTGCATCAACTTTATGTGGATCCACTGCTATGCCATCAATATAAATGACATGACCTAAAAATTTCATATCTCGTAGCCAAAAATCACACTTGCTCAGTTTGACATACAACTTGTGCTCTTTTAACACTTGCAGTGCTATTCTCAAGTGTCTTGCATGTTCTTCCTCATCTCTAGAATATATCAGGATATCATCAGTGAAAACTATTACATATCTCTCTAAGTAAGGTTTGAAGATCCTATTTATATAGTTAATAAAGATTGTAGGAGCATTTGTCAAACCAAAGGGCGTTACTAAGAACTCATAGTTCTCATATGTTATCCTAAATATAGTCTTAGGCACATCACTTGCCTTAACCCTCAACTCATGGTATCTGGATCTTAGAGAAAACTGTAACTATGGTAAGTTGGTTAAGCAAGTCATCAATCCGTGGCAGCGGAGAATAGTTCTTAATCATTACTTTGTTAAGTTATATGTAGTCTATACACAACCTCATACTCTTATCTTTTTTCTTTACAAACAATATAGGCAATCCTTACGGTGATACACTCAGCCAAATAAATCCCTTCTCAAGTAACTCTTCTAATTACTTTTTCAGTTCTTCTAGTTCTACAAGAGCCATGCGATATGAAGCCTTAGAGATTGGCTCAGTACCGAGTACTAAATTGATGGAGAATTTGATCTTTCTTTCTGGTGACAATCTTGACATTCTGTCATTAAATATCTTAGGAAACTCATTCACTACACCAATTCTATTAAATGCCGTTGTCAAACATTTTGTGTATAGAATAGAAGATCATGAATGCCTAACAACCCTTTTTCACTGACTTCTCTACTTGTAGGGCCGACAAGAATTTAGGAGTCTCATAACCCACCTCTAACAATGACTTGACAGGTTCAAGGTTAACAATTATCACTGTATAAACTGATAGGGAAATTGTCTTTCTATTATAATCAAGTGTCGTACCATTAGCAAACAACCAATCCATCTCTACTATCACATTAATATCACTCAAAGGTAAGTAGATTATGTCAGTAAAAGTGACTCTATTACCAAACTTTAGCTCTAGTTTCAAATAAGCTTAATTAATCCTCACATATGCACTAGCTGATGTAGACACATTTATGAACAATGACATTTCAAGTACATGCAACTTCAATCTCTTTGCACAATCATTAAATATAAAAGTGTGTGGCATTAGAATCAAACAAAGCATCTATATGGTGACCATAAAGTGAGATTATACCTTTAACTAGCTTTGGTGAAGCCTCAGCCTCTTCTCTGGTCATAGTAAAAACTCACCTTGGGATATTAGATCTCTGATCTAGAGCAGGAATTTTCTTTAGGAAATACTTGGCTATATGCCCAACCTTGTTGCATCTAAAGCAAACCCAATACTACCCTTGATGATGTTTCCTGTATTCATGGCACTGCGGAGCTCTAGCTGGTACCATAACAGATAGAGTTGTAGATCCTTATTAGGATGTTTGATTTCTGACCTTATCCACACTTCTCAGGGCATTTCTCCTCTAGTTGGATCCCCTAAATTAGGACCCCTTTTGGAAGCTCTTCTTCTTGCTTCTTCTAGCACTATACCTCCTAAACATGCTCGGGGTATAACCTAACTTCTTACTCACTCTGCTTATAGGGCTTGTGTAGGAAGAGAATCTCCCTTGGCTGCCTCTTTTCTTTTCTTCCACTACTCTACTTCTTTTGGCTATAGCTTTAAACTTGTTACTCATAACCTTAAAGGAAGTAATGTCAAACGAAGCTAACTACTGGCTGAACTCAGGCCTCATCTTATCAAGAAATTTGTCAGCTTTCCAGTACTCATCATCGTGGTGACTCAAGTAAGTAGAGTACTTTGATAGCTCATTGAACTTTGCTATTAACTCCTCCTCATTCATATTTCCCTGTTGAAATCTATGGAATTTCGCCTCTTTCCCTGCTTAAAATAAGGCTAGGAAATAATGGGTGAAGAATTGCCTCTTGAATTCTCTCCAAGTCAACTGTGAGTCATTTACTAGTCTTACACTATCTCACCATTGCTTTATTGCGTCTTCGAGCATGAATGTGGCTAAAAGGACCCTCTGCTCAATTGTATAGGTTATAAATAAGAAGAAGGTCTCAAGCCTATTGATCCACTTCTTAGTTGCTCAATCCTCCACAGAACCCTTAAAAGAAGGAGGACTCAATCTTGTGAATTACTTCAAAGCTATG
Organism: Prosopis cineraria; assembly: GCF_029017545.1. Classification (NCBI taxonomy): domain Eukaryota; kingdom Viridiplantae; phylum Streptophyta; class Magnoliopsida; order Fabales; family Fabaceae; genus Prosopis; species Prosopis cineraria. The sequence goes on along the minus strand of NW_026555332.1, from coordinate 12,439,623 downwards.
TCTATAGAGTCTTCTAACTTGCTCATCCTAGGCCACACCAGATGTATCAACCACTCAAGAATACTTTCCTCATTATATCTTCCTCTTCATGTCCATACACCTTAGCATACACATCATTTCGAGCTTCCTCTTGGTCAACCCCAATTCTCTCAACTGTCTTGCTGCTCTTACTAAGTCTCTTTATGAGGATCTTATCATAACCATCCATTCTTCACTAGATGTCTCTCATCATACGCCTAAGTTCTTCTAAGGCATTGTCTTTATTACATTGTTGAGGTTATAGTAGTTGCTCTTAGTTCATCAATCCTTATTTTAGTCTTTGCACATTCTCTAGTGTATTCCTATGGTTGCACCATATTCTCCCCTCCTAATGATGGAAGGAATCTCAAAAAGGAAAAAGGAAGTTAGTACTAGCTCGGTGAGGAAAATAACAAGTGTAATAGAATGTTGCCAATTCTTTATACGAAATACAAAACAAATCTCAATCACATATTTACACAAACCACAAACCAATTCTCAGAAACAGAGAAACAAATACCAAGTTGTAATATCTCGCTCTACTAAAAACAATTAACTAATAAAACTCTTGGTAATCAAAAGATTAACCCATAAAGGCGATTACCAAGTTTTAGTTCAAAATCAAAGGATCCTAAGTTTTCTTAATCAAAAATGAATTTAAATCAATCATAATCTCATATATCAAAGTAAAAATAAGTTACAGAAGCATGGGATACCTCAGAAGAGTGAAAGAAATCAAAAACAGTTGAAAAACAACTCATTTGTTTTAAAACAAGGCAATGCGTTGTGGCTTGTGCATGCTACGCTATGGCATGTTACTTTCTATGCCATGTACTACAGCTTAGGCCTTATGCACCCACGGCATGTTGCACATAAATGACAGTAGATTCTGCTGTCATTTGATAGTGAAATTGGGGGAACTTTTAAAGCATCTCAATTCTCCATCTGACGTTTGAAATACATGATTTAGGTGTCTACGGACAGCGCTTTTCATGAACTAACTAATGGCATAGGTTTCACTTCCAAAACAAGTCACACCAGGAAGTTGGACACCTTAATACATTGTTACCACTTTTTACAATTTTCACACAAAAAGGGTGTCCAAAACCTATAATAAGTGTCAAAAGCCTTTCCTACCACTTGGACTATGTCCATTGGACCTAAGACTAATCAATACAACAAGTCTCATACACTTAAATATCTATATAACATAAAATCATTCCTCAACCCCTTTTAACCAAAAATAGAAAAGGAGAGGCAAATTTCCATTAGATTGCATTAAAAACCATTGTAACATGTTTAAAACATCATTTCTACACTTACACTAGTATTTTTGCCTATCAACATATATATTTCTTAATACATAAATACTCAGGGCCCAAAATACAATTCAAACATTTGTAATAATAAAATAATGCAAGTGCAACTATATGCAACCTAAAATTAACAACCATATACTATTACACAAAATCAATATAAACTAGAGGCATATAGTAGGAATGTGCTAATTCCTAGCCTTTTGAGCCTCTTCCCTCTTTGCACTAAAGCTAGAGCCTGTAAAGTGTTAAATGAAAGGGGTGAGTCTAGCCACCTAGTAACAAAGGTAAAACCTACCTTATGCAGTTATATATCAATTGTAAATCAAACACATACATATGAAAACAAGCTCATAAAACATGCTTGAGCATATATCAAAACTTATTAATCCAGTTAACACATTTTTCATCTCACACATGCTAGGTACATAATCACAAGACACTCAGACATGTGATCATGACCGCTATAACACCTGACTTGCCACAACTCAAAACATGTGACACATTATACACTTACATAGGCAATGATTAATCAACTTTATACCCTCTTTATTTCCTCCGAATGAAACCATGAGCTATAACACTGAATAGGTCTCCTTCCATGTGACTGGACTACCTAAGCCCAACAATCGTGAGGTGTGACCCAGTCAAAGATCACATGACTCACTCTTAGACCATGGCTTCTCCAAATCTTGAATCTCTAGGGTGTCTCATACCTTAGGTTATTCTCCTTATTAAATTAGTGGAGAAAGCTAGGTTCTAATCTCTTGACAAACTTTGGGACAATCCCTTAATAAATTGTGGGATAAGGCTATACTCCAGTGCATCGAAGGGCAGCCTAAATACCATATGGATTTTTCTCTAGTCTTAATCCCTAGGCGAACTCCTACCCATTGATCATGCCATAGATGATGTTTACTCATTTTCACATTTTCATTTTCTTAATATCAGAGTCAACAAATTGGGCTTACAGCTGAGCACCATCCAAGTGAGCATCAATTCTTATTTTCACTTATATGACATAAACACATTCTTTTCAATCTCAATTACTCATCTTTATCAAGTCTATTACCAACTACTCATTTAAAACACATTATAAACATGCAATTCATTTTGAATATCACTTTTGCAACTTAAAACTCATTTTAAAATCTCTTTAGCATGTTTAATGCATATCAAAATGATTAGATAAACATAAGGTTTCATTGCATGTTGTACTCATTCATAAGTCAAAATTTGCATATTAAACACATAATTAACAATACATTACAATCAACACATAATTACCCAAAGTGGGGTTTCCCCAATTACCTCAAACCTTTGAGAGGTTAAAAATTTACCCCTCAATATAATAGCTTCAAAGCTTGAATTCTTGGTCCAATTAGTGTCCAAGAGCTCAGTCTATAATTTACCAAGTTAATCTCCATTAATATTGTTTAACTTAAGCATTCAACTCTCATTTCTCCACTTCTAAATTTCCCAATGCTCACTTTACATGAGTTTGAGTCTATCCATTAGGTTTATTAATTATCTTAAGTCCTCATTAACATTAATGAGTTATTAAACTCCCATTAATGGCATCACACTCCCCCAACAACCCACATTTATGCAATTTTTGCATATTTATGAAGCCGAACAACCCAAGACACCAAAAATTTATTATACCAAAGTTTAGATACTCTAATCTACTCCCATTAACTCTATTTGAGTCAATAGATTTGGACCCATAACCTACATGGACTGAAAACATCTTCCACTATTAAACCCTAACCATAAACTTCATAATGTGGAAGAAAATGAGAGATTAAAAGGTATGATACCTACCTTAGGTGTTTGTAACTTTTAAAAAACTCCCAATGTCATCCAAAAATAAATCCTAGTAGAGCTTGGCATGCCTCTTCGTTTTCTCCTTTCTCTCCTCTCTATTTCTATCTCAGTTTGTAACTGATAAAAGCAAAAAATGACCATGTCATCCGTCGCGGCGCATGGCACAGAAAGGTCCCCATTTTCACATCTGAAGTATTTATGCATCATGATGGATGCACTCTATACTGTAAGTGTGGGGCACACCAGTACTAACCCTTTTATTCTCTTCTCTTTTTAATGCTTGGGTGGCCCGACTTATTACTAGACCTACAATTAGGGTTGAAATGCAATTGAATATGATTATTAAACCTCCCTAGCCATACACCACCACAATTTACATAATTATCCCAATTAAGCTTAGTAAATTAGGGAATAAAAAACCAGGATGTTACAAGTCTCAAACCTAAATGGTGTCCAATACAATAAATATACAATTAGTAGCACCAAATACCATTAATACCATCATTTATATACTTTCAACTTTCAATCTAAGCACCAAAACTCTCAACCTCTCACAGTTACTCACACCCATTAGGTGTAGTAACCTCCATTAGCTCTAAATAATTTCATTATATTCAAAGATCACCATTAATTTTCAATGATGAATATAAGTTGAAAATTAATGATTTTCTAAGTTACAAATCAGGAAAAATTAATATCAAATCACTGGAAGTGAAAAAAAAACTGACAACTTCAGTTTCCATTTTTATTTCAATAGGTTACAAATGAATACTTGACAATTTGAAGTAGGAAAAATTTGTTCATATTAATGAAAGTAACAAAATCTAGCGATTTACATTTATATTTTTTAATATAAAAGATGAATATTATATTAATGGCAAATAAAAAAATTATCAAATCACTTGTAGTTACAAAAACTCTAAAAGGTAACATTTTATGTTTTTCATAATAAAAAGAGAAATATAAGTTTCAAATTAATATGTAGTAAATTAAATTTAAAAAAATGTATTAAGTAACTGGAAATGAGCCGAACATTTTGTTAGTTCTAGAGATTTGATTCTCATTTTCTATAAGAAGATATTCGATCGATTCTAGTTCTACATATTCACAACTATGTTTCAAGAGTCATTTGCAACTCATTCTTCTCCATTTATGTGGAAATGTGTAAATTCAACTTGTTGGACTTCTAACGAATTCATACTATAAATGTTCCCTTGAACAATTGCAACTTGCTGGATGATAATTTACAATTTATATTCCTCTGTGTAGAATGAAAAATATTAATTTAGAACCCATTTTCTTCTTTTTATGATGAAAAACTACAAATTTTACTTGTCAAAGTTTTTGTCATCGCTTTCAATGATATGTGTTAAAATATATGAATATTATTTATTCTTATTTTAATTAGTTGGTAGTTGGCATCAGCAAGTAGTTTGTAGCTAATTAGCTGTTTGTTAGTTGCTGAGTGGTAGTTAGAACTATAGGTAGATGAGTGATTGTTGGAACTCTTGTATACATTCTCTTGTAAATCTTGAGAATAACATTAGAGAATTTTTTCTCACAAAATATGCCATGGTATCAAAGCCAAAATGATCCAAATCCTAGTGTCTTGTCCCTGATCATTTTTCCACTTTCTCATTATTGTCCTATTTTGAGAAACAAAAAAAAAACCTCTCTCTCACTACCATGCAAAACCACCATCCTCAAGACAATCAGCTACTTCACACACCGCTACATGCAGTTCGAAAGGATCTGCCTAGAGTTGTGTTTTTAGAGGGTGAAGCTATGTCTTTACCTTATTTTGCATTCAAACGCCTCTATTCTACTTGGAATCTTCTCTCCTTGTCCCATAATGTCAGACGTGAAGAACACTTCTGAAAATACTGGGTCTTCCTTGTTTAGCTCTTCTAGAGAGCTACCATTTGTTTTAGTAGCTTATAAGTTGAATGGGATTAATTTTTTAATTTGGTCTCAATATGTTAGGACTTTTATGAAGGGTCATGGAAAGCTTAGTCATCTTCTTAGAATAGGTCCTAAGCTTGGGTGATGGGAAGAAAATTAAAAAAAATAATTAAAGATATTATAAGGATATTACAGATTTTGAGATTGAAGATATTTTACTCTCATATTAATTACACATATTTTGTTTTGATTTGAATTATTGTTGTCTTTGAACATTTATTCTTATCTTTTTATTTATTGTTATCTTTTTATTCAATTTTAGAATTTCTAAGATTTTCATACATTCATTTCTAGGGTTGGGTTGAGGCTTATAAATAGCATCTCAACTCATTTGATTTGTACGCACATTTGATTGAATAAGAATTACTTTTATTTTGCATTTCCTTTGACTTTTCTCTTTTCTTTATTCTCTCTATTGAGCCCTTTTTCTCTTTTCTATATTCTCTTCACCCTTCTCCTTCCCCATTTTGCATCACTGGGAGCTTAGGTTCGATACTTGAGATGAAGCTGACTCAATGGTTATGTCTTGGATATGGCAGTCTATGACTCCTAAAGTAAGTTGTAAGTTGTACATGTTTGTTTTTTTTCTTCTACTAAGGAAAATTGGGATATAGTTTACTAAACTTATTCAAAGGTGAAAGATACTACTCAAATTTATGAGATCAAGACCAAGATTTCCATCATGAAGTAGGAAAGTAAATCTATTATCGAATATTCTACTCTTACAAAAAACTTATGGCAAGATTTAGATCATTGTCAATGTATTATCCTAAAGAATCTTGAAGATGCTGCGTTGAAAAATGTTCATTTTTAGTATCTTGTTGGATTGAACGTAGAGTTTATTCCCGTTCGCATTAAAATTCTTGGTTGAGAAGAAATACCTTCTCTCAATGAGATTGTTGCCATTATTTTGGCATAAGAAAGCCAAAAAGGTGTGATGATGGAATCTTAGCCAATGGAATTCTACTTTGATCTCAAAGAATATTGGTATTCGCTCTATTGAGGATACACATAGAGACTAAGGTCTCTAACAAAGAACCTATTTGATGTCCTTATTACAAGAAAGCAGGGCACACAAAGGATAAGTGTTGGAAGTTGCATGGTAAGCCTCTAAACATGAAGAAGGGCCAAGCTAATGTCATTATTAATTCTACGAAGGAAGGCTCTAGCTAGCTTAATCTTAAGAGGGAGATAGGTAGATTAAGATCACTACTAGAGTTACTTGACAAAACTTCCACCTTTGCTATATGTATCTATTCTTTAGGGTTAGGCATCTTCGTTCAATCTTCAACTGTCTTATTTTCACTTGCTTTTACTACTGTGAAGAACGATCTCCTTCACCTTTGGATTATTGATTCTAGAGCCTTGAATCATTTGACAAATTCTTCCAAAAATTTTTTTCTTATAATCCATGTCCTAGCACTAATGCTGTGTCAAGAGATTTTGATGCCTTAGGCTAAATAAGTAAATGGGCCTAACATATAATAAATTATCAATACTTATATTACTTTTTTAACTTTTTAAGCAGCAAAATTAGATAACAAAGTTTTATAATCAAGTAATTCTAATATTTCACTCTCAATAGATAATAAGGCTAGTCCATTCAATCTATCTTGTAACATACTTCATCTCAAACAGGACTTGAGTAACTTTAATTTTCAAAAACTTCTTTATATAGTAGCAACTGTTATAGGTATTATCAATAATATTCTATAACCAGTACATACATTTCCTTTTTTTTTCATAGCCAGATTCATTTTATTTGAGATTTTTTACCACAAGAAATTAAAAAAATAAACAATCTACATGTAATATTTTGTATATTAAAAAAAGATAGGAACAAACACACTTGATTGTAGCAAAAAAGGTCATGTGAATGTGGTGAAACTTTGAATGAAGTTACATGAGATCTTCAAAAGCCGACCTTTCTTGATCTCTAGACTCTAATTTAGCAATTTCATATGTTCCATGCAAGCAATTTAGGACAAGAATGTTTGTTAAGCTAAGAGTTTTTTAGAATAGGAAGACTAGAAGAGAGTGTGCTTTCTTTAGGCAAGTAGAAAAGAGGAAAAAATTGAAGAGTCAAGATGAAAAGTGAGAGAGAGTTAGAGATGATGATGCTAGAATTGTAGAAAGAAAATAAATAATAATTAATGGTTAGGTTAAGGCCAACCTAATAATTAAATATTATTTTAGGAATGTGAAAAGGTTTTCAATGGGTGAAAGAATAGGGTTTTATTTTTTTTTTTTCATTTAGGATTTATTACATAATTGTACTAATATATCTCTTCATCTCCTCATAGTACTATTGCTAAGAGTACTCATGACTTTTTTGGGGGGCCCTAGGCAAGTTTCTTACTTGCCTATGGGCTCCCATGGTCCCACCTAGCACTAGGAAAATTATATGGGTTGATGAATCCATAGCCACTACGGTTGGTCAAGGAGATGTTAGGTTAAGTGATAACCTTCTTCTTAAAAGTGTCTAGCATGTCCTTAAGCTTTATACAAATCTAAATATCTATGAAAAGGCTTGCCACTAACTCTTATTGCTATGTTCTCTTCTCTTCTATCTCGTATCTCTTTTAGGAGCAGAAGACAAACTAAATGATTGTACTTGCTAGGAAAAGGATGGTCACTTGCTAGGAAAAGGATGGTCTTTACTATTTTGATGAACCTAATGGATGTAGTAGAGTCTAAAGCTTGATGGCTTCTTCCCTTTCTCAGTCAAAAAGAGTAAAGTCTAGTAAAGATCAGATTTGGCTTTTTCATATCTGGTTGGATTATCCTTCCTTTAATGTTTCAAAAATTATGTTTCCTTCCTTGTTCAAGGATTTAGCTGTTAAGTCTTTTCATTGTGATGTTTGCCAATTTGTAAAAAACAAATGATCTTCATTTTCTATGAGTAATAAAAGAACTTCAGTCCCCTTCAATCTAATTCATAGTGATATTTGGGGTCCTTCTAATATTCCTAATGTTATTGGATCTTGATGGTTTATGTCCTTTATTGATGATTGCTCCCGTGTAACATTAATTTATCTATTGAAATAAAAATTGCATGCTCACACTGTTTCGCCCTCCTTTTATAACATGATTAAAACTCAATTTAGAGTTGGTGTACAAATATTCAAGTCTATCAATGCCAAAGATTTTTCCAATCATTATCCAAGTTTCTTTGAAACATATGGAATTTTACATGAATAATCCTGTATTAATACTCCCATAAAAAATGTTACAAGAGCCTTATTGTTTCAAACTAATGTGCCTAGACAATATTGAGGAGAAGCTATTTTGATTGCTACACATATGATTAACAAACTTCTAACTCTTGTTCTTGGTTCAAAAAGTCCTATGGATGTTCTCACTCAATTTTTTTCCTAATTTTAATCAATCAAATTGTCTCATACCTATAATTTTTGGGCATGTTGCTTTTGTTCATGTGCATTCTCAGTAAAGGACCAAACTTGACCTTAGAGCTGACAAATGAGTATTTATTGGATATTTGATGGATATGCCTTAGTCATATTGGCACTCAATTAGACTAAAATTGACTTACTATAGTATAGGCCAACCCTATGTTATTCTTTTCAAGGAGCAATCTAGGGGTTAATCTTAAGTTGGTTCTAGGTATTTAAAAACTAATAAAAAAATCTAAAACTAAATGCTAGATTTTTACACTAAAATGTAAATGAGAAAATACAATTTATTCCACTAAAACTACCCAAATGGATGCTAATGCTAAAGTCTAACAACCTATTATGTAATGCATGAGTTCTAAATTATGATTTAGGGGGTTTTGTTTAAAGAAAAAATGAAAAGAAAGCTAAATAAATTAATTAACTAACAAAAAGGAATACTTGACTAATAATTAAGAAAAGTTTGATTCAAATGTGATAAAGGAGACAACTTAGGACATCACATGGAGTTAACTTTTCTAGCCCAATTTAATTAGTTAGACCAAAGGAAATTAATAAAAAGTGGAATTAATAAATTCAATTACCTAGTTAAAGCAAAGGGAACCCATAAGCACAAAGTCTAACACTTAAACCACTAGAGAACTCATAGTGAACAAAATGCTATGATTATGAATCATACAAATTAAATCCATTAAAATCAATGATGATTAATTCAAAATAATTCTGAAAAATATGTTTAAATTATCTAATTGAACAATTAGATAAATTACCAACTTAATTGAACAATCAAGAGGTAAAAGGAACAACCTAAATTTGCAACAAACACCACAATGATAATTAATTAACCATAAGAACTCAATAATTAATTTAATTGGCAAAGCAAGGGTAATAAACATAAATTTCAGAAATTCATTTAACACAAAATCAATCCAAGATTTAAAATATTTACAACCTAGAACTAGATTCTGTTCAAGCATTACAACTTAAAATAATTTAAAACTAAATAATCTTAAGTTCTTAAATTAAAGACATAAATGACAAATCACTTCCCAATGGTCTTCAAATGCAAATTCTAGGCTCTAGCTTTCTCCATGCTCATCCCAAGCTGTCTCCCAATCTAACTCAAGCTCTTATGATTTTTCTTTTTCCTCCAACATCCAACCAAGTCACCTCGGCCATGCGAAGATTCGATGAAAGAACATTGAATGATTAATGAGAGGAGAGGCAATGTGTAGATAGCAATGGAATGATTTTAGAGTGCAAGAATGGGAGGTGTGAGCTATGCGTGAGAGGAATGGAATTAATTAAATTTATGGGTAAGAGATTGAAGAGGTGAGGTGGCACCAGAAAATAATGAAAAGGAGAAAGGAAGAGAGGATGATTGAAAGTGGAGAAAGGAAGATGTTGGAGATGATGACGAGGATGCATGTTGGATGAAAAAAATCGAGAGAGAGAGAGAGAGCAAGCTCAATTCATTTCGGTGGCTGACTATATATTGGTGAGAGTAAGAGAGAGTTTGGAACAAATAATCTAATGGCTAAAAGAGAGGGTAGAGAGTTTAAAAAAAATCTCAGCCATTAATTTCAAAAAGAGACAATAAGAAAAAAGCTAAAAAGAAAATTGTAAGAGTTATCTAATTTTTCTTAGTTGGAAATGGCTCTTGTACCCTTAATAAATCTTGCTAATTCCTTCCTTGTCTTTCAAAGCCCTGACCATTGGATGTATCTTGAAACTCAAGAATTAATCTTCACCATTGAATTTTATTAATTGTGCTTCCTTAACCTCAAAATAAATAAATAAATAAATAAATACACCTATTAGTGTAGATTATATCCAAAATAAATTTCATGCCTCATAAAATATTTTTGAATTGATTTTCCACAAAATGGCCACAAACTCAAATAATAAGTAATAATTCAAAACAAGGTCAATTAAAGATTGACAAAAATAAACCATGTTAAAAATAGGAAAATAAAATACTAACAATTTAAGCCCAAAAATTCCTAAAATTAATTCAAAAATATTATTCTTCAAAATTGGCTAATAATCCAAATAATATCTAATAAACTCAAATTAGCCCAAACTCATTATTAAAATGCATGAAAAAGGTGAGATAAAATATATAAAATCTATATTTTATCAATATTCTTGTACTCAAAAGGGAAACAAATGTTACCATCCTTCCTTCTGGGAAGTTTTTTTTTATCAAATGATGTTAATTTTTTTTAATTTGACTCTAATTTCAATGCTTCTCTTGAAAGGGTGAGTCCTCTTCGTGATGATCAAGGTAATAATCTCCTTCTCAGTGAACTTCCTAGTTCCTTCCCTAAAGTCTTTGGAAGCATCATCAACTCTCAAATCTACTCATCCATTACAAGTTTAAACTCAAGAGAACAAAAGAATATCTCATCTTATACAAGTCTACTCATCTGAAGTGGCTTGTACTCAAACTTTTTAACTTGTGCCAAAAAATTGTGAGGTAACTCCTAATCCTCCTAAACACATTGTAATTACTCCAAGTTCCTATGATATTTCTAGTAGTCAAGATGTACCTAGAAATAATTTTGAACTGCTTGATTCTGATCTACCCACTGCTTTGAGGAAAGGAACTTGTAGTTGTACCAAACGATCCCTGTACCCATGTCTTCACTTCTGTTCTATAACAAATTGTCTTGCAACCATAAAGCCTTCATTACTAGTCTTCATCCCATTTCAACATCACAATCTTTATGAGGAATTAGAAGATGAAAACTAGGTTAAGGCTATGAAGGTTGAGATGTAAGCACTTAAGAATAATAATACATGGGATCTTATTTCATTACCAAAGGGAAAGAAGCCTGTTGGGTATAAATGGATTTTACTCCCAAATACAACTCTAATGGCTCTTTGGATAAGTATAAAGCTTAGCTTGTTGCCAAAGGATATACTCAAACTTACGAAATTGATTATGAGGAAATGTTTGCCCTAGTTGCAAAATGAATATTTCCTATATTCTATTGTCCTTGGCAGCTATTCATAAGTGGGAGTTACTACAATTTGATTTGAAGAATGCTTTCCTACATAGGGATCTAAAGGAAGAAATCTTTTTTGGGTATTGAAGTTGCTCATTCTAACTCCGCCTATGTTTATAGCCGGTCCCAAGCCCGGGTAAAGGAGGAGGGTTGTGTTAGGCCATCAACATCCAATGTAAAAATTTGGTTAATCTATCATGAACATGGACAATAGACGTTATAATGTTAATGCTAGGTCGTTGCCCGTAAGTAATGTGCTGTATGGCTTGAGTACAGTGATAAGTGAGTTAGAGCCGCTGCATCGGCGCCCGGATGTAGTGTTAAATGAGCAAGGGCTACCGCGTCATTCTGGACGCACGCGGCTAAAGAAGTTAGTCCATGAGAGCAAAATTAGATTTGGTACTTGAAATGTTGGGATATTGAATTGTAAATCTGTAGAGGTTGTCGGGGTTATGATTCAAAGGAAAATCAATATCCTTTGCCTGCAAGAAATAAAATGGCATGGAGAAGAAGCTAAGGATATTTAAGGTTTCAAACTTTGGTATACAGGAAAAGTAAGTGCACGCAATGGAGTAGGCATCATTATAGATAAGGAGTGGAAGAAGAACGTTGTAGAAGTTAGCAGAATTGGAGATAGAATTATTTCCTTAAAAATGATAATTGGATATGAGACTGTTAATATTGTTAACGCTTATGCGCCGCAAGTCGGGATAGAAGCTAGTCTTAAGGAATTATTTTGGGAGGATTTGGAGGGGTTGATTCGACACATACCACAGAGTGAAAAGATTTTTATTGGAGGAGACTTTAATGGGCATGTCGGGAGGGAAGCTGGTCAGTATGCGAGGGTGCATGGTGGTTTTGGTTTTAGAGAGCTAAACAATGAAGGACAAACTCTTCTTAATTTCTCATTGGTGTATGATTTTAAGATTGCCAACACTTGTTTCAAGAAGAGAGATGAGCATCTCACACTTACAAAAGTAGAGCCTCAAGGTCACAGATTGATTTTCTTTTGGTTAGGAACACAGATAGAAGACTTTGTAAAAATTGCAAGGTGATCCCCAGAGATACTGTAACGACACAACATAGGGTCCTAGTCCTTGATGTATGTATTATGAGTAAAATCCAAAAACGTCGACAAGTAGTAGCACCAAGGATTAGGTGGTGGCAATTAAAAGGTGAGAAACAAGATATTTTCAAGCGAAATCTTTTCAATAAAGGAATTTGAAAATCTCAGGGAAGTGCTAACATCATGTGGGAGGATATGGCTAAAAAGATATGGGAGGTTGCAAAAGTAGTTTTGAGAGAATCAAAAGGTTCTGGTCCGAGAGATAAGGAGTCTTGGTGGTGGAATAATAGTATACAGGACAAAATCAAGTATAAGAAGAACTGTTTTAAAGCCATACATTTGTGTAACAATGAGAAAAATTGGGAGAGGTACCGTATGGCTAAGAAGGAAACTAAGAGATCTGTGGGTGAAGCTCGTTCTAAAGCTTTTGAAGAATTTTATAAGAGCCTTGAGACGAAGGAAGGAGAGCAAAATATTTATAAGATTGCCAAGAGTAGGGAAAGAAAATCAAGAGATCTAGAACAGGTAAGGTGTATTAAGGATGAAGAGGGAAGAACTTTAGTTACAGATGATGAAATTAAAAATAGATGGGAGACTTACTTTTCTAAACTTTTCAATGATGGAGAGGGTTCATCTAGTAACTTGGAGGATTTAGTAACTGGTAAAGGAGAACAAAATTTGTCATTCTATCGAATAATACGTGATAAAGAGGTAAAGGAAGCTCTTAAGAAAATGGCAAATGGTGGAGCCAACGGACCTAATTGTATATCTATCGAAGCGTGGAAATGTTTAGGTGAAGAAGGGGTGAGATGGTTAACTAAGTTATTTAATGTGATTTTACGGTCCAAGAAAATGCCTGATGAATGGAGGAGAAGTACATTAATTGCTATTTATAAAAATAAAGGAGATATTCAGAATTGTACTAATTATAGAGGGATTAAGCTCATGAGCCACACAATGAAATTGTGGGAGAAAGTAATTGAGCACAGGTTGAGATTGGAGACAAGTATTTCTAAGAATCAGTTTAGTTTTATGCTAGGTAGATCAACTACAGAGGCGATTTATCTACTAAGGGGATTAATGGAAAAGTATCGTTGTAAAGATAAAGATCTACACATGATTTTTATTGATTTGGAAAAAGCTTATGACCATATACTAAGAGAAGTGCTTTGGAAAGCGTTAGAAAAAAAGGAGTACAGATTGCTTATATTAAAGCCATACAAGATATGTATGAGGGGGTAAAAACTAGTATAAGAACGCCTAGTAGTCAAACAAAGGATTTTCCTATAAAGATTGGATTACATCAGGGATCATCTTTGAGTCCTTATTTGTTCAACTTGATCTTAAATGTTTTGACGGAACATATTCAAGGAGAAATTTCGAAATGTATGCTCTTCGTGGATGATATAGTTCTTATAGCAGATACAAGAGAAGAGGTTAATTGCAAACGTGAGTTATGGAGGAGGACATTGGAGTCAAAAGGTTTTCGTCTGAGTAGAAGTAAGACGGAATATTTATATTGTAAATTTGATAAAGGACTATTCGACAATAATTTGAAAGTGAAATTAGGAGATCAAATTATACCTCAAGTGGAAAAGTTTAGATATTTGGGAGCTATTATTCAAAATGATGGCGAAATCAGTGGAGATATTTCACATAGAATTCAAGTTGGGTGGTTTAATTGGAGAAAAGCTAAAGGAGTTATTTGCGACCGTAAGGTGCCTAATAAACTTAAAGGAAAGTTTTATCGCACTGTTATCAGACCGATAATGTTATATAGTAGTGAATGTTGGGCTCTAACGGGACAGCAAGAGCATAAAGTTGGAGTAGCAGAGATGAGAATGTTACGATGGATGTGCAGACATACACGTAAAGATAAAATTTGAAATGAGCACGTACGCGAAAAAGTGAGGGTGGCACCTATTGAGGAAAAATGGTAGAAAATCGGTTGAGATGGTTTGGGCATGTACAAAGAAGACCAAGGGAGGCACCAGTGAGAAGAGTGGAACATATAACTTTGAGTCCGATTAAGAGAGGTAGAGGAAGGCCTAAGAGAACACTTTTGGAAGTTATTGAACGCGATCTGTTAATTAATAATATTCCTAAAAGCTTGATAAATGATAGAGCACAATGGCATCTTGCAATCCATGTAGTCGACCCCACCTAGTGGGATAAAGGCTTGTTGTTGTTGTTTGTTGTTGTTTGAAGTTGCTCATTCTAAACATAGAATCTTCATATCTCAATAGAAGTATATTCTTGATCTCCTAATTGAAATAGGAAAGTTGGGTTGCAAATCTATAGATACTCTAATTGAACAAAACCATCAACTTTGTAAGACAAGAAAACGTTCGGGTAAATAGAACCCAAATCAAGAGTCGAACAAACCTCCCCTTTTGAATCCTCCTGTCAATAAGGAATCTTACTAAAGATTTGTTAGGAATTTAATTTACCTTGCCCACATTAGACCTGACATTGCCTACGTTGTAAGTGTGGTGAGCCTGTTTATGCACGATCATAAAGAATCTCATCTACAGGTAAATAATCAAATACTTGAATACCTTAAGGGTACTTTGATTAAAAGGTATTCTGTTCAAGAGGGGCAAAAGATTGACCATTGAATCATACATTAATGCAAATCTTGGAGAGATATAGATGATAGAAGGTCTACATTAGGCTATTGTTTTAGAGTCAGACCCTTTTTATTTTTGACTCTTCATTTTTCCCATATTGGATAGAAAGAAACACGTGGATCAAATTGTTAATACCTACTTAGCAAACTCCATAACAAATTAGCTCATCCAGTTAGTGCCATGTGTCCCGTTGTTGGTCAAACTTGAGTTTTAATAGTCAACATTTTTTAGATTAAATAGTAAGGCAACATTATTGCACCCTTTTTGAAAGTTCTAGGGCAACATTACTCCAAACAAAAGTTTAGAATATTTTTGTCCTTTAACCCATGCTATTAAGAAGGTTTTCAAAAATGCCTTTGATCAATGCTACTAAGGTATTATCCCACTCTTGAAATCATACTTGTTGATGAAAGTATTTGTTGTTTTTGTACTTTTTACAATTGGTTATATATGACTTGTCCCCTATTCACACATTAATTTTATGGGTTTTATGCACTTTCCTTGGGCAAGATGGTTTCAAATATCAAGTTGGTAGTGTTGATATTAAGATTTTCATTATTATTTATAATTTTTGTTTTGTTTATTTTTTTTTTAGGTTGGCATTGTTGTAGGAGCTAGAGGCCATTTTTTTTATAATGTAATGTTTAGAACATTAGATTAAATTCTTTTTTTTTTTTACTAATTTTGTGGTTAGAGTAGTTATGTTGGTGTTTAGATATTTGGAAGCAATTATTCAAAATGACAATGAATTGACGGCGGTCTTGCACAAAGGATACAAGTTGGATGGTTTAAATAAAGAAAGACTACAAGACTTATTTGTGATCAGAAGGTACATTATACACTTAAAGGAGTTTTACACCAGTTATATTACATGGTAATGATAGTTAGGCTTTAAAGGAATAACAAAAGCATAAAGTTAGAGTTGAAAATATGAGAATATTAAGATAGATCATCGAACACACACAAAAAGATAAAATCTAAAATAAGCATATATAAAAAAATGTGGATGTAGCATCTATTGGGAAAAAAATGATAGAAAATCATTTAAGATAGTTTGGCCATGTATATAAATATGGTTGTAAGAGTCAACACTAGTTAGGACAGTGGAATAGATAGTCTTGAACCTTGTAAATAGGGTTAGAGGAAGATCAAAGAGAAAAGTCATGAAAATTTTTGAATAAGACCTTGTGGTAAACAATATTATTAAAAGCTTGATTAAGGATAGTGCATAATAATGTCATTCAATTCATGTAGCAAACTCCACTTAGTATGATAAGACTTGTTGTTGCTATTGTTACTACTGCTATTGTTGGGTTATTTAATTTTAAAATATTGCAAATAAATCTATGAAACATGAAGCATTGTAAATAAAAATAAATATATTAAAAAGACAAATAAAGCGATGGGAGTGCTTCTACCTGGAAGCGCTCTTATAGCTATTTACCTATAGGAGAGCTAAGTATAGATCTATAGGAGCGCGTCTACCCGAAAGCTCTCTTGTCATAGGTTCACCTATTGGAGCGTGCTCCTGTATATAAGGAGAGGGCCTATATGTGGAGCAGTTTCAAAGCGCTCCTTGATGTCTCTTTTATAATAGTATGTAATGGATCAACTTGATTTTAATGTGGGCTTAAACCATAGAGCACTTTATCTTAATGGGTCATATGGTTATTACAGAAGACTTAGGCTATATTGGGATTTCCATTGGAAGAGCTTTTAGTGGCCGTAGCCTTAGGGTGTTCCCCCCCGGGGGGGGGGGAAGCCCAGTACGCAATTCAAGGTGAGCTTCCAACCTAAAAGCTCATTTAAACCAAAGCTCCAAATTCTGGCTTCTCATAGTTAAAGTGCATTGATCGTTTTCCTTTTTCTTCTCTGCCCTTTTCTCTCTCTTATGTCTCATCCTCTATTGTCATGGTTCGTTGGACCTTTCTCTCTTATGTTTCTCTCTCTTAAATATTGGATCTCTTCTTTTTTCCGTGGACCACACTTTTTTTTTTTTGGTAGACTAGGCAAGACCACACTTTGGTTAATGTGTGAAGGGTGTGGGTGTTTGATTTCTTTTTGGGAGAATTTTAACAAAGGACAAAGGATGTGACATAATTATACAGAAGGCCCATTAAAATCTGAAATTTTAATTTAGTCCAAGAAGAATGAAATGAAATTAATTTAAATGATGGAAAGACCAAAATAGCCTCAATTTCAACATTAAAAAAATAGTGGCCAAATACACATGTAATGTTAGGGAATTAACAATAAAAGTTAATGAATTAATAAGCGAGGTTACTCCATAAATTTGGATAAACTGATTGATCAAGTCTTCTCAAGGATTAACAAGTCAAGTAAAATAATTTATGAATGACGAGCTAGATTGCTTTAATTGTTGCACGTGTTAAAGGTGAAGCTTTGTAGCCAGTTATTCTGGGACCACATGCTAGCAGCAACTATGCAGGGGACCAAATTAAAATGGTTGATTGTGAAATTTTGGGTTGTTTCTTTTAATTTCCTTTGTTTCGTATTAAATGTGAAGTTTTGTGGTTTAGTGATTCTAGGATCATTCTCCAGCAACTTGTCAATGTCAGGGGACCAACATCGTCCGTCTCGTGATATTCGGATTCCTCTTCTATTAATGTCTTTTGGTTATTTCTAACATTTGCCTTTTGTTTTGTAGTTTGCGGGTCGAGATATTATATTGCTTTTCAGATAAGAATTGTTTGGCAAATAGAAAATAATACATGTGTTCTATGGAATTACTTGTTGTAAGCTTGGAAGGCATTACAATGTGAGTTGATAAACTTGAATTCCTTCAACAATGAACTCTGTAATAATAATTTAGATTAAAGAGCATTTTTTCCTTTTAACTATTTGGTCATGAATGTTCGGTATAGTTAACTTATATGTGATGTGATTTTTTTTCTTCAACATTTGAAAATCAGGCAATGGATACTTGTTAAAAAAGTTAATTTTAATCGTTAGTGGACCCACAAATTACAAAAAATAACCCAAAAAAGTTATGACTAAGTACTTTATAAGAAAATTAATATTGATTAAGTCCTTAAGATAATGAGATAATAATTTATAAGTCATCATCCAAAATTTATAAGTCCTCCTTCAAAAATTTACAACTAGTGTAAAAAATATGTTCATTTATAATTAATAAATACAGTAGTTAAATTGTAAATTTATAGAGAATGTGTAAATATAAAAATTTAACTTATAAATTGTATGTGAAAGATTATTTGTCAAAAAAATATTTTAATTAGTCATTGGTGTTGTTGTCAACAATTGTGATATATATTTTATTTACTTGGTAGCTGGTTAAAGTGATTAGTCAAAATTATATTTTAGTCTTTTGCATATAGGTAAAAAATAACATTTGCATCCTTGTATTACTATGTATTTTAGGAGACGTAATTTATATTAATTTTCTTATACAATATGAATGTGTAATTTTAAGATTTTTTTTTTGCAATTTTTAAATTAACAGTTAAGGATAACTTTTTAACAATAGAGTGCCAAATGCATCATTTTCATACATTGAAAGGAGAAATTACACCACATGTAAGTTTATATTATACATACATATATATATATATATATATATGTTTACATCATACGCTCTTGAGCAAATATTAAGGAGTAAAAATACAATTTGATTCTAATAATTTTGAAAGTAGATTAATTATAATTTGCAACGAAAAGTGGTGTAGAGAAAAACTGCTTTGTCGATTATTCTAGGGCCATGCATGCATATGGACGAGGAACGAGCTAGGGCCCAGGGGACCCGAAGAAGGTCCTGTTTTGGCAGTTTCTAATAATAGTCGTTTTGTTTAATTGCATTGAAAGGGAAATCCTTCGGACATTTGCTTTGTTCCCACATGTTTGTACTTTTGCTTGGAGTTGGATTGGCTTATCATATTTGATGTGGCAAATACACAATGCAAACATACGTGGAATACGAAATTTCCACATCTTATATTTCTAGTTTATGCATAACAGTTGAGTGGAGGCTCACCTGCTACGAGAAAACCATTTGAGAAAATATTACTTTTGGTCCTTAATTTTTTTTAATCAGCATGGTTTTAAAAACCAGACTGAACAGACTAATTCAACCGATTGAAGTGAAAACCGATTCTTGGTTTGGTTCGGTTGATACTCTAAAATCGACCATTAGAGAACAGACCAATGAATGGTAAAATAAGATAAAATCCGGACTGGTTCCCTTGAAAAACTAACACTACTATCAAATAGCATTAAAATTAATAAAAACTAAATTTTGCAGTAAAGCTCAACCTAAGTCATCTCTCTAAGAGTCAATAGAGTAATTATTTGAATTATGGTTATGAAAAGGCAAATAATGGGGGGTTTTTTATGATAAAATTAAAACTAAAATAGAATTAAATAAATAGAGAAAATTCAACTAAGAAAATTATCAAGTACAAGCAGTGCAATCAATCACAACCCAATCACTTAAATTTAATCTTCCTCGTCCACAAATTAAATAAATTTTATTTAACTTTATTATTCTGATTTTATTATATATTTCTCAAATTATCATTCAAGAATTAAGCAAAAAATTAAGTTATAGATTAATTGAGATCTCCCTTAATCCACAACTTGATAACTGTTTTATGTTAGCCACACCAAAAACAAAGCATGAGTAATCACTCAAGCCAAATTAAATTATTCTTAAGTTACTATATCAATCAATTATAGCAAGTAAAACCTCAGACAAAATTTATAACTCAAAAATTATGCAGTAAAACTACTCTAATCAACAATAATAATTAAAGCATAAAATTTAGAGGTAGAGAAAAGAAGAGCAAATTAAAATAAAGCTAGAATAAAATATTTTTTAAATATTAAAGACTCTGATCAAAATTTAGGATCATGGTTTGTGATTGATCACACTAAAAAAAATTAGCTCTTCATAAAACTAAGAACAAAACAGCAGCGTCGCCTCTGATTCTTTTTTTTTTTTCGTCCAAGTCGTCTCTTTCCTGTACGTTCCTTCCTTTACAAATATATAATCTATCAGGTGATGCGTGCAGCGTGCGTCTCCTTCTATAAATAAAACTTAATAATTTAATAAAATAACAAAACTACTCTAAATAACCCTAATTAAAAACTGTACTAAAAAACCTAAAATAAATATAAACAAAGTTTTAAATATTTAATTCTTGATTTGATTTTCAAGTATGCTCATGTTCTTCTTATCTAAAATATTCTTTATCAATATCTTTTAAATTGAATCTAGAAAATCTGCACAAATAAAATAAAATTAAATAGCACCTGCGTACAAATATTAAAGATATCATTTATATTTTAAAATTAAATATTTAGTTAGCTAAAATTTCAAAACTGAATATTGGTTAATAAAAATTAAATAATATCTAATTAAACTTAGTTAGCCTCAAATAAATATTTAAAAGTCTAAATTAAAAGGATAAAAGTATATAAAATTGCCATTTATCAAAAACTGAACCAAATTAAAAAAAAAATAAAAACTTGACCTTTTTAATTTAGCTTAAACATGCTGTTAAAAAATGTCTAATATTTTATCATTCTATCAACATCTTTCTTGATTTTTAAATGCATTTCTTATTAATTATGATACATAAATTAAAAATATATTAATTTAATGTCAACCAGCTCAACTATAATTTGACCAATGAACCATTAATTAATGTCTAGTCTGGTTCAATAACTGGTCTAATTTTTAATAGTTTAAAAAAAAGAGGCTGATATGGAGTTAAAAAAAAACTCTCAACTTAAAAGAGAAGGGTAAAGCGGGAGAATTGGAGAAGGAGCGAAGCTCATCGCTTGAAGAGGAAAGGAGGTATGGTTGAACAGCGAAAACTCATCTCAGTTCCCCCTTTCATGCAAGGACGATGCGTGCACACCACTTTTTCTATCATCTACAATTCTCCCTCCATTTAAAGGATAATAATAAAAAAATATTATTAATGAAATATTATTTTTCTCAAATTGTCTTATTTTTTAAGACAATTTTTTTTAAAAAAATTATTTTATAATTTGAAAGGGAGGGAGTATAATTTAAAAGATAACATGTAAGCTGCCAGATATGTTAAAAATAGTTGAGGCGTTTCAATTTCATTGGTCAGCTCATACATGAGGTGATGACCATGGTCTATACAAGAATTTCACTTCGATTTATTTGAGTTTTTATATTATTTCATTAATATTTTTATTTATTAATCGCCCCATACAATACACGTGGTTGTTATAATTAGTAATTAATAATATTGCCTTTGGCCTTCCCATGCAGCATGCCCCATCTTTATAAATAGGCAAAATCCATTACACCATGAACACACCAACCTCAACAAACAAGAAAATCACCATCTTATACCCTCCCACCATCGATCGATCATGGCTTCCAAAAGCCAAGTTCTCATTCTCTTTCTTTCTCTCCTCACAGTATCCTCCGTCATCAATCCATCCCAAAGTGCCAAAATCGTCGTGTCCTGGGGACAAAACACTGCATCGAAGGAAGGAACCTTAGCAGAAGCATGTGACTCAGATCTCTACGACATCGTCGCTCTGGCGTACCTGCATGTGTCGGGAAGCACAAGATCCTTAGATTTCGCTGACCACTGTTCTAGCGAAAAATGCAAAGCCCTAGCATCGCAAATTCAACACTGTCAAAGCAAAGGCAAACAAGTCTTAATTTCTGTCGAAATAGACAATGTCGCTGCACCCGATTACTTGGCAGAGTATCTTTACAATAACTTTCTTAGTGGCCAAGACGGCCCTCTAGGAGCGGTGACCTTAAATGGCATCAATATTGCAAATATTGATTACAGCTCCGAGCCATGGGTCGACCTTGTGGAGGCAATCTATAGTTATTCGACCCAGGACAAAAAGATTTACATATCAGCATCCCCACGTTGCAGTATCACAGCCTTCGACAGTGCAATTGCTACAGGTCATGTAGATTATCTCTGGGTTTTATTTTACGGCCAATACGAAAGCTGTGAATATTTAGGAAATGACGACTACACAGGGCTTATTAATTCATGGTCGAAATGGACGTCCAAGAAAGGTGTAGCCGATGGCTCTGTGTTCTTGGGCTTAGTACCGTCAAATGATACGGCTGCAGCATCCTATGGTTACATAAAACCGCAAGATCTCAATTCTAAGGTTCTTCCGATCGTGAAGGAATCTCCAAAATATGGTGGAGTGATGCTGTGGAACAGGTACTATGATAAGATAACAGGCTATAGTACTAAGATTGACCCTGCTGGGTCAAAGGGATTCAATAGTCTCTTGGCCAAATCTGCGTAAGATGGGATGTACGAGCTATCTAGGTTTGCATGCTAGCATGTAAATGCCACCTATACATGTTTGACTACAACCATGTAATAGGTATCGCTTAAATAAAGATCTGCTTTTTATAAATTATATTTGAGTAATGTTTCATGAAGTTCTTTCTTTGTTTTTTTTTCCCTCGTTTTAATTTACACAGATAGCATTTAACATGAAAGGACAAAAAAGTCATTAGCACATATGTATATATTTAAAATATAGGGTTAAAGCAATTTCATCCTTACATTATAGATTCAAGAATATCTAGAACCCTAAATTCATTTTTGGTATAATGTTCCTCTTTAATATTAAAAAACAGTGCAATATAATGCCACCTTTACTTTTAAAAAAAATTAACTTTGACTATTAGTTGCCTAAAATATTACAGCAAAAAACCTAAAAGGTTAAAGAAAAGGACATCAAAAACTTATAAAGACTGAGTTTAATTATCATGTTTAAAGATTGTAATCCAAGGCCTCATTTACAACATTGATCTTGGGCCATGTTAGGATATCAGTCTGTAAATATTGACCTTTTGTTTGGATAGAAAGAAAAATTGAGAAAAAAAAAACATGAGAGAAAAGAAAATAAAAAGAAGAGAAAGTTAAGAAGAAAATATCATATATCCTTGTGTTTGGATTAACAGAAGAAAAAAGAGAAAAAAGAAAATGAGCAAATATTAGAATTGCTAATACCCTTGTGTGAAAATATATCGTGTTTTTTATACTTATATTTATAATAATAAATTGACAGAAAAAATTATATTAAAATTAAATTCATCAAAATAAATTAAAATCAAATTGTTTATTAAAGAATATATTTTCATGTTATTATATTTTAAAACAAAATAAATTAGTTAAAAATATATATTTTCTATTTACAAAATTAACAGTGGATAATTTATTAAAATTAAATATAGTAAAATAACATAAAAAATTATAAACTTTGCCCTTCTCCATCACCAGTCCACTAGTATTATTAGAATTAGAAACATTCCTGGGAACCGATCTCTTTAATCACCAGATTCTACTAAATAAATGCATTAATATTAACATATAATTTATAACATAAGCATTTAGAACTTTGAGGACCGGTGGAAAAACGCAAATGTGCATCCAGTGGAGCATAGCTTTAATTGGTGAGACACATATAACTGATCTGAGGGTGCAGAAGAAGAGTGCGGGATGTGCGCGCGCGCGTGCGTGTGTGAGTGAGAGTGAGAGAGAGAGAGAGAGGGAAGAAGGATGAAAGAGAAGGGCAGATATGGAGCAACAGCTTTCCTTACAAAACATCTTCGTGTATGGAGATAAATTTTGGGGAGAAAATATGATAGGTCCCACACCTTGTTTTCTCTCTTACTTTTTCCTTCTTATTTTTTTTTTTCTTGTCATCAAAATGGGAGAAAATTTGTTTGCTCTCTTATCTTCCTCCTACATTTTCTTTCCTTTCATGCTTTCTCTCCATCCAAACAAAACATAAAAGATAAGTCTTGAAAGACTGTAATCCAAGTAATACTTGCAAGTAAGGAAAAACCTTATAATCATGAGTATTTTAACTGTTTCAACAGCGATCATTACCTGTCACTTATAAACAGATAAGCATTTTAACTGTCACTTTTTTGATGTATTTTATCACTCAAAATAATCAATTTTGGCTTTTAATTGGGAGAAATCAAGTATCATTTCCTCATTTGTTGAATTTATTGGGAAATCAAGAAAAAGGAGCAAGTTAATGGGCTTTAAACTATGCAAAACAAACTCGAGACCAAAATAGGCCCAAAAAGGGGATGACCGTTCATGGATAAGCAGCAAAAGACTCACAATCGTTCACGGATGACGGCTAAGATGTTCAAGAACATTCTTTGTCGAAGACCAATACATGCCTCCACCATTTGCGGATTAAGAAAGGGTTCTGAAGGAGAAGTAAAGCCTCTAGAAGAAACCGGTCGCGGAACAAGCTAAGCCAATTCAACTCAGGTCACGGTCGAGAGACGAAGGGCCGACGTGTTTGCCCCGTGTGCGAAAGAAGACGAGGGAGAGGCGAAGTTCGTGCTTCGAATATGCTAAGAACCTTCACTAACAAAATTGAAAATCTAGTTAAGATTTCACATAATCTTGAAGATGCTCGATCAAATTCAAGATACAAACCTTCCTCTTCTTAGCCCATATCACAACCTTTACCATCGACCCAATTGTTTTACCATAAGCATTCAGTCTTTAATCACGACTAGAAGACCTCATGCTAAAAAAGCCGTGCAAACCTCTAAACTTGACCAAAGTAGTCTTCAAGCAATCTCTATAAAACAATACGTTGTTGGAATTGTTTGTTCTTGATCAATCAAACTCATACTTAAATCATAGAAAATGATTTCAACCAAAGCGATAAACTTAGACATAACCCCATACCAATTAAGAGAAGAGGATGACATTGTAGACGCAGCAAGACAATGACTCACAAAAATTAGAGTATGTTAATTTAGGACACACTTATATAATTCAATCCAAAACTTTTGTTGTTGTTTATTAAATTTTGAATTCCATTTTAGCTTGATTTCATTTTAACTCCTTACGGATTCGACCGAGGTTGCCAGTGGGGAAACTTAGTTTATTTGAGGCATATACACCAACTATTGCTCATCAAATTTAGTCTCGCAGCTAGAGTTGGATAGATTGAAATTTGAATTAAATTTGAAGTGTTTCTAAGTTTATATTCATTTTTGTTCCATTTTAGATTGATTTTCATTTCATTTTGGCTAGAATATTTTGTTATCAGTTTTTTCATTGTTTGTCTGAAACTTGTTCGAAAGTGTCCAGAAAATTCTAACACTTGGTATTCCATGAGATTTTAAGTAACAAATAAAACTTGTATCTGGCAATTAATACTTGATGAGAAAACCACCTCTCACTTCTCGTAGACTGTCCACACGCAATTGGGAGATGGAAATGGCTCGTGCGTTACAGAACACTGGAGTAAATTCACGACTCTTGGCAGAGAAGAGTGGATCCCTTTGAACCTAAAGAACGATGCTGGTAAGGAATTCAAAAAACAGGTACGATGGGATTTACTCTTTGGTTATATATGTTGGGACATTGGGTGTGATAGGTGTAAAAAGCTGCTTGATGAGGAGGATATGGCTAGTACAGGTTCTGGTTTTACTACCCTTCAAAAAGTAAAGTGAGATCTGTATATTTCACAAATGTCTTAGACGCTAAGGAAAAATAGTAAGAGATATCACGATCAATGGTGTTGACCAGAGTTGGAAATGTAAGCTATTAGAGACAAGAGAGATAAACTAGAGAAATATTAAAAAATGTCATATCCATTAATCTAAAGGGTACAATATATACACTAAGAAATAGACAACACAATAATGACTAATAATTATATAATAATATCACATAATAATTTTTAATAATGACTAAGATATATACACAATAATGATATAATATATTTGGAGAATATTCTAGATAATAAAGAACAGTTAAGCTAGACATAGATGGGTCTATACAAGGAGATATTAGCAAGTGTGGGGGAGTTATAAGTAGTAATCAGGTAGAATGGATTGCAGGTTTTACGCATGCGTTGGAGCCTGCCCCATTGCAATTACAAAGATGCTGGGTATAATGTATGGATTACAAAATGTACTGGGATAAGTGTTTTCGAAGAATAAACGTGTTCACGGATTGTGCTAAATTTATTAACCTTTTGTTTAGAAGCATTGTTGACAATCACCCCTACAGAGACATCATTGAACAGGCCAGAATCTTTTTGAATATGGAGTGGCCTGTTACTGTTAACTTAATGTTTAGAGAAGCTAATGTTTGCTCTCACTTTTGGCTAGGTATGCTTTGTGTTTTTTTAGGTGGTTGGCAAACATTTGATCAACCACCCTCTTATTGTATTAAGGTGGTGGATGATGAGAGACAATTAACTTTGACTTCTACTCGTTGTAATTGTTAAGTTGATTTGATACACTTTTCTATATATTAAAAAATAATAATAATAAAGGACGGCCGAAAGCGATGAAGATGACATGTCATGTAAATATATAGTCATAGATGTATAAGATGATAATGGCAAGCTAATTACAGAACATAGAATCATATGATACACGTGCTTGTGGCTAGCTAGCGGGATGAACTTCAATATTTTTATCCTTTGTCATCAAATGGTGACCACAGACACATGGCTTTAGCTGCAAATAATGTACAATTATAATAATGTTGGATGGATAGATGTTGGCAAACAGAAGAAGTAAACAATTCCATTATATTTATGTATGTGATCCCCTGCTTTTTTTTTTTTAATATTTGGCATCTTAGCTTATTATTAGTCTGTTTTTTCTAAATTGTCCTAGTATATGTGTAATTTTTTTTGTCAGTTGAATGTGCAATAAGTAATTAATGATGTCATCGTTCGTTTTGTTTTATTCAGTTGAATAGCTTATTAACTAGAATAATTAAAAAGGGGAATGACATTTGAGAACCAGCCCATAAAATTTGTCCTATTTTAGTACTAAATAAATTTGGGATTATTAAAAAAATCACAAATCCGGACTACTAAAGATTTTTTTAATGATTGGATTAAGAGAAATTTTATCTTATAATCTATTTACTAAAACTCCCTCATTTTCAATTTTTCAATGACGAATATAAGTTGCACATTAATGATTTTGTAAGTTACAAATCAAGGAAAATTAATATGAAATCAATGCAATTGACAAAAAAAGAAACTTTGACAGCTTAAATTTCCATTTTTATTTCAATATCAAGGTTGCAAAGGAATGCTTAAAAAATTAAAGTAAGAAAAAGTTGTTTCGAATTAATAGAAATAACAAAATATTACGAGTATACATTTGTATTCTCAATATAAAAAGATGAATATTAGTCGCAAATAAAAAAAAATATATCAAATCACTTGAAGTGACAGAAACTCTAAAAGGTACAATTTTCGTTTTCCATGCTAAAAAGATAAATATATAAGTTTTAAATTAATATGCAGTAAGTTCAATTTAAGAAAAATTTGTATTAAATAACTGGAAACGACTCCAACATTATATTTTAACTTGATAGTTCTAGAGATTTGATTCTTTTATTGATAAGAAAATATTCCATTCTAGTATATCTCCTTTATGACTATGTTTAAAGAGTCATTTGCACCTCATTCTTCTCCATTTACAATAGAAAAAATATAAATTCAACATGTTGGATTATATTTTTTATCACTGGCAGCGAATTCATATATTTTCCCATTCACAATTGCAACTTGCTAGATGATAATTTACAATTCATATTCCTCTCTTTAGAATGAAAAAGGGAAATTGAACTCATCAAATTTCTTCTACTTCAAACTGTTGGATAATAATTTTCTTTGATTTACAACTCTCTAAACATTAATTTAAAACTCATTTTCTTCTTTTTATAGTGAAAAACTAAAAATTTTACTTGTCACACGTTCAATGATGTGTAATGCTAATTTTCTTTATTTTCGATTTCCTAAGTATTAATTTGATACTCACAAATACGCATTTATCTTTTTATAATTGAAAAAAAAAAAAGATTTCAGTCGTCAAATTTTGTTACTTCCAGTGATTTGGTACTAATTTTTCTGGATTCGCCACTTGCTAAGAATTAATTTGCAATTCATGTTCCTCTTTTGAACTTATTTTTCCAAAATTGTAACTTACGAAGCATTAATTTGCAATTCAATTTTTCATTTTATTATAAAAATATTGAAAATGAGGATTTTTAGTAAAAGGGTAGCTTTAGTAAATTTTCCCTTGACTCCTCACTCCTATCATCCAGTCGGAATGTCACCCATGTCTTAATATATCAATTTAATAATAGTA
The DNA here is from genome assembly GCF_029017545.1 of Prosopis cineraria. Taxonomy (NCBI): domain Eukaryota; kingdom Viridiplantae; phylum Streptophyta; class Magnoliopsida; order Fabales; family Fabaceae; genus Prosopis; species Prosopis cineraria. Next base: position 12,411,206 of record NW_026555332.1, on the reverse strand, counting down.
AAGTTCCAAGAATATTTTTGTCAAATAGTTAAAAATATATATTTAAACACTTGAAAATATAAAAATTTTAATTACAAATAAGATACTCACTTTCAATTTTTAGTTATCTAAACTGAAATTCTCATATTTATAACTGTCTAAATTGATATTTGTAACTCATTTTTAGTAGAAATTTTTTAAAATCTAATTATAATTAAATTAGACTTTTATGATCTAATTATCAATTCTCCTATTATAAAGGACATCTGATCCTGTCTTAGGATTTCTTAAGATAAAACTAATTCTCTCTTCTGGTATTATTAAAATCATAGTTATCAAATTCTTCGCATTTAATGTTTTTACGTTTTTAGCTCATAAAATCGTATCAACTCACTCATAAACTCGAACTAGATACAAAGTTTTAGTTAAATTTGCAAATTTACCATTTTTACATTTCTAACTTATAAAATCATATACCAACTAACTTATAAATTTTGGTTATATAAAAACTTAATTAAACTTATTAAACTTGTTGATTTTTTTTGCCAAGTTGAGGGAGTTAATTAAGTATATGTTATGTAGATTTTATTCATACAAGTGATAGGACCTGGTTTAGAATTAAAAGAAAAAATTTAAAAAACAAAAACTAATATTAATAAAAAACAAAAATTACTAAAAATAAGTTGCCCATTTTAAAATTTTTATGTTTTATATAATTTATATTTGAAATTTATTTAAATTAAATTATGATTATATTTTATATTTTAATTATTTAATCATATATTTTTAATGGCTGTTTATTAATAGAGGTAAGGTCTTATGAATTTATTATTTAAATTTGTAATCCAAATTTATCTTTTCGTCACAAGTTTATTTAAATTCACAAATTTGACACCCTTAGTTGAAATGTCATTTGCGGTTATGAACATGTTCCTTTTCTTTTTCTTTTTCTTTCTTTTTTGGGTCATCTAGTTTTCTTTGTTGATCTGATTCCATAGAAGAATGTAACAAAAAGATATCATCCATATGTTTTTTTTTTTTTCATGTTGTTGGTTTTCTATTCTCTTCAAATTAAATCACACATGTAGAAAATAATTAGAGAAAAAATTAAGAACAACAAGGTGAGGAATATTTAAAAAGAAATGATAACTTACAATAAATTTCCGAGTCTGGCGCCGATCTAACACGTATTACCTTGTAACATTAAAGAAAGTAATTCCAGCTTGACCTATGTATTTGAATAAATTTGAGTAAAAAGACAATAAAATCCTCTCAAATTATACAAATAACAATTTGATCTCTCAAAATATCATAATTATATTGCAATTTTTAGAGACATCTGCATTAATAAATTTTAAAGTGAGAGGATCATTTTATCCTTATTAAAAATAATAAGCCCTAATAACAACTTTTACTTAAGTAATAACAACTTTTATTTTATAAATTATAAAAATTGAACAAGAAATTACAATTTATCAAATGTAATTTTGGTTATTTAAAACTAAGTTTTTAAAATAAAAAGCTCTAATTATAACTTTTATTTAAGAAATAATAAATTTTATTCAAAAAATAATAAAAATTAAATAATAAATCACAACTTATTAATAAGAGTAAACTAGTCTTTTTAATTTAAAATTTGTTAACAAAAAAGTCCTTAAAAATTTTAGTGAAACTATGATCAGATTATTATTTATAATTTAAGAGAATTTTATTATCATTTTTTTTATTTTCCTATTGTACATTCATGAATAAATATAAAGTTGAACAGTTTAAACATTCACATGCTTATTATTATTATTCAATGTTTGCATGCCGGATCCATGGCCACCTTTTTTTTTTTGCTCTACAATTAAAAAATATCCATCAATAAATATCATTAAAAAATTAATATGCTACGTCAACTGTGCGTTCAACTTTATCTTTAACATTAAAAAAAAAAAAGCCAAACCCGCTTATTAATGCACGTTTTGCACGGACAGTATGTTCTATTAATAACTATTACTCTTTCGGTTATTTTTATAAATTATTTTTTATCAATTTAATTAATATTAATATAAAAAAATATACAAAAATAAAAGTGTAAAATTTTAAATATGCTTCTATATAATAAATACAAAAAATAATATTATGTTACCTTTTCTCTTTCATGAAAGATAATTTTAAAAATACATTTTAACTATTAATTAAAAAGTTGCTTTGTAACTTATAAATGAAATTAAATAAATTTTTTAAAATATAATTTATAAATAAAATTAAAAAAAGTAATTATTTAAAATTAATATTCTGTCGAAACATAATAATTAATTATCAAAAGAGAGTAGACCCCATGGGACAATAATTGAGACAAAAGGCAAAGCAATGGCGCGTAGAACATTTAGTGAAGGACTGAGGAAGATATTTTTTTTTTATTAAACAGGCCCTAATTTTATTTGATTTGCAATTCACTTGACATAATAATTTCCAACTTATTTTCTTCCTTTTATACTGAAAAATTAGGGATAATTTTATCCTTAAATTATAAGTTCATGAACTAATGTATGCGATTTAAAAAACATTTTATGTGTAATATTTCCCTTTGTGCTTCCATCGGTAAAAGTAAGAGTAAAATACAATCACCTCCTTTCTGTTTTGCTATTTGCTAATATTACATGGATCTTCCCTCTATTTAAAAAACATACACTTTATTCTAATTTTTAACATCATTAGGAATATTTTATTGAAGATTCTAAAATACTTAATTTTTTATTTTTAATTATTTTAAAAGTTTTAATAATATTAATTTGCCCTTATAATCATGCTCCCCAATAAAATAGTAGTTGTCTTTAAACTAACAATATATTTTTATATTTATCCCTATTTAATAGAGTATTTTACTTTAAAATAAATATAAATGTATTTATTTAATAAAGACACTTCTTAAAAAAGTACATTTAAAAATATCTTGCATTTTTAGACAGAGGGACTGATTGTTTTCCAATATCAAAAAATTTAAATAATTAAGTATGTGGTTATTTAAATAAATAATTTATTTTTTTAAAATTAATGAAATTAAAAAATAAACATAAATTATATTAAGGAATTTATTATATTAAATCCTTATTTTATTTTTAGGCCAAAAATTGTTATTTCATTATGTTTTAATTTTGTTTTTGAAATATTATTTTAATTTTTAACTGATTTATGTATTTAATGTTTGTTTAAAAATAATAAGTAAATAAGTTTAAAAAATGAAAAATATAAAATATATATTCTTATTATACATGCATTAATTTTTTTGGATAATTTGAATGATTTTTAGACAATATTTATATTTAAAAAGGTGCACTTTGGTCCAACATATAATTTAATGGTGAACTAACCATTGGGTGGTTGGAAATGAAATCTTTAAAATAAAAGAAACATTTGCATTTTGTAGCTATTCATACTAGGGGAAGTTCATATAAGCTTCAAAAATAGAAAGGGGTATCTATAATTAAAGTAAAATAGAGGGGAGATCAAAGTATCTTATGACCATTAATTGACAAAAAAATTAATGAAAAGTATTTCAAAAATTACAGAAAGAGACCCAAAAAATTACAAATAAGTATCAAATATAAAAAAATTAATAGTGATTAAGTTCTCTAAATTATAAATAATTACCTAGATAAGGATGTTATTTCTTTTTCATGTAAAAGACTAAAATTTCAGTTTAACCAACTACTTTTGACTAACTGTTGGGTGATTATGGAATCACTATTATTGACACTAATACTAAAAAGTAATTTAAAATAATATATTTGTTTAATAATATCTTATTAAAATATTAATATTTTAATAGTCCCTCTAAACCATAATATAGGACATTGGTAACTACTTGATGATATAAGTGCTTTAATAATGACAAATGAATAGAGTTGGGAATATGGGTGGGTCAGGTCCCTAAGGTCTCAAGCCCTAAAGCTTGATTTTTCTTTTTTAGCTTCATTTCTCAAGCTTGGCTCTTATATGAAAGGCTCAGGGTTGGAGTTCCAAGCCTTGTTTTAAAAATAAAAAAAATTAAAATAAAATTAAGCATTAGACATTAATTAAAATATTTTAAAATTAAAAAAATCAAGATCCTTATAATTTTTTAGAAATTAAATAACACACATTTAGAAGTCTAGTAATAAAATTTAAATCTGGGTTAAAAAATAGTTTATTTTTTATAAATACACAAACATAATAATTATAGAAAAATAAAAAATATCAAAAATTTTATACTATATACTGATATCTATTAAATTATATTAAATTAATTTTAGAATAAAATAAATTAATAATAATATAATGTGTGTAGGATTAGGTGAGCAAGTCATTGGCTTCAAACACGTATTCTACCAAAATAATAATAATAATAATATAATAGGGTTTGAAGAGCAACCCCAATTTGGACTCGGGTCTTTTTTTACAAGGCTTATTAGAGCTAAGCCCTCGAACCCAATTACTTTAAAAAAAATTATTTTTAAAGCTCGAATCCTTATTTAAATAGGGCTTTGAAGCCCAGCCTTCCAAACTCAACCCTTATTCCCAGCTCTACAAATGAAATTTCAATACATCATTTTTCAAAATGAGTAATTAATGAAATAGGATATAGTTGGAAAAGTAATTATAGAAATTACCCATTATCTTATATTTTGGACCAAATAAAACTTAGATTTTAGAAGATATTCTATACTATAGTCAAGAAGGAGTGTTCAATTATACCCTCTCCCTATCTCCTAGGCCATTAGCAATGCCTCAAGTATTTCAGAATACCTAGTTCGCTCCTCTTTCAACTTGATCTTTGGAATTCATAGACTAAAAAATTTGCAAAGGGGAAAGTTGTAATTGCCTTTTTTTTTTAGTCATTTTTCTATAAAAAAAGAAATCATTTCTTAAATCAAAATAATCTTTAATATTTACATCACTTGGTGACTTTAATGATTAAAAAATTTGTAAAGAAATAATTGTAATTACTTATTTCATTTTAGCTATTATCAGAAAAAAATAATTGGTATTTAGATTAAAGTAATCATGGATATTTAAAAAATTTCTAAGTTAAACTAAAGTAGGTGGGCGTGTGGGTGTGTGGGTGTGGGTGTGGGTGGGGTTGGGTGAGGAGGCAGGAAAAAGGCAAGTTAATCGTTTAAAACATTAACTATTAAACTAATATCTATAATAAAAAAAGAAAGTTAATCTTTTTATTATCTACCAAGTTAAACGTTTTTTATTATCAACAAGGCAACAGACGTAGTAGTTGTAATTAATAATAATTAATATTATCGCAATTGCTTGAAATTGTTTTTGCCACCTTTACACAAATAAGGAAAACCAAGTTGTAACATCATGGCTTCCAAACACCAAGTTCACCTTCTCATTTTCCTTCTCTCTCTCCTAACTATATTCACCATGAAATTATGAGGATCGATCTAAATATTTAAATACTATTTTTTTTAAATTTTTGAATAGATATATATTAATTTGAATTCATATACACACACTCAATTATATGAAACTTAATTTTCAAAATATCTTTCAAAATTTTCAAAAATCATCAAGATAAATATAAAATTTTAAACACAAATTCTTTTTCCTAAATTTTTAAATTATAGATATTAATTTAAATTCAAATATATAGGTATTTTTATAAAATATATTTCGCAACATTGCAAATTATATATCTAAAATATAATTTTAGAATTGTATGAAAATATAAAATAATTTGATTACTCCTTTTTAGATGATTAGATTTGAATTTTAAATGAATAAAAATTAATTTTTGATATATCTGAAAAATGATAAATCATTTAGAACCTAACTCAAAACCTAAATACTCTAATTTATATGCATATAAAAATAATAAATTATTTTGCATCTAACTTCAAACTAGAATCCAAAACATAAAATTACAAAAAAAAAAAAAGTATCTTGAAATACAAATATTCTTAAAAATAAACACGTGGCGTTCATGCCACACGTAGCCTTTTATCCTACTTGTTTGTATGTAAAGAAATGATGTCATTCGCCGTTATCAACACGTCCTTTTTCGGTTTGTCCTCTAATTGGTTCGATGGAAGAATGTAACAAAACGATATCATCCATATGTTTTTTTTTTTATTTTCATGTTGTTGGTTTTATATTCTCTTCAAATCATCCACACAGAAAACAATTAGTAGAGATAAAAAAATAACAGGGTGAAGAATATTTATAAATAAATGATAGGCTTTTCAGTTCTATTTATAAAATATCTTTTAAAAGTAATTTTTAATTTAAAATATAAGACATCTTGTAATAATTAAACCATTTTTTATAATTTTAGCCCTTCTTGGTTAGCGTAGAGGTATTTAATGTAGTTGTATTATTATTTAAAGTTAATGATAAAAATAAAAGTATACTTTACATTTTTAATGATATTGAGAAAAAAATTAACTTTTTTTAATATGTGTGAAACAGTTGAAAATATTTTATAAAAAGGATAGGAGGGAATAAGTTACAATAGCTTACTTTTTTATCCCTATTAAATGTTGAGAAGGTTATTAATAAAAGTTAGAGCATTTTATGTTTAAACTATGTATATTTTAATAGGGGCAAAATTAAAAATTTATTAGATTTTCATACAGAAATAATGAAATTTAAAATTTTTTTTAATTATAATAAAAATGTTAGAAGTGACTTATAAATAAAATCAGAAGAAATATCTATTAACACCAAAAAAAAAATAAAGAAAGAAAGAATTCCTGTCGCATCTACTTTGCAGGATATGAGATTTAATAATTATTCTTTATATTGTTTCGTTAGTATTTTGTTATTCATCAACCGCCCTATGTGATACACGTGTTTGTTATAATTAGTAATTAGTAAGTAATACTATTATTGCAATTACTATGAAATTGTTTTTGGCACCTTAGGCCTTCCCATGCCCTGTCATCTTTATAAAGGCACCATCCATTGCACCATGAACACACGAATCTAAACAAACGAGAAAATTACCATCTTACTCTCCCACCATCGATCCATCATGGCTTCCAAAAACCAAGTTCTCATTCTCTTTCTTTCTCTCCTCACAGTGTCCTCCTTCATCAACCCCTCCCAAGGTGCCACAATCGCCGTCTAGTGGGGACAAAACACAGCATCGATTGAAGGCACCGTAACAGAAGCATGTGATTCTGATCTCTACGACATCGTCGCTCTGGCATACCTCCACGTGTCAGGCAGAACAAGAACCTTAAATTTCAATGACCATTGTCCTAACAACAATTGCGAAGCCTTAGCATCGCAAATTCTACACTGTCAAAGCAAAAGCATCCAAGTCTTGCTTTCCTTCGAAATGGACAAAGTCGATGACCCTAGTTCCTTGGCAGAGTATCTTTACAGTCACTTTCTAAGCGGTCACGAAGGTCCTCTCGGAGCCGTGGCTTTAGATGGCATCGATATTGCAGATATTGATTACAGCTCTGAGTCATGGGTCGACCTTGTGGAGGCAATCTATGGTTATTCGACAGAAGAGAGAAAGATTTACATATCAGCAGCGCCGCGTTGCAGTATCACAGCCTTTGACAGCGCACTCGCTACAGGTCATGTAGATTATCTCTGGGTTTTATTCTATGGTCAATACGAAACCTGCGAATATTTAGGAGGCGACTTCACAGGGCTTCTTGATTCATGGTCGAAATGGACGGCCAAGAAAGGTGTTGCTGATAGTGATACGTCTGTGTTCTTGGGCTTAGTAGCGTCAAATGATCCAGCTGCAGCATCCAATGGTTACATAACACAAGAAGATCTCAAGTCTGAGGTTCTTCCGACTGTGGCGGAATCTTCCAAATATGTTGGGGTGATGCTCTGGAATAGGTACTATGATAAGCTAACAGGCTATAGTACTAAGATTAATGACGCTAGTGTGTCAAAGAGATTCAACAGTCTCTTGGCCAAATCTGTGGAAGATGTGATGTATTAGCTAACTAGCAAGCTATGTTTACATGCCAGCATGAGAGTGCGATCTATACATGTTTGAGTACAACCATGCAATAGATATCGCTTTAAATAAAGATATACTTTTCATAAATCCTGCGCTTTGAGCAATGTTTCATTACGTTCTTTCTTTCTTTCTTTCTTTCCTTCTTTTTCTTCGTTTTAATGTACATAAATAGCATTTCATATGAGAGGATAAAAAAGTCATCATGACATGAGTATTTATACTTTTACTGTTAAATTATATGTTTAAGAATGTCTAAGATTCTAAATTTATTTTTTGTACATAATGTTTTTTTTCAACATTTAAAAACAGTGTAATGTTACACCTACTCTTAATAAAAGTTAATTTTGATAGCAAATTAATTGATCTTATCATGCTTAAGGACTGTAATCCAAGTAATGCCTCATCTAGTGTATTAGTCTCTAAACATTAAAAAGATAATTAGTCTTTATGAGTTTATCCGAGGACTTTAGCCTATTTCGATGTCAGTCAAACGTCCTATCATAACAAAGGGGAAATATTGGTGATGCTTGCAAATAAGGAGAAAGCTTATAATCATGAGGCAACAGCATAGTTCATTGCCTCTTACTTTTAGCCCTGTTATTCTTTTTTCGCCCTCACTCATGACCAACTTCATTTTTTAGTTAAAAGAACTCTTCACCAATAAAATTGAAAACCTCATTGAGATTTCACATCATCTTAAAGATGCCCAAATTCAAGACACAAGCCTCTTCCTTCTTCTTAGACCATACAAACTTTAAATTGACCCAATTCTTGTACCATAAGCATTCGGTCTATAGTCACAACTAGAAGACTTCATGTTAAAGAAGTCATCTAAACCTTTAAGCTTGACCAGTATAATGTGGTCTTCAAGCAATCTCTGTATAATAATATATGTTACTCTGGAAATTTCTCAGTCCTTTATAGATTTCTAGAAAGAGCAATGATATATCCATCTACATGTGTTAGAGCAATCTGTCTCATTATGACTCGTCATGGAAGAAAAGAAATTCCTTCAATAAATCAAATTGCTCTTTTGGATACCAACTACACAACTTACAACAATGCCTTGATCTGGACCTTGTTGACTACTCTTAGTAATGGGAGTGTAATCCTTATGATTCCTTCATAATTCAACATAAAGTTGTCTGACCCAACTCTTTTCATCAAACTAGAGTACAAATCCAAATAGTCGACACAGATCAGGATCCTCATTCTATTATGACTACACTACACCATTAGATGATTTATCGGTTGTAGAATCACTCATTAGATCTTCATTTTCCTAACTCCACTAGGGATGCTTTAGATAATTACATATATGGTTTCTAAAAGATCTGGTAAAGCCTTTGTCATACAGATTATATGGCAACTTCCTGAAGAAGAAACTCTCCCAATTGATGCCCCTTTACGATAGACAAAAATTCGATAGGTTAATTTTGGTCTCCCTTAGATAATTCAATCCAAAACTTTTCTGAACTCTATTTTAGCTTGATTTTGTTTTAAATCATTAGGAATTCAGCCTAGCTAGGTTGTCACTAGCTACAATAGTGAAACTAAACTTGGTTTATTTGAGGCATATACAACTATTGCTCATCAAATGAGTTGGATAGAGATTGAACTTTGAATTGAATTTGAAGTGTTTCTAAGTTGATTTGCATTTCATTTTTGTTCTATCTTGCCCTGTTTTCCCTGTCCATGTATACATTGCACATTTGGCTAGAATTTATTATCGGCTTTTCGTTGTTTATCTGGAACTTGTTCGAAAGTATCCCAAAAAATTCTGAAACTTGGTATTTCAAGATTTTTGGATGCTCTGAGCAAAAATAATAGCTAAACGGCTAGCTGGTTCGAGCAAAAATAAAACTTATATCTAATAATTAGTACTTAATTGATGAGAAAAGCCACCTCTCAATAATTAAAGTACGGCCAAAAGCGATGAAGATGACATGTATACAAACCTGATTATAAAGGTGGGAAAACGGTTGAATCCACAATGTAAATAGTCATACAACATATAAGATGATGATATTGGCCAGCTAATTAATAAAGAACATAAAAATAGAGTCATATAATACACATGCCTGTGTCTAGCTAGTGGCATAAACTTCAAATTTTGTATCCTTTGTCATCAGATGGATATCAGACACACATGGCTTTAGTTGCAAATAATGTATGTATTATAACAACGTTGGATGGATAGATGCTGGCTAACAAAAGAAGTAATAAACAATTCCATTATTTTATGCATGTGATTCCCTTTTTTCTTTGGCATCTTAGCTTACTTATTTGTTTGTCCTAAATTGTCCTCGTATTTGTGTAACTTTTTATCTTGTCAGTTGAATGTGCAATGAGCAATGTTGTTAAACTTGTAACTTTAAGTAAACTCATGACAAAAATATAAATTTAGATTGCAAACTTAGATCGTAAACTCATAAAAGTTTATCTTTATTAATCAATATCCATTAAAAATATATGATTAAATAATTAAAATATAAAATATGATCATAATTTGATTTAAATATATTTTAAATATAAGTCATTGAAATTAAATCCTTCTACTTTGATAGATTATCATACAAAACATAAAAATTTCAAAATAAGATGATTTATTTTTTTTGTATTTTTTCTTTTTTATTAATATTAAATTTTGAATTTTTAAGATTTTTTTTCCTCTTTGAACCAAGTCATATCACTTATATGAACCAAATTCTATGTAATATATATTTAACTCGCTCAACTCAAAAAAAAAATTGATAAGCTTAGTAAGTTTAATCAAATTCATATCTAATTTAAATTTATGAATTAGTTGATATGATTTTGTAAGTTAGAAATGTAAGAATAATAAACCCAAAGAAAAACTCACAAATTTAACTAAATTTATATTTTGTCTGAATTTACGAGAGAGTTGATATAATTTTATGAGCTAAAATCATAAAGACGTTAAATTCAAATAATCAACTCACGACTTTGATAATGGGTAATAAATGATGTCGTGTTCGTTTTGTTTTGTTCAGTTGAATAATTTATTAACTAGAATAACTAAAAGGGGTCACGGGGTGTACTATATGACATATGATTGACCCATCCGTAGTTATTAATCATCATCTGTGCATATTAAGAATATAAAAAATAATTCAATTTGTTTTAAATTTTTTATCAATGTATTTCTTGCAAATACAACTGACTTTTTATTTTCTTTTATAATACTTCATCGGTATAATTTAAAATTCCGTATAGATAACAATGTGCACAGAATTACTTAAGTGCCGACAAGCTGCGACCAAAATTGGAGAACATTGGAGGGAAAGAAAAAATTACTTGATAATTTATTAATCCATGCATAATAAAAAGCTTAAACAACATAAATTTTAAAAAAATTATTATCCCGTATGTGTTTAAAATATATAAAAACTTGCTTTGAAACTAAATTTAATTTAAAATTATGTTAATTTAAAGAATGTTATGATAATAATATAAAAATTTAGATAACAACGCATTCTATTTTATATTTCTTACATATTAAAAATCTAAATGGCATATTTGATCCAAAAATTTATTACATCCACACTATCAAAATAAAACAATATAAATAACAACATGTAATTAACAATTTATGACTTATTCATGTTGAAAATATAAAAAAATTACTTGTTTTATTTTAAAATTCTTTATTATATATATATATTGAACATATAAATTACACTTATTTTATTTTATATTACTGTACATGTATAGTTAATAGTCATTGTACTTTACTATATAATAATAGGATATGATTTGATTGGTTGATTTATTTTTTCCTCGTACAATTTGAATTATAATATAAATAAAATTGTTTGATAATTTGTTACCCCATATGAATTAAAAAAAAGATTTACAGCATATTTCATTTTTTAACATATTAGCTTATACATTATGCATATTTATACGTCGTCATTCTAGAAATTAATGGCTGATTTTAGCCGAATATAAATTAAAAAATATAACATATTTGTATTACAATTTAAAAAAAATAAAAATAAATTTTGTTTTAAAATAATTTTTCTTATCTTCGTAATTTTGAAAAAAAAAATATGATTTTAAAAATAGTATTTATTTAAAGAACTGCACAATGGGTTTTGCAGATCTACAGCAAAAACATTTTACTGTACATGTACGTTAAAATCTCATTGTACTTTACTATATAAATAACAAATAGATAAATAGATTTTATCTTATTTTAGGACTATAAATTCAGGATTATTAAAAAAATCCAAAATTTGGATCTAAGATTCACTAATGAATTAATTTAGTACCCATTTGATTGGAGTTGAACAAACAATACAGATAATCATAATTTTCAAAAGTGGCATTAATCAAAAGCGATGCGGATAAATTATGATTTTCATTTGGATACTTTTTTTTTAATAAGTGATTATGAGAAATTGATTCTGTTTAAATTGTATTTATCAAAATCAGGTTTGGATATATAATTACCTAAAAGGTTGTAATTTTTTAAAAATTTTTAATTTTCTAAAATTATTATTATTAAATATAATTTAATAAAAATCCTATTGTGATTTTTTAAACGATTGATTAGTTTTTTCAAAAATTATTTAAACAGTGCAAATGACCTTCATAAATCATTTAAATTTTTTGTTTAGTGATGATTTATTCTTCATTTAAAACAATACAAGTTGTATGATTTATTCTTTAGATGAAGCAATACATGTTGTTACAAACAGGATTCTTGAGTTTGAGAAGAAATGTTACCATATATTATTTTTTGAGATTTATTCAGTTGGAATTTAGAAATTTTTTGAACGCATTAATATTTATTAAGATGTTCTTTAGTTATTATTAGGATAGTTTACATATTGTAAGCCTTTCATATTAATAGACTATGGCAGTTTTTCATATCTCCTTTCTTTTTCTTCTAATTTCTTGCAAGAGAATTATTACAACTTCAAATCAACCTCAACTAATACAAAGATCATGATTTCTAAATGCAAGTTTTAGATAACTTTGAAATCCAACATATTATAATAATGTTGGATGGACAGATTTTGCCTAACAAAGTGAGTAAATAATTCCATTATTTTATATATGTGATCCCCCCTTTTCTTTGGCATCTTTGCTTATTACTCCCTTTGGTTCTATTTATAAAGTAAAGAGAGAAGTTTTTTTTTATCACATTTATAAATCACATCATTAAATTTTCATCCAAACTTCCCTTTCTATCCAATGAATGTTGGAGAAAAAAATATATCATTAAAGTATATATTTAATAAAGGTAAAGGTGAGAACTTATTGATACATTAGAAGTAACTTATAAATAGAATCAATGTAGTATCTGTTTGTTCTAAATGATCTTAGTTTATTGTTATGTTTTTTGTGCTAGTTGAGTGTGCAAGGTGTAAGAATGGCATATGAGAACCAACACATAAAATTCAAAGTTTTTAAAATTGGATTGGTCATTAAACTAGACATAATGCAATGATTCAAAGGTTAATGGTCTGACTAAGTCGAACAATGGTTAGACTAGATATAATTATTTTAATATTTGCAAATAATATATATACATATATATGTCATAAAATAAGTTCATCCAAAATCATGAAATATTATATTTTAATGGGAAAATAATAATAAAATTTTTCTAAATTATATAAATGACAGTTTAATCTTTTGAAATATCATAATTTCAATAAAGTCTTTAGGGATCTCTTTGTCAATAATTTTTTTAGTAAGAAGACCATTTTTTCCTTACTAAAAATAACAAGCCCTAATCACAACTTGTTAATAAGGGCAAAATGGTCTTTTTAATTTAAATTTTATTCACAAAGGTTTCTAAAAAATTCAATGAAATTATACCATTTTATTGACAAAGAGACTGGTTGTCATGTATATAATTTGAAAGAATTTTATTATTATTTTTCTTATTCTAATTTATTTTATTTTGTCCACTTAATTTTTTTTCGTATAAATAGCATTTAATAAAATTTCTTTTATTATCCAAAATATAATATTTAATGGTATTAATGTTAATTTTTTCATCATATTTTTGCATCATTCAAAAAGTAAATAAAGTAACTTTTTTAGTTCCCTCCTTATCAAAGTCTTTCTGCCTGTCCTGTCGTTCTTTTTTACTTTTGTTTTCTTGTACCTTTTTGATATAATACCATGATAGACGCTCCTTCGGTATTTCATGGCACCATGATCCATTTAATATATTAATAATAATATAATATCATATCATATCATATCATAATATAAGTATGTAATGTCTCCACGTGAAGAGAGAATATGTATGTGAATGATCGGATGTCATCTCCTTTCTTAGAAGAGACCCTGGAGATTCGAATAGAGAAAATATCAATCCAGAAAAAAGTTATATCAATCAAGAATATTTATTGTCAAAACTCAAATGAATATTTATTAATTTGGGTTAATTTTTTTATCAATAAGTATCCATTTAAGTTTTAATAATAATTTATTTTAGATTAACAATAGTCCCTTAAATTTTTTTTCATTCGAAGTTTAACAATAATTAATTTTTAATTAATATAAATTTCCTCTCACGATCATTCATCGCTATTTTCTCATCCGAATATAGCATTGGCATGATTAGTATGCGTGTGTGGGTGCGTATGTCTCTCTTTTTCATAAGAAAAAGCTAGGTTAAAAGTAAAATTTTAAGGGAGAGAGAGAATATGCTTGTCGTGCCTTTCATATAAGAGCAAAAGACAAAAAACCCAACTCCATTCATCTCCTTCGTTCCTTTGCCGCCGGAGTTGTCTTGAAGTGCAGGATTGAGTTTCTTCACATAAGATGATTTATGGCCAATCAGATAGTTCTGTGACGGGAAAAACACATCCAAAGTGGTGGTTTACTGGAAATATGTTCTTTTCATGATTTTTTGTGAATATCTTTCCTTCTTTTCATCTCCATCTTTCCCTAAATCTCTTCCATTAGCTTCCTTCTTTATGTTTTCAGCTTAGGTCACTTGAGCTGCTTAAACTAGTCACTCAGCCACTTTTTCTAGTTTTTTCGGTTTGTTTGCTAGTTTATTTATTCTTGACCAGTTCAATTAGCTCATGGTTTTGCGGCATCAAGTCATCAACCGGATTGGATCAGTGGCTAGTTCCCAATCAAACAAGTTGAATCGGCCAATTCAATCCGGTTTTTAAAACTTTGATAAAATTTGTCATCTAGGACTATATATAAATTTGGGATTATTAATAAATCTCAAATGTCAACCAAAGATCTTTCTTAATGAGTTATCTGATTAATGGGATTATTAAAATTTGTCTCACCGACCATTGCTGAGACTTGTGGCAATTTTCAAAGGTATTGAAATCTGTTGGCAGAGAGAATTTAGAATAGTGGAAGGGACAACCGTATCATCCTTTTCATTTTTGGTATAGATACGAAAATAGGATGGCTAGTTATCTATCGAAGTTAGCCCTTAACCTTTCTAATTATAACATCTCTAAATTTAATCTAAAATTAATTAAGCCAATCAAGGACAAATGAGTTATTTTGGAGGAATATTTAGAGATAAATAATTTTAGTTAGGGGATTATTATTGAATTTAATTTAAAATAAAATTCAAATCCTAAATTATGTGTTTTTTTAGAAATAGAAATAATTATTATATGAAAGAAAAAAAAAGGAAGAAGAAAAGGAGATGGGAGACGGACGTTCATGTATGTGCGTGTATAAATTAAAACAAAAGAAATAGAGGTGTGAAATCAGACGTGGGATCTGCAGTTTTTCTTTTTTTTTTTTCAAAGCAATGGAACCTCAAGTCTTTTCTTCAATTCCCGTCTCTTTTCTCTTTCGTTTTCGCGTGCGAGAGTAGAGAGAGAGCCAGTGAGCGAGTTCACCAGCGGTGGGAGCTCATTTAAGAGGTAAAGCTTAATAATAGAATATTTTTAAGGAGATTTCAAGTATTCTAAGACTCTATAAGTGTCTTAAATGTTTTTTTAGTCATATTTACTCTTTAGTTTCAGATTTTCAGATTATGCAAAATCTAAAGTTTGAAAGAGGAATGGATTTTTTATAAATAAATTTAGTTATTAAGGTTATTGGTGGTATAGTAAATATTCTAAATTATTATTTTATTGACAGAATTAGAATTTGAGGGTTTTGGGTTAAACCCTAAATTTCTATGGGTAGATTTTTAGTTAAATCTGAAAATATAAATTGATTTGTTGATGTTTAGATAATTATTTGAAATGAAAAATAAATTATTATGGCTATAGATTAATGATTCTAAACTTGAGATTAAGTTTGTAATTTTTGGGTATTTTCATGTGAATTTTCGGAATAAAAAGAGAAATTTTGATATTAAAAAATTGTTTGAATGATGATTTTAGCCAAACTTCAATAAAATTATTGTGAAGGAAGCTATTAAATTAAGTAAATAGGTTCAAGTATATAAAATTAAATTTTAGAACTCAAGAGGCTAAGACTAAGGTTTTAAAAAACAAAATAAAATCAAATAAATACCTAAGTATTGGAATATGAGTGAAAATTATGTTAATAATATTATTGATATATTGGAGTATGATTAATTGTAGATTAATCTTCTTTTAACACCATTCAAGTTTTGAAAAGATTTGAAAGTGTTGTAACCTGAAGAGTAACTTTTGACTTCTCAAAGGTTAAGATAACGAAGAAAAATTTATTTTATATATTTATGTGTTAGTTAATTATTTATATTTGTGAAACAAATGAATGTGTGTGTGTGTATCTAAATCTTGAAATTGTTATTTGTAAAGCATATGTGGCGTTGTTAAGATCCTATAATTTGTGACCAAATTAATTATGACATGATTTGTATAATGAGATTGAGAGTTGATGAT
Organism: Prosopis cineraria; assembly: GCF_029017545.1. Lineage (NCBI taxonomy): Eukaryota > Viridiplantae > Streptophyta > Magnoliopsida > Fabales > Fabaceae > Prosopis > Prosopis cineraria. The sequence continues at coordinate 12,394,406 of NW_026555332.1, read as the reverse complement.
GATGTGCATACTCTTGACTATAAATTGTGAATTATGCATGGTGATGAATTATATATGAGCATGTTGATTTTTTATATGATGCTAATGTGATTTATGTAGTAATATAAAAATTGATGCATGAGGCCTGATTGAAATATGATGATTATTGATGTTTGTTGAGTAAGAAAGTTGATAAGCATGTGGGATAATAGTGAATAACATATATGAGAGTTATTGAAATGCATTTTCTCATGAGGATAATCATATGGCAGGAGTTTGCATTAGTGAAAGAGTTAATGGTTGTGCAAAATCTATATGATACTTGGCTATTAATTGATAATCCGAGGAGTTATAACCACTACTTACCTTGTAGGATACTTTAGCATTATTCTTATTAAAGAACTTAACCTTACTGGCCTATCTGAATTTTTAGGTAGAGTTAGTCTTGGGTATGACATCCCATAGTGTGTGATTTAGGGGAAACCATGTTCATAAGTAAGTAAGGTAACCTTAGCCCAATTGCCCCTCATGATATGATTAAGGCCTTAAGTAGTTTCACTACATGGACAATCCCTTCCTATTGTTAGCCCACGGATTTCATGTCAGAGGAAATAAGGGGGGATATAAAAAAGAGATTGATCATACATTTTATTATTATTATGCTATTTAAGCAATTGATTGTTATGTTTGAGACTATGATTGCTATTGTGAAAATGAGAATATGTGGTAAATATGTCAATAATGTATATGTGGCCACTTGTGCAATATTGTACTTAACTTTATTCTTGAGATTATTCACGAATTAGATGTTAATGTGATAACATGATCTTGATATGATTGTTTATATGATCATCTTGGTGAATTTATTAGCCACTTACATTCATGATTAATTATCATATCTTTGTATAACTTAAATGTACCTTAGTTACTAAGTGATTGTACTTATCCTCTATTTTAACATATTACAGGAGCTAGTTCATATGAAAAGAACAGATGAAATGAGCATTAGGCCAAGCGATAATAATCACTTTCGTAGGCCTTTCTCTTTTTATTTTGATATGTGTATTTGGTTTATGATATTACAAATTAGGATAATATATTCTTGATTTACTTGCATTATGGGTTCTGTGTTGGGTGAAAATGTATTTTAGGCTCTTGAAAATGTGATTTAATGTTTATGTTTATGTTTGTGGATCAAAATATTTGTGCAAATGGAAATAGTTATTATATGCATGATTTGAGAACTGGAGTATTGTTATGATCTCCACTTGTGCTTCATTGTCCAAGGGTAAGTAGTTGATATTAATCATATATGACTGAAAAAGAGAATTCATGCATATGATAGGCTATTGGTGAATAGATAATATATAGAGTGTGATGACTAGGTAATAGTCATTGTGATAAATGTGACTGAGATTTTGACCCCCCGCTACTAATTATGGAAGGGTTTGAGTGATCAAGTGTTATATTAGTGAATATATATTATATGAAATAGGGTACAGAGAGAAAATAATAGGAGAGTTTTTTTCTCCCATCTTGAGATGTATTTCTTAATCATGCTTTCGTATATATTTAATTGAAAAATATGAACTCTTGAAATATTTTAAAGACTTAGGATTCCTTTATTTTGAATAGTTTGTAAAAATACATATTAAGGATTTGTTTAGGTTAGTCTCTTATATGATAATCTTTTTGGGTTAGTTATTGATTAATCATAGTTATTATAATGATTTAAGTCCAATTTAGGGTATCTTTTACACTAATGGTTCTAATCTGTGTGATCTACCACCCATTAACTGATTTGTGGCAGTCACTTAGGTTCAGTTCTTTTGCTTTAGGTTTTCTTTGTATGTATTTTTCTTGGGTACGTTCTGATTGAATATAATGAAGTTCAGTTTCATATTAAAAAAAATAACAAAAATAGTTGCAAATTAATGATTTGGCTAGTAAAAAATTAATATCAAATTACTGGAAGTTACAAAAAAAATTTACAACTTAAATTTTCATTTTTGTTTCAGTAGGTTGCAAATGAATGCTTAAAACACTAATGTAAAAAAGGTTTTGTAAATGCTTCTAAGCCGAGAAAGTCTTTTTAAACCCGTTGTACAACCTGTTTAAAAAATAACTTATGAGGTTCAACTAACTATCACATTCATCTAATTTCATAAAATTATATATGTTTAATTTGGAACATACAATTGCGCACCAAATCACACATGCGTACTGAGAAAACATAAATATAGTGACTTGGTCTTGAGTTCAACACGAGAATTGGTGTTGTTAATTATATATGTTTAATTATTTTTGGGTACAAACAACAATTTCATATTATAATTCTAGCAAATAAAGAATTGACTTTATTCTAGCAATTTCATATTAGAATCCTAATCACCCTACTGCTCTCTTGCCTTTCTTATTGTTGGATTGGACATCTTAATTCCAAATTGCTCCATAAAATGGACCGAATTTTTTTTAAAAAAAAAGGGACACCAACATATATAAATTTTAAAACTCTAGGTCACGAGTTGTAATATTTTCCAATCATGCATATACCTCTTGTTACATCCTAAGTTTCAGAAGCCCTAAATGTCTCTGAGTAGCATGTAAAGGTGTTTAAAATCGTTATAAATGAGTTCGAAGTGGTTTAGGAGCATTAGAATATAAGTTAGGGTTGAAAAGAACAGAAAAACAGAGTGCTCACAGGTATATAAGATGGTCCAAATATTTAAAAAGAACGGGTTAGAATCGGATAGGTATTGTGGTCCAGAAAAACCCTATTGTAGCCACAAATTAAACAAAGAACATGTCAAGCTGGATAAGGCTTTATTGAGGGTTGTCCGTTTCTAGAAGTAAAATATGCATCATGTTGCAATTTTCAAGGTTCAGACGGCCAAAACACAATCCAGAGGTGTGAAAACTCTTTGCTTTGCTCTACTAAGGTTCTGTTTTGTTCTAGAGGTCTCGGAGGTAGAGAATGAAGCTATAATTGCTCAAGGTAAGCCTCTAGGTCCTATTTTTGCCAATTAAATCTAGCTTTAGTTTCTTCCGTTTCTAATGATTGAAATTAGGGATTTCTAAGTTCTTGATCGTAGGGTTAGAGTTAGTCTATATATTATTATGCACTTTATATTTTGAAGGATTTGTTGGCTCCCATGTCGGCTGTCTAGCCACTAGTGACGATGGTGAGTTTTCTTTTATACACCAAGGACAATTTAGTAATTGAACTTGAAGATTCAATTGAGAACCTTAGGCATGCAAAGAAATTACATATTCATTTGGACCTTAATTACATGCAATTATTTCTCTCTTGAGTGGACCTAGATTGAGATTCACACTTTTTTGATGTATTTAGTAAGGTATTAATCAGATCAATTATTAAACAAGGTTACTGGTCCAATCAAGATCAACCTGGAGCTAAACCATTCATGATTAAAATAAAATATTTGATTAAAATATTCAAAAAATCCATATTTGACTATATAAAAAATATTTAAAAATAGACTATTGATCCATAAAATCTTATGCATATCTTGTAGAAATATTAATTATAAGTTTATGACAATAATAAAATACAATAAAATTACAAATATTAATTAAGAGATTTAAATTTGATTTAGGGTCAACCCATTCAATCCACTGGGTTGATCCAAGTTTTCCTGGGTTGAAATTGGGTTACAAAAGTGACTGGTTTGATCAATAAACCAAATTGCCTAGGTGACTAGTTTATCAATTTACAAGTCAACCTAGTTAGATTGGTCCATGTTTACAAATATTGATTTTTATTATATGTCTCCGTTTGTGTTCCGAGCTTCTTTGTTGCGCATGGAGCAGATCAATCATTATCGTATAGAGCATATCAAAATCACCCCCTGGTTAAATCCAAGGCATTATCTGTTGATGAGCCAGTCAAGCTGACAGGTATGCAGCTAGATCTGATTTTTTTTGGTTGAGTGTTTCTTTTTGTACACTTAACTTTGGGAGTTAAGGCAGGTATGCAAGTTAGAGTTGGCTATCTTTAACAGCGTGGATATTATAGCTCTATTCGATTGCTGCATTCGTTCAACAACAACAAATAAATTGATCAATAATAATATTAATGTTCATCAGCTGACTAAAGCATAATAATAAGGGTAATTCATTTTGGCAACAAGCTAGAAAATAATTTTACTATAAAATGTTATGATGATACATAAATATAAGGATCCTCATCAGGACCACTTAAATTAGCCCACCATAGAGTGACCCGAATCCGACCATTAATTGTTCATACACACAACTGATTTTATCAATAATTATAAACTTTATACATCGATCATCAACAACCATTATTGTATGTGGATTTTTATTATTCATCAATTATATACATATATAGATATAAATATAAATATATATATAGAGAGAGAGAGAGACTAAGATTTAGCAATGAGCTTCTGGAGATGGCTGATGAGAATGTCAAAGTCGTCTTGGCTTCTAATGAGACTCAGACGAACATAAAGAGGATCGGCACTGTACGTACTTCCGGCACGTCCTTCTATTTTTGCTGCTTTCAGCACTTCATAGCAATCTTTATCTTCCTTTCTCTCACACTTCAACCATGCATATGCTGTCACGTACATCAAATTCAATTATATATATATATATATATATGGTAACCATATGTTAAGACTATTAATAACTTGAGAGAGAGACATTAAGTTCAAAAAGACAAAAGGTATAGATAAAATTTTAAAAAATAAATTACGAATATCATTTAAATAATTGCAATTTCTGGAGTTTTAATGGTAAAAAAGACGTTTAATTTATAAAATATAATTCTCAATTTTTAATTAGAATTCATATTTACAATTGTCTAAATTAATAATATTTTTAATTAATTTTAAAAAATTTTATTAAAAACTTAACTGTTATTAATTTTATGTTTTGAAATTTTAATGTCTTTCTCTCTAATAATTTCTATTTTAAGTGAACTAAATCAAAGTTCAATGATCATGAATTTGTTTTGCCAAAATTCAATCACTAAGTGTTATGGGCCAGGTTGGGCAACAAAATATCTCAGCCTATACTGCTCGGCCCAGCCCATTTTACTAACCTTATCACACTCATTTCTTATTTATATTTTATTTCATTCTAGTCTACCCTAACTCCCTAAGTGTTGATTGAATAAGACTAAGCCAATCGAACCGGGAGCTAGACGAACACTTCTTAATTACTCAACACTGAGATTAATTAATTACGTAGAACTCCTAGGTGTAATTAAGAATCCTTTTTGAGTTTTTCACCGTAAATGTTTTTCAGAATTATTTAATTTCTAACGTAGAAACTATGGGACGTAATTACAATTCAACCCATTAAAAATCCATTAAGGTTGACTCTCATGTGACATCTTAAATACTAGATTTTAAATTAACATTTTAAAAATAATAGTTTTCAAATATCCAAAACAAAGACCTAAATTGAAAAATGTTGAAGAGCTGAATTTGACTACTCAAACCTTAACCGTGTTGACTTGACTACTCAAACCTTGAGCAAATTGACATTGTCAAAATTGAAAAATTCCATGAAGGTACAACTACTTCTCAGTAACTGTGATTTTCAAATGAAAATTTATAAATTAAACAATTAAAATTAATATATATCGATTAAAATATATTTTAATCCCTCTGTATTACAGGGGCAAGTTTTAATTCCTAAAAATATGAATAAGGTGATGAAGGGAAAACTATAATCATAAATATTACCGTTCATCTCATATTATATTATAATAAATCATGCAATTAAATTGATTAATTATTACCTGGTGTAGGGTCTCTAACCCTTTTGAAAAAGGAGCAATAATGAGGAGTTAATTTCTGAAGAGAAAATCGTTTTGATGAGGATAAGGTCTGTGTGAGCCTTATCCATCGGTTTTTCATTGTTGAATATCCAAACTTGAATATCTCTTTGCCATCACTTTCAAGAAGAACATCAAGAAGCTTCAAAGCTCTCAACTGAGATTCTCGAGAAATTCCCATGGTGTTCAAGTCCAAATATGTCAACATCTTTTGATATACAGCTTCGTCCTTCACCAATGCCCACCTATGATATCATCACAACGCACATCAATAATTAATAATTATCTCTGCAGTGAAAGTTGTGATTCTTAATTAGGGTTCATTTGGTTTGTGAAATGGAATGTAAACAAATTAAAGTAACTTTATAAATGTGACATGTCATTTTTTCCTTGATAAAAATTTATAATAAAAGAACGGTGAAATAATGACAACTAGGTCTCCAAAATTCAATTTAATAACGGTTATGTCCTAAAATAATTTAATTAATATCTGTTTTTAAAACTTATTTTTTAAAAACAGGAATTAATTAAATCAATCTTTCCTTTTAAAATGAAATGGTTGTTGATTAATGATTTTAGGAATATAACAGATATGGAAATGGGATTAATTAAAATAAGAAAATTGTTAGTTGTTACCCAAATCTAGAGCCTGCATGGCCAGTGAGCTTTGAAATTGTGAAGATCATGAGGTCTTGATCAGAAGGAGAAGGAATAGGAGTGAAGTGAGGCCAATAATAAGCATGATCATTCACAGTCTTCACACTTGATCCAGTAAGAACAGCTTTCATCAATCTTCCATCTGGGTTGTTTGGTGAAGTCACAAACTCAATGAATGTCTTGTTCTTGTTTTCTGCTGAAGACAAATTCTTCTTCTTCCACAACGATGTGTCACCTTCGTATCTATAGTCCAATGAATTGAAAAGCTCTGTTTGTTGTCTGTACAACTGTCAATTTTAATTTCATCATTCATCATCGTAGAAACCATCTGTTTATATTGCTAAAACAAAAAAGAAATAAACCAGAAAAATATCCTTGAACACTTGGCTCAACTCGTAAGGGAGTTATATCAACTTAACCAAAAATTTCGGGTTTGAGCCCTAAAATACGTATTGATGGTAGTGCTTATGCTCAATGGTCTTAACCCTACTTGATTGATCCGGATTAGTCTAAGTTCCTGTTAAGTATCCCCAATTCAATGTGGGGCGGACCCCAAAAAACAGACGCTCCACACAGAAAAATAAAAAATAAAAAATGAAGGGTTGTGGAGCTTACAGGGTAATATGGGGCTGTGGCAACGACTTTAGCAGGAGAATAATGCAAAGAAGAATTGGGAGAGAAGGCGTAAACAGCAGCATTAAGGAGTTGAGTAGAACCAGCCCCAAATATAATAAATCTTCCTTCAGTCTCTGCATTCCCAACCAGTTTATGCAATTTTTGAATGTACTTCACCAACATTTGTGAGATGTAAGATCCATCACTGTACGTGTATCCCATTCTGTGCCAACCTGATACTAATATCGAACTCTCCTTTCCACGTCTCATCCAGAATGGCTCTAAGAAATATGGATCCCCACTACACCACACAAAGTTTGTTAATTAATATAATCATGCATGTTGGCGATTCTTATTCATACAAGTATGAATTATTGCATAAATATTACAAAAACATGATGATATCATGAAATATATATCTTGTGTTAAGCGCAACTATTAATGCATGATCAATCAATATTAATATCATCAATATAAAATATAAAATCAACTATATGTATTGTTTACAAGGCATTTAAACATTGCAACTGATTCATTTTTAATACCTGACAAAGATTATAAATGGATAAGAAACTTATTAAAACACTAATTAACTTCACTTGTTAATTTGCTAATGTTTACTTGTTAAAAATCCTTGTCAAATATTAATTAAATTATTTTAGGGGTCTTTCAATGACATTTTCCCAAATATTTTCCGAAAACTAAGTTGAAATATCAATTTAAATAATTTCCAACAGAAATCTTAATGCAAATTTAAATTTACATGCTTCAATACCTTATTTGCAACTGAGACTGCAGATGTTCAAATCAATATTTGCAATCCATTTCTTTAAAAAAAAAACTAAGTTATGAATTAATGACAGTTAAGTTTTTGAAATATTTTTAAAAAAATAAGTTGTAAATATTATATTTAGACAATTGCAAATAATTAGAATCTCAGTTGCAAGCTAAAAGGTATATTTGAATTTTAAATACTTTGTCTCTGTAAATGAGACTATTCTTGAATTTGTAGTCATGCAAATAGATTTGTATAACTCATTTAAAAAAAAAATATCGTCACAACCTAACAAGTAGGTCAGATTACAGTTTCTATCTAATAATAAAGATTAAGCCTGAAAATATTTGAAATTAAAATAGAGATGAGCAATGTGAATTACCTTCCAGCATTTGCTGAGCAATTGGATTGAAACTGGGAACAAGAAAGGCCATAATAGCAAGGATTACATTCACAAACAGGCAAGTCATGGCCACTGAGAACCAAACCATCCAAGTAAGCTCTTCCATGTCCCGAACATTCTATGGCTGCCACAACCTCTGCTTCTTCTGCTGCCTCTTTTGTCCACGTTGGCTTCCATGTTGTCTCTCCACGAACCAGCACATTTGAGGAACAACATGACAACATAATCATGGCTGTCACCATAATCCTCCATGAAATGTAGCGATGATCCATTATTGGATCACTATTTCTTGGCTTTGATGCCATTAGAATGCTTCAAGGAATGTTCTTATTGCAATGTTTGATAATATATGTGCGTCGTGCGCCATGCATATTTATATTGTTTTGGCCATAGCTAGGTACGAAATTTCTGTGTGCATGAAAAGCTATTCAATATATATTTGTTTATTATTATTTTTACATAGTACTACAACAGTACTTGTTATTTTGCACCGATTATAATAATAGACTTGCACGTAAAAATAATAGTCAAAATCATAGGATGTGGACGCGAGGTTTATTTCGAAGAAAATGCTTATGAGAGCCGAAAAATATTGATTAATGGCGTGTTCAAATACGCAACTATATGACGCAAGTACCGCGCAAGCGTCATGTGTTTGAAAATAGGGAAAAATAACAATAAAATCCCTTTAAATTATGAAAATAATATTTGATCCTTTAAAATGCTATAATTTTTTTAAAATCTCTAGAGATTTTTCTTCATTAAGGAATTAATATAAAAGATCAAATTATCCTTGATTGAAATCAAAATCTCAAGCATCAAAACAAATTTTTTGCACCCTTAAATTCATAAGTTTTGTTTTAAGATTTACAGCTTTTCTTTCTAAAATTGCAAGAATTCAACAGTAATTCGCAAGTTTGCATTTGAAGTTTTGATAATCTTCAAATGCTGCAAATATCAATTGACATTTACAAGTTTTGTTTTAAAATTCAAAACTTTTCTTCCTAAATTCACAAGAGTTCAAAAACAATTCACAAGTTCATATTTAAAATCATGATATTCCACAAATATTGCAAATATCAATTTTCATTTATAAATTTTGTTTTAAGATTCATAACTTTTCTTCTTAAATTTACAAAAATTCAACAATAATTTACAAGTTTGAATTTAAAATCATGATATTTTTCAAGTGTTACAAATATTAATTGTCATTCACAAGTTTTGTTCTAATATTCAAACCTTTCTTTCTAAAATTGCACAAATTCAATAGCAATTTGCAAGTATCTTTATTTTAATCTTAAAATAAGATCAAATATATATCATTTCACACAAAATATTTTAGACAAATTTTTAGAGATCAGAAAATAATTATCACATTTCGTGAGACTTAATTGTCATTTACATGTTTCAAGTGTACCGGTATTGTTACTTTCTATCATTTTTCCAAGAAAAATATATGTTTCAAATATCAAAATCTGTGGGTGATTGGTTTGCTTGCTTGTTTCATATACAATTAGCCGTAACTATTGTTTGAATTTGACTCCTGCATATAGTATTATTGGGTTTAAACAAAATTAAATTTTGACTTTGCTCTTTCATAGCGGTATGTACGAAAACATCAAATATATAATACAAAGAGCTTTGAAAATATGTTCATATATTGCATTGTCACACGTGCATCATTCTTAAACAATTAATGTCTCAAATTCAAATCCTGCTAACAAAGAAAACTATTATTGGAAGATGAAACTTAAATTTATTGGTTTCAAATTAGTTGAAACTTAATACATGTTGACCAAAAAACTTACTATAATCATCTATGAGTGACACTAATATGTGTGTGTGTGTGTATATATATGATAGTTGATGCACATCTCTTTGACGACGACGACGACGACAATAATAATAATAATAATAATCATCATATTGTTAGTTGATTATTTGGATTTTCACATTTGTTGAGATACTATATAACTTTATGTCCTTATTGTTCCACACAATTTTGTGAATGAACTGTGCTAATAAGTAATAATAGTCAAGACATTATATTTAGATATGCATGGCGCTTCTAAGAGTGTGTAAAGTCTCCCTTATCAATCTCCAATTAACTTCATAATCAAAGTGATCAAGGGATTAACTCAAAAAGATTAAGTTTGTAAGTTTTAGAAAATGAGATCCCAAGTTTTCAAAATTTAAAACACTTTAATATACCTTCATAAATTCAAAAATTAGAATCTAAAAAAAAAATAATTTTTGGCAGTGATTTTTAGCGGTGGCAAAAAAAAGTCACCGTCAAAGGTCTACTTTTGAGGGCATCAATTAGAAGTTGCCGTTAAAAGTACATTTTTGGTAGTGACATTGTGTCGCCACTAAAAATAGCCACCAGAAGTTAATTTTAGCGGCGATATTTAATTGTTGCCAATAAAAATTGCTTTTAGCAGCGATAAGTCTTTGCCGCCAAAAGTATTTTTATAAAAAAATTAAAAAATTAAAAATAATTTTTGTAATTACTTTTAGTAGCAACAAATGGTCACTGCCAAAAGTATTTTCATAAAAAATAATTAAAAAATAATTTTTATAATTACTTTTAGTGGTGACAGTAACTATTTTTATAAAAAATAATTAAAAAATTAAAAATAATTTTTGTAATTACTTTTAGCAATGATAAACCTTCGCTACCATAAGTATTTTCATAAAAAAATTAAAAATTAAAAATAATTTTTGTAATTACTTTTAGTGGCGACAAACTGTCATCACCAAAAATATTTTCATAAAAAAATTAAAAATAAGAAATAATTTATGCAATTATTTTTTTAAATTTTTTAATTATTTTATAAATTATTTTATAATTCATAAAAAATAATTAAAAAACTAAAAAATATGTTATAAATACTTTTAGTGGCAAAATTTGTTGCCGCTAAAGATATTTATATATAGAATGAGAAATAAACACTAGTACAGAATACGAAATTTACAAGGTATTTTTTACATCAATTAGAAAGCAAACGGGGTAAAAAGTTAAGGCGGTAACATTTTTACAATTATGGTGAAGTATTATACAATTTTTACATCGAATGGCCCTTCACCTGATATAGAAAATAAACTTTCTATATCGAGTGGCATCACCCGATGTAGAAAGTACATTTTCTACATTGGATGAGTTCCACCCAATGTAGAATACATATTTTCTACACTGGGTGAAGGTCTACCCAATGTAGAATATGTATTTTCTACAATGGGTCGCCCTTTTCCTGATGTAAAAAATTTTTTAAATTACCCTCCCGTTTTGCTCCCACACAAACTTACATTGTCTCTTTTCCCTTCACTTTTCTTTTGCCTTGCTTTGACCCCCTCCCTTTTAGCTCCCCCTCGCCCTCCCTTATCCAGCACCCCTCCCCCTCCTTCTTGTACATTTTGTTAAGCTTAGCTTACTGATAAACTAGACAAGCATAGACTTTCACTTGAGAATATATGAATATTGTATTGTGCATAGTAGATATTGTATTGTACATTATCTGTGTAACTCATACATTTTGTTAAGCCTAGTCTACCGATAAACTAGACATACATAGACTTTCATTTGACAATATGTGAATATTGTGTTGTGTATAGTAGATATTGTGTTGTACATTGTCTGTTTAACTTATACATTTTGTTAAGCCTGTTCTATTGATAAACTAGACGTGCATAGACTTTCATTTCAAGTATTTCACTAGCTTAGAGAAAAATTGTTTTGTTTCTTCCATTATGGTGGTGAATTTGTGAGGAGTGTTAATAGTAGTATGAAGTATGAGGGTGAAAATGTAATTGCAAGAACCAAAACAAAAGGAATGAAATATACAAAGCTAAGATCATTTATATCATTAGAAGTTTGCCATGATGATAATGAAAGTGATGTAAGGTTCACAGTTGAGATTGATTCAAGCACATTTATAAATCTTCTTGATGATGTTACAGTGGAACAATTATTTAAATATAATAGAAGAATTGCTCATGTGTATGTCATTTAATTCTTGGGTTGTCAAAGAAAGAAAATATAATATTGTTGTTTTTATGTACGAGCATAGGGAGAAATTAGCAAAGAAGCTACACAACAGCAAAGTGGCATTGAAAAAATAGACAAATGGAGTTGGACCAAATATAGAGACCAAGCAAAAGGAAAATGTATTGAGAGGTGATACATTGCAAGCAAATTTTTATGCGCTAAACACTTTCAGGGTGAAAACATTAAATGGAGATGTGTAAGTAAATCTTGAATTGCGTGAATGCTCTTGCCTGGCATGGGAGATGCCTAGACTACCATGTCCTCATGCATATGCTACCATAAAGATTTCACATGGCAATATATATATTAATATGTTGAGAAATGATATCATTTAACTTGACAAGAAAAAATCTATGGTGGTAATATGATCCCAGTTGAGACTTTTGACATTCTAAAGCCTGATACAGTAACATTGATAAATAACTTATCATAAATGTTCTTGCAATCGCCTTTAACCAGCCGTCCTCTCGGGAGGCTACGCACTAGGAGGATAAAATCTCAATTCCAAGACAAGAAGAATTATCATTGTTCAAGATGTGAAGAGGCTGGACACAATCATAAGACATGTAAAAATTCTAACCTAGCATGAGAAGTAGTCACATTGTACTTCTTTGGTGTATATAGGCAACTATAATAATGTATATGAAAGCATTCCCAATTAATATTTTTTAGGTAATTGAGAATGATAAATATTTTTGTTTGTATATAGAGAAGTAACTGTTAGATGTTTTAGATATAGTGACTAACTTTTTGTATATATTAGACTTGAAATATCATGTTAAATTTTATATGGGTACTTGTTTTACTACCTAAACTAGTACCAACATGAAATTCTTATATGATGTAATTCTCCTTATTAAAATTGAACATGTATGGACTTTCTGTTGAGCATTCATGGACATTGTATTGTGCATAGTAGATGTTGTGTCATGCATAGTCTGCTTAACTTGTGATTTTTGTTCAGGCCAAGCTAGTGAAATACTCAAAATGGAAGTCCATACGTGTCTAGTTTATCAGTAAACTAGGCTTAATAAAATATACGAGTTACACAAATAATGTACAACACAATATCCACTATACACAATATAATATTCATATATTTTTAAGTGAAAGTCCATGCGAGTCTAGTTTATCAATAGGCCAGGCTTAACAAAATGTACAAGTTAGGCAAATAATATACAACACAATATCCACTATGCACGATACAATCTTCACATATTCTCAAATGAAAGTCCATGCGTGTCTAGTTTATCGGTGGACTAAGCTTAACAAAATGTATGAGTTATGCAGATAATTTATAATACAATATCCACTATGCGCAATACAATGTTCATGTATTCTCAACTGAAAGTCCATACGTGTTTAATTTATTAGAAGGCTAGGTTTAATAAAATATACAAGTTAGGTAAATAAGGTATAATAATATCTATTATACACAATACAATCTTCATATATTCTAAACTGAAAGTCCATGTGTATCCAATTTATCAGTTGGCTAGACTTAACAAAAAGTTTCTTAAGTTTATGAACAATAAAAAGTCTATATATAACATGACAAGGTCCATTTATTAACAACACAATCTCCATCTATTTCACATGATTTTGTGATTAAATTGAACATTTTAAAAAGTTTTTCAAGTTTATAAAGAACAAAAAGTCTGTATATAACATGAAAGTATCCATTTGCTAACAATACAATGTTCATATATTTACAACACGTTTTGTCGACATGATACACATAAATATTCATACAAGTTAATTGCAAAGTTTACGCAACGTAAACTCCATATATATTAACATAAATTTTATAAATAACATCTACACTAGAATATATATATCAGCTGTAGAAAAATATATATTAAAAACAACAAAAAATTCATAAATAACAACTTGTTTTTATTAAATGAATGTAAACACATACATTATGACTAGATAAAATTGATATGGCTCAAACTCTCTCTATATCCTTTTTTGATGAAATAAAACTAATAATGGCAGATGCAGCAGCTTGATCTATTCTTTCCACACTATGGCGGATCGTTTCAAGAAGTTGGTTGGCGTGAGAGGAATGTAATTAGATGAATGCCTTATCGTCTTCTCCATACCCATCTAGATAAAAGTGGATTGCCCACTCATACCTATTGAAGGAAAATGCTTCAAATGAGAGAAAAAATGAAGAAGGAGGAAGAAGAAGAGAGGGAATAGAGAAGCATGATGGGGAGAAAGATGAATTTGGTTATTGCATCAGTGTTGAAAGAGGACGAAAGAAAAGGAAGAGGGAGGAAGAAGAGAGGAAAAAGAAGAAATTGTCATTCAACAGCTGATTATGGAAGGGACAAATTGGTCATTTCACCAAAAAACATTATTGCAAAAAAGGCCTTTAGGCTCTCAGAATAATTTCATATTTTATTAGGCCTTATCTATAAAATTTTTGCTTTTTAGGGCCCTTAGTGCCTTTCCCCCAAGAAAAAATCAGATATATTATTAAGGGTGTGTTTTTTTTTACAAGAAATTATGGTAATTTTGAAAAATTGAAGCAAAATAAATTTTTTCTCTTTAGATTGCAATGATTCAAACCCATGTTAATACAATAATAGTAGTAAAAATAAAGAATTACGAAACAAACCAAAATTGTTGAACAAAAAAGTTAAAAAGAATAAAGAAATAAAAAATATCTGATATAGTTAAGTCTACTGAAAATATTTTTAATAGCTTATTCAAAAATATCAGACGAAAAATTTTAATTTTAATAATAATTTTCTAAGTCGTTACAAGAAAAATGTTTATCACTATTCATAAATGATAGTCTCATTATTTGAGGAAATTTAATCTTTTATTTCATACACAATTGTTAGTATGCGATTGGAAACAATTTAGTAAATTGTTCATGAATGATAGATTATTCAAACAAAGCTTTATCTAAACTTCTATATTTCGGCCCAAAAAAGCTTCCATATATTAGCTAGCCTTTTAACGTACCACCATAAAAGGACGGGGAATAAAAAAAATTAGACGTGAACAAAAAATTTTGTTATTGAAACTTGTACTTCAAACAAATGCAAACTGATTCTAGTCAACTATCTAAACCAAACCAAACTCTTCAAAAAAAATAATAATCAAATCTCTTTCTGTTTTGTTTTTAATAAACCAATTAATTTGGTTGGGTTCAAATTTTGCCCAGAACCAAAACAAATCAAGTTTTTTAACACCCTTAATTTGACACATGTATAACTTGGGATAAGATATTTCATAAAGGTAGTACTCCCCTGTTCCTAAATGTAGGGAATAGTTAACTAATTTACATAGTTAAAAAATTAAGTAACTTAGTTATTATTTGTAAAAAATGTGTGTGCTGATTTCCAAATTCCAATGCCTCTTCTTTCAATAATTTACATTAGAGTATTAACGGACATAATTTCTACATCAAACAAGAATAATCTTACTATATCCGGTAGTTTAGAAAAAAAATAACAAAGAGCGAAAATAGAGACTGGGGTGTTATATTTAAGATCAAAACAAAACCTAACTAGTTCCTATATTTGGCATTGGAGGGAAAATATATAATAACTCAATGATGAGTATTTTGTAAGACTTGGTAGGTTAAAAATTAAATATTTTGACACAAGGACACCAATTTTGTTTGTAGTATTTCCTTTTAACTTTTAAAAATAGTGTATTGTCACCACTATTGTTAACAAAGCTTAATTTTGATAAAAAATTATAGAAAAAATCTAAAAATTACAAAAATTATTTAAAAATTAGAGACAATTACCTAAGAAATTATAGGGGGGAAAAAGCCAAGAAAATTTTGATGCCTATATTTTCTGTAACTTCTGAGGTAATTTTTGGTTAATTATTATTCAAAGTAAATTTATTGATGACAAGGACTATATTGCAGCATTTTAAAATGCTAAAAAAGAATACTACACTAAAAATAAGTTTAGAATCTCAAACACTCTTAAACTTATGGTTTAAAGGCTATTTTGCTATTTATACTTATATTTAGTAATTGAAAAAGGCTGATGTCATTTTGGATTGTACTCCATTCAAGATGAAAAGAATTATAAAATATAATTAAGAAAAAAAATCTTGACAATTCGCATCTCATTTAACTTGGACAGTTCAAATAAAAGTAAAAGACGCGCGCATGATTTGCAAGGAAGATGTGATATTGGATTTCTTGACCATTATTATATTTGAAATGAATATTCAAACATCTTGGTTTTATGAACTTCTTAAGCAAGACTTCAATTCAATTTTGACCCTTGAAAGTTCTACTCACGGAAAAAAAAAACACGCGTTTTTAAATGCCAATATAAGATATTATCAAGTTTTCTTTGTTCGAATACAATTAGCTGTAACTATCGCTTGAATTTGATTCCCATTTATTTAATTTAAATTTAATAACAAAATAACATACTTTGCATTTTCGCGCACGCGCGCGCTTGTAGAACTCGATAAATCTTGCAAACAAACAAAAACAAAACTATCATTGGAACAAATTAACATTCGTGAAATTTAAATTAACTCAATTTGAGTTGGTCGTGACCAAATTTAACTTTAAAGTCTCTAGACATGCATGATCTAGAAGAAAGAAAGAAAGACTACTAATCATTTATGAATAGCATTATTATGATGCCCATCTTGTTGAAATAATAATAATCAAAATTAAAATATTGTTATTTGTTAGTCAATGTTTTGGATTTCCATATCTATTTAGATATTGGATAAGTTTCACGTATTTGCTAATAAGTAATGATAGCCAATACATGATATATTTAGATAAGCATGCGCATACTGCCGCCTCAGGGTGGCGGGGAATTGATTTAATAAAAA
Organism: Prosopis cineraria; assembly: GCF_029017545.1. NCBI lineage: Eukaryota > Viridiplantae > Streptophyta > Magnoliopsida > Fabales > Fabaceae > Prosopis > Prosopis cineraria. The sequence continues at coordinate 12,377,266 of NW_026555332.1, read as the reverse complement.
GAATAAATAATTCATGGCTAATGTGCATTTTTGCTCTTGATATTTTCTTCAAAGAGCATCCAGTATCCTAAAGTATTTCATTTAGCATTTTCACCTCTTAAATAATTAAACTAGAGCACTTGTTGCTTTGATGTTAAATCTTCACATGTTGACCATTTGAAATAAGAAGGGCACAAATGTAATTGAGATGGGATTTTGCAAGAGTCAAAGTGAAATTGGTTAACCTTAAATCATAAGTAGGTGAAACGTCTTCTGGCCTCTTTGAAGTGATCAAACTCTACAAGTGAACAAAAAAAGCTTGTGAGTTACTGGAGAAGATGAGAACGTAAGGCAAATGTGATTTATGAGCTTAGGTAGGCTAAAAAAAAAAATCAGAGGCATTGATATCGCACACTAGCCTTTCATTCATTTTTTTAATAGAAATGGGAGAAGGTAATGACAATCAGGCTGGATCACACAATGACATGGAAGAATTTAGCGTTAAAGGTTCATTTGACCATGTTGAAGATCATAATAACGAAGACGACAATGATGGCAAATCTAATGAAGAGGATGATGGGTTGTTTATTTTTTAGGTACATGCCATTATGGAAAATGCTAGGGATACTTGTCTTTATCATCACCGTCGATTATTTGGTACACCTAGTGATGATGAGGGAAAAACAAGGGAGGGTAGCAGGTCTATAGTTGATAAAGTTTACAAGGTTATTGGGTCTAGAGTTGAGAAAAAATATGTGGCCATTAGGTTTGGAGTTGAGGAAGAAGAAGGGGATGTGAATCGAAATTTAGGAAAAGATAAACAAGTAATTGTTGAGACCGAGAAGGATGACTCAATAGATGTAGAGGACTATATCTTTGACTCATTTGTTAGAGATGCTTATAATGAGATTGAAAACTTCCATAGAGAGCATAGTCAACATAAGTTAATTAATGAGTTAAACACTAAGTAGATGAATCACCATGACGAAAGCAGTTAGGTTAATTTGAGTTATGAAGTTGATAATGAGATTGGGATTGGACATGATAATGGTGAGAATGATGGTGAAGAGGGAAGTGAGAGTGAAGAAGCAAGTAGTGAAGACTTTAATTATAATGAGACATTAGGACATGATGAAGAAAGTAGCACAGATAGTGAGCACTTTGAAGGGGAAAATGTTAGGCTAGAAGAGAATGATTGGCCTATCCATAAGGTTAAAGGTCCCAAAGACTCAAGTAGGCTTTTTTTATGTTGGAAATGCTGTTTAGAGATAAAGATGACACCAAAAAAGCCATTACTAAGTATGCCATTAGTATTGGTGTGAAGTTGCATATGATAACAAGTAAGCCATATAGGATTTGAGCAAAATGTTAAGTAGGTTGTCCCTTTCTCTTCTATAAAGCAAATGATGGGCACAATCTAAATCTAGAAGTCAAGACCTTTTGCTTATAGCACAAATGTCTTAAGGTTTTTAAGAATCTTAAGGCATCTGCAAAGTGGATTATTGGCCATTTCAAGGACAAGGTGCAAAAGAGGCCGTAATATAAGGTTTCTAATATGAAAAAGGACTTGAAACAAGACTTGAAGTTGAGTGTTAGCATGTTTAAGTGTAAAAGGGTAAAGAAGATGATCATGATAGACATGGAGGGAAGCTACATAGATGAGCAAAAGAAACTTAAGGCTTACTACAATGAACTAAGAACTTCAAACCCTAGGTTTAATGTAAGTATGGAACTAAGTAGGGAAGAACTTGAAAAAGGTAATAGGGTGTTCACTTACACTTATCTTTGCTTCAATGCATCCAAGATATGACTCTTGTGTTATAAATATGTATTTCTATTGTTGATTTAAAGTAATTGATCCAATCATAAGTATGTATTATATGTGTTAGGTTGGATAGAAAGAAGCAGGCCGTTTATAGGCTTGGATAGGACTTTGTTAAAAAGGAATGCCAAAAGAATTTTGCTTACTACTTGTAACCTAGATGCAAATGACTCTCTGTTCCTTGTAGCTTTTGCTTGACTTGCTAGGAAAATCCTAGAAACTAAAGGTGGCTCTTATAGTGGCTATAAAAGTCACTTGAACTTAGAGATTTATCAACTATAACTTTGATGTTTGACATGCAAAAGGTAAATCGATTCAATTATACTAAACTGATTTAATTTTTGTGTGATATATATGACTGTGATTTTAGTTGATAGGTGACTGAACTTAATTTTTCTAGGGACTTAATACAATTGTTAATGAAGTTTTATCCTAAGCAGAGCATTGATTATGTGTCAAGTATGATATGCTAATTAGAGTAAAAGATGGAAGGAAGAAGAATTCAAATATAGGATAATCTTAAAACTGTTGGAAGTTTAAGGAAGCTAAAGAGGCAACAGAAGCTTTAGTATCATACTCTCCTCAAACGTGGGTAAAGGATTACTTTATTAATAGATGTAAAAGTTAGGTAGTAGATAATAATGCTAGTGAAAGTTTGAATGCATGGATAGATAAATTTAGATACTTACCTGTCATTAGGATGTGAATAGGATATAAGAGATTGAAGATGATGACCAAATGGGCCAAAAGTGACAAGGTAATTATAAGGTGGATTGGAAATTTCAATTCCAAGGCCATTAAGTTATTCAAATCAAATATGATTTTAGTTATGGGATTTATTGTCTTCTTTAACGGAATAAGGGTTATGAGGTGAATGAACGTTAAGATAGGAATATAGTTTACCTTAACAATAAATTATGCACATGTCAAGCATGGGATTTAACTAAAATCTCATGCCAATATGCAATATGTGCCATGTGCCATGCTAAGATAGACCAGCCACCCAAATTTTGGCTTACTACTATAAGCCTACAAAAAATGCAAGCTGTAGGACTAAGCTATAACCTATTAAAGGAAAGCAATTCTGGAATACTAAGAGGTACAAGACTATAACACCACCTGCAATAAAAAAAATGCCTACAAGACCCAAGAAAAAAGGCTAAGAATTGAAGAAGCTTATGAAGAAGAAAAAAAAAAGGGATTGCAATCCAATGGGTTGAAACCAACATATCACAAAAGGTTGTGCTTTGTCTAACTTCCCACAACCTATTCTAGACAAACTAGCAAGAAAGGAGTAGCACAAAAATGTAGCTCATGTCATGAATTTAGGCACAGTAAGAGCACTTGCAACAAGCTTTGATTGTATTAATATTATAAATGGTTTAACATAATGTAGCATTAACTACTTTGTTTGTAATTGTAGGTACCTCCATTAATAAGGAAAACTAAAACAAAAGGTTGAAATAAAGCTAACACAACTCTATGACTCATCCACATTATTATGTGCCTAGTGAGTTAGGTGTACCTAAAGTAATGAAGTTCAAACTAAAAAAAGCCAAGTGATTCCACATGCAAACACACCCCTACATGCAAACATACCCCTTATGACTGCTCCACCTCCATCTAGACAAGTCGAGACTCCACCACCAAAGTTTTTTCATACTTAACCAACTCATAGGCTTAGAAATAGGACAGCAAATAGGATAAGGATTGGGGTAGTTTTGGTTTCAAAGTGGCTTTAAGGATTAGATGAACAATATATAATGTTAGCTCTTTTTTTTTAAGTAAAATACATTGACCTCCCTTCTATTTTACTATATTATAGATATTCCTTTCTATTTAAAAAACCTACACAAATCTCCCATAGAATCAATAATCACAAGACACAAATCTCCCTTTTACTTTAAAGATTTCATTTCCATCTACCAAAACCATTAGTTGACTATTAGGTCACATTTATTGGATCAAAATACTCTTCTTCAAACATAAATGTTGCCTAAAAATCATCTAAAATACCAAAATAATATTTCAAACACACATGTAAAAAAACTTAATGAAATAGGATTTAATATAATAAGAGATAAATTAGTTAATATAATTCATGTTTTTTTTGGTAAATTGTACCAATTTCAAAAAATATTTTTAAATTATTTATTTAAATATTGTCATAATTAATTATTTAAAGTTATTAAATTTGGAGAGAGAGAAAGCACAATTCAATTGTAAGGGAAAATTAGTAATTGTAAATTTTGCAAGACAATTAAGAGGAAAAAATAAATATTTCAAAATATTTAACAAAATATTCTTAATGGTGTTAAAAATTAGACTAAATTGTATCTTTTAAAATAAAAAAAAGGTCCCTATAATTTTAGTAAAATAGAATGGGAGGTCACTGTAGTTTTCTTTTGTTTAGTGGTTTTTTAACTTCTATGCTTGTCATTTGGTATTATTGATTACTATGATTTCACGGTTTATTTGTGTAGCTTGGTCTTAGTTTTGAGATTGTGATTGAGGAGGGGATTGTAGCAAAAATATATGGAGTGCTGTGCAAACGTTAAAACTAAATTTTCCATTCCAAATGAAAAAGAGCTCAAGAAGTAGAAAACTCAAACAATCTCTATAAGTGCCTTGAGGAGAACACATTTCAATAGGGATAGATTCAAAGTGAAATAATCTTCAAACCTTCCTTTCAAAGCACCTGGAGTCAAGTGAGTGGGACACATGATAGTGTCATAAGGTTACATCTTAAGTCACTCAAGCAAAAGAGGATTGGGTTGTAGAAATTGAAGATAAGGAAGGGAGGAATTTAGATTAGGTCACTTGGATCTCTTGCATTTAAGTTTGTCACTTGGTTCTATGGTTGTATATCAGTGACTTATTATTAAACTTAGTTATGACCACTTTACTTGGTTTTGGTCACTTGTGTTTTCTATTTGATATGAGGCCCATTATGGTTAGTTATAGCAACTTTTGAAATGATCATTATTATGTTGAAAAGCTTATTATGTGACTTGTACTTTTTCATTTGTTGTAATAGGCTCAAACAATTTATTTTTGAATCAGTATTTAATGCATGAACATGTTTATTACACACACACACACACACATATTGTAGTGTACAGATTAAGTTATTTAATACCTTTATCCAAATTGAAGATGATGAATTATTTATGCTAGAACCTTATTTGTTTAATGTGTATATTGTATTGTATAGGTTCAATTAAAACAAAATGATAAATAGGGGTTCAAAATTTCATTTAGTGCTTACCATACGTAAATAAGGGTTCGAAATTTCAAATACATTAACTATTGTCACACACTTTTTACACACCACCCATGTCATTTTACAAAATGCAGAGAGTATCCATGCGCACATTAATGCTAGGATTGCAAATTTCAACTTCCTTCTCTCATTTATCAATTCCATCTAATTCCTCCCCTTTTTTGCCTTCAACTTCTTCAATTGTTGTGGATGCCATCGAGCTAAGCTATTAAACCACTCATCTTTGTTCTTCCTCTCAATATTGCCTTCTCTTCTAATTTGTTAAGATGACCCAGTAGCTCATTGATGACTACCTTCGACCTTTGCCCAAGATTATCATTGTGCCATGAGAAGAAGCCATAACCCCCTCTCTATCACAAGATAAACTCACAACAAGGTCCAGTAAATACCTAATATTTCATATTAGAATCAAACAACCCAGATGCATTTACGCATACCTAGTAATAGTAGTGACACCCATTGAACCTTTGGCACAAATTACCCTCAATCCATGATATCCACTTTGTAGACATCATGCTGCAATGACACAACATTTTCTCACCTTCGTATTCGATGTCACCTCCTCTTTGCCTTAGCAATGCCATCGTCCTTCGACTATTTCTTGACAAGGATGAAGAAGAATATGCTGTCAAGTTTGCTCGCAAAGCCATAGTAATGATCTTTCTATGACGTCCATCTCATTAATGTCATCTTCCTCTCTCTTGGTGAGTTGATGAATTTATTTGGTGTCTGTAAGTTAAGTTGGTGGGAGAATTTATTAAAAAAATTAAAGTTGGATTTGCCAACACCTTCTGCCTCAACTACTAACAGCCATATATCGCATAAAATAGGGCCCACAAGATTTGATTTAATGGATGTTTGTCATGATTTAACATCAAGGTAACAGGTGCTCCAAATTGATTATTTAAAAGGCAAAAATGCTACATGAAATACTTAATAGTTCTAGTTGTTCTTGAGAGAAAATATCAATGGAAAAAATGCACATTTACCTAATAATTAATTATATGGAAAAACATGTTATTATTACATTCAAACTTCTATTTCTGCACTCTCTTTAAAAATGAAATCATCAGAATTAAGGTCAAGGAAATTAATGAATTTCCTAAATGAAAGAAAAGCATGAATGCTACAAAACTTATGAATTTAGAGCATCAGATCATTTAGGCGCTACATAACATATTAGATTCTTGGCCTCATCTTGCTGGTGCCTTTGAGCAAGAATTTATTTTGTTTTCTCAAGAACACCAAAGAAAATTGAACTTTAAATGCCTAGCCACAAAATTCTAGACTCCATGCCCTCTATAAGGTTAAAAAAAAAAGAGTGAAAAAGAAAATGAAAAATGAAAAAAAAATAATGAGGGTAAAACAGTATTCCCTTCATCTTAAATTATAAGACAATTTAAGACAATATTATGCATGCAAATAAAACTCAATATTGATATTTTACAAATTTACTTTTGTAATTTTATAATGGCTTTGTGATCCCTGACGAGTGGTACAACAAATGTTAAATCACAAAGCAAACCATAACCACTGATCAAACATGTTTCATGGGGAGTGATAAATAAGGTAGATTGTTTGAACTTGAACCATCAATTTGGTTTTTACAACATCCAGAGGAGTAGTAACTTCTCCAATTACAGCACCTGCAAGTTATCCAATTAACCATTATCATTTTCAACCAAGATAGTGAAAACTGAATCAATAATTGAAATGGACAAAGTAATGGTTTAAAAGTTAGCAGTCCCACCAGCTAAAATATATAGAAATATTTATATTTGTTTATGATTTCTAGCACTATTGTACAAATTCATAGAATGGAATGCCATTTTGCCACATTAATAAATCAAAACAGCAGCATATCAATCTGTACATTTTGAAAATTTCACAGCCATATGATAGAGCAAATTTCAAGGCAATTACACAATCATTTTAACATAACTTTCAACCCCAAATTAAAATCATGAATGTATTATTTCCTTTTTTTAAAAAAAAAAATCAAAACGTCATTTTAGGCTTTGGACTTAGGAGGGGCAATATATATATATATATATATGATTTGCAACCTGTAATAACCTTGAAAATTGAAAATAATATTTAAATTAATAATAGCAAAATTGGTTGTAGCCTTGCAATTTTTGAGTTGATGTGTCAAGGTCTGCCAATGATGCGGTGGAATTTTTTTCTTGTCCCTTACCTTTAGGTTGTGGGTTCGAATCCTTCTGTTGTTGGGGCAGACATTGTATTTTGATTTAATCAAATAAAATTACTATAATGCCCCTCTATCAAAAATAAAACAACATCAGGTTTTCCCATTCCCTTCCATTTTCCCGATCGCAGCAAAGCGAGTGGGACAGAGCACTTCGAGAGACTTCTTTCTCCACCTTCTCCGTGTTTCAGTCCTTCGCCGACGCATATGTGTGGAGGAGTTCAGTTTGTCGCCGCTGCAGGTCTTCATAGGGCGTGCTGGATTTTTCTTCCTCCTCTTTTGTTCGCGTCGCCCGATTCTTCATCTCCCTCTGCTTGGTTTGCGTCACTGGAATCTTCTTCTTAATTAGTAGGTCTTCCTATTCTATCTTATTCATTCACGTCCTTGCTGATCTGATGCAGTGTGTATGTAGGTTCAAAATCTTTTTCTTCCTTCTCTACTCTTGCCATGTGCGTATCCTTTAGGGTGAATGGATATGAAATGTAGTTCTTCTACTTTTTTAGCTGATGTACGTAGTAGGAGAGGAGTACGATTTTAGTGGAAACTAAGATTGGCAAGTCAATAGTTTATTTTGGTAGGTTTTCCTATTATAATTTATATGTAGTCGGCAAAGGAAAAGGAAGCATTTTAGTTTACTTTGAATGGATTTTTGATAAAGACACAGGTTTGGGAAGCATAGAAATTTATATAAATGTTTAGGAATTATTGAGCAAGAAATTTGGAGAGTAAGAAACTTGATGATATAGTTTGTATATTAATGCCCACAAGGTGTTTGTTAAAATGCATAGAAGAGTTGGATTGAAGTAATCAAGTCTATTAAGTGGAGTAAGGACTGAAATTTAGGATTTAGGTGGTCCAATCTTTATGTTGATACTTAGGAAGATACAAATATTGCTTGAACACACACACGATTGATTAAATTCAATGTTTCTTTCTTAAAAAATTAATGTTAAATTATTTTCTTTTAAATTTGTCAAGGATTTGAATTGGGAATGTGTTCATTGATTTGTTGAATAGTATCCTGAAATATTTTAGTGAGTTTGAGTTGATGTCCAAAAATTTGTAAGTGTAAGAAAAGAAATTGTACATGCTTTGTGCATGTGAAGAATTATTGAGGAGCCTTGGTTGTAAATCATATATTGGTTAACAAGAGAAGGCATGAGTGAGCAAGGATATCATTTCAGGTTAGATAAAGAAATAAGAAGATAATTTTTAATTATGGCTGATGGGTTAGGGACAAATAAGGATTGAGAAAACTTTAGTAAATTCTTGACCATATGTTGGGTTCATGCATTTCTATTGGAGATATATGAAGTAGAGTTATTATTAAGTAAAGTTGTTTGTTCTTCATATCTAGATAATAAAATAGCCGAAAGGCAATTGATAGGTGTTTAGATGGAGCAAATTATTATCTTGGGATCTTCTCAAGTAAGTGGATAGCATCCTAATAACTTATTAACAAATTTATTTTCTTAAAACTATTAATTGAATGTATTCACAAGCCACCTCCTTTATTTATATAATTCTTTTCATTTCTTAAGGATAAATGATTGAGTATTTTAATTTAGTCTTATTTAATGGGTTATGATTTTAAATTTGATTATTGACTATTGTACTTAAAAATGTTTTCAATATAATCGATTAAATAGAAAGATTTGGAGTTATATTTTCAAATGAATATATGAAAATAATTGCTTTGTTTGATTTATGTGTACGGGATGATTAACTATTATGATTCACACACGAAATTTATATATAGATTAAGTTTGATAAGTAATTTTGAAAAAAGATAATATGTTGATTTGAGACTCATGCATGTTTGATTTGAAATGTGAGATTGAATTAGAATACTGGTTTCTAAGGGCAGTACCATTAACCCTTAACACACCATAGTACACCTAGCTAGTAGGGTGCTTAGGAGGTGCTAACCCTATGCGATGGCCAACGCACGTGGAAGGTAAGGATGGTAATTCATGAACATTATACTCATTCTTGTTTTCATAGGCCTTGTGCTTGCACTTGTTCCATGGCTTCTAGCCGCGCTTGTTTTGTGGCTTCTGGCTGCGCTTGGTTACTTACCCTCGTAGATTGTGTGCCTATGCTTGTTGGCTATTTATCCTTGTGAACTTTGTGTTTACGCTTGTCAATCGTTCTGGTAAAGTCTCATTGAAATGTGAAATTTTAGGAAGTTATTGTCTTTTTTTTTAATTTCTTTTTCTATTAAGTAAATTGTTATTTGATCATACATGGTTTCATAAGGTGAAATTATATAATTCAATTGTAAAACAAAGGTTATAGCTTGAAAATTTCTTTATTGCCTTTAATTGACTATGTGTCTATTTGGTTTACATAAGACTGTTTACGCTATGCAATGTGTTTTCATTATAATAATGGTTATTATTGTGGAACTCATAACTGGTTTATAAATATTTCCTCCTTTTATTTTTTTTTAATTTTAAATTGGGACGTTATTCACTGGAAAGCTATTTTTGGTCATAGATTTATTAAATGATGTTGAACCTCTTGCTGACTTTTGAGGGTCTTATATCTGAGCCAGATGGAGATTTGACTAAAATTATTTCCTTTTAATGTAATTATAAAATTTATATTTTTCATTTTGAAAATATGGCTAGGTGGTCCACATAGGTCATAGTTAGAGTTCTATTGTTATTATATACTTTGTTGGCTAGAAGGAGCAGAGTTCCTAGTTGTTGTAGTATTTTCTCTAAAATTTTATTGTAGAGTTTTTGAGAGGTCTTATAGGGGTGATGCTGTTAAAATTTTTACAAAAAGTTTAGGAATCTTTTGTTTATATAAAAACGTTACAATGACTTCTCACTTTACTTTAAATGAATTAAAGTATTATATTAAAGTTTTCTTGACTAAAGCTTAAAGGATGTATGTTTGTATATATATCTCATGTTGGTCATATTTAATTTTTGAGACGTGACACACCCAACCTACTGGGTTTGCCAAATTACACTAGGTTAACCAAGTTAAACTGGGTTGGGTTGATCCCGGATTGATTGATAGACAAGACTGACCAAGTGACTGATTTACCCGGTTGACCCAGGTTTCCAACATGAAATCAAATACCCGCTAAATTAAGAGAAGGCAATGTACTTTCAAGTTTCAGCCCCAAAAAAAAAAAAAGTAATGGACATGAAGTACCAGCAAAAGCACCAAGCATAACATTCTCTGGATCATTCAGATCTCTTTCGGCCTGCACAGAGTGCAAAACCAAATTTTGACAATTACCACTTTCTACAATCTTAATTTGCCATAATATCCTACAAAATGATGCCAAAAAATCCCATAAGTATTATAAATTGAATGGCAGCGTTGCGATGAACATAATTATGTTAGTTTTGTGGAATATCCCGTTACATGAACCTGAAGTTTCATTTATAGTTAATTTAAACCCAATCAAAATATCCTTAAACCTCGAGGCCTCATCTGTTATTACCGTTAACTTATAGCCTATCCGAAGCTGCTTATATATGCAAAATTGTATGGCATCAAATGGCAAATCTCGCAATAGGAAGGATTTATATCCCTGCAATATCAGGAAAATAAAACGTAAGCCAAGGAAAACAAAACAAGAGCAAGGTTTGCACATGGTCCTCCTATACCTAATTATTAAATAGCTCAGCAAAAAATGGCAGTGCAGTTGTCATCATAGCCCAGCATACATCAACATATTCATACACACTCTGACATAAACCATCCTAAAGTTGTTTTTTTCCCCTTTCCATATTGGGGATATGAACAAAAGAATATATACTAGGAGAAGATGTTACAGCTGCTATAATCTGCTTAGCCAGTTGTAATACACATATTAAATGGCCATTCCCGCAACATGCAAGTTGCAACCAGGCATTACATAGCGCATATAGACCGTTGAAACCCTCCTTGGCGACAATGAGACGGACAGCAGCAGCAGATGAACTAAACTGTCCAGTTTGCATTCTTTGCTTAACAACCTATAAGCATTGGAATCAAATGATTCAATTCCAAGCTCAAGAAAGTTCGAAAAAATATGACAGTGTAAGAGAAAAGGCTAACTACCTCAGTTGGAACACGAACAAGAGAAAAAGCCAAACCACCAATGGCAACTGCAGCCTTTATTAGGCTTAGGACTATTAAAATAACTGCATACTCATACATGAATGCGTGCATTCAAGATATTTTATATGTACTGTGATAATGAAACAAACCAATTATTAAGAATTTGAGAAAGCCTTATGATAGAAAATATGGGCAACACTACTTTAGAAGGAAGTAGCTTTTATGTTATTTTGGTTGTAAGTTTTCTTCTTCTAAAAGAAACCTAGGCTCATAGCTTATGGCTTTACTGTGTTTTGCTTTGGCTTTCCTTCATGAAGAAAACTAGGTTGTAGCTTATTATTATCTTTCAAGCTAGGAGCTCATTATCACTTTCGCAAGTGAGTTGGAAACTTTGCTCTATAAATTGAGCACTAGCATTATGTGAAGACACACTTTGATGAATAGATGAATGAATGGATATCATGAGTAAAATTCTGATAGCTCTCTCTCTGTTTTAGTTTCTCCCTAACCTCTCCTTCTATTCGAATCTGTGCAAGTGTGTATGAGTGTATGTGGCATCACCTTATGTCATTAAGAATCCAGTAGTGCACTCAAGATAAAGGGCACAAGGGCCATTCATTACAGTCTCAATATCCATTACATGCATGGTTGTAGTCAAACATGCATATAGATAGCAGTCTCGCACACATACTCGCATGCAAGCCTAGGCATAGCTATAGTACATCCCAACTTACATAGATTTGGCCAAGAGACTATAGAGTCTCTTCGGGGCAGCATCATGGTATTCACATTGACAAACTTGTGGGCCTAAAGCGTCCTTAATCTTAGCACTATAGCCTGTTAGCTTATCATAGCACCTGTTCCAGAGCATCACTCCGCCAAAGTTGGAAGATTCCATCACGGTCGGAAGGACCTTGGACTTGAGATCTTCTGGTGATATGTAACCATAGGATGCTGCAGATTTATCACTTGACGATACTAAGCCCAAGAACACAGGAGTATGATCAGCTACACCTTCCTTAGTCGTCCATGTCGGCCACGAATTAAGAAGCTTTGTGAAGTCACCGTCTTCTAAATATTCGCATGTGGCGTATTGGCCATAGTATAAAACAAAGATAATCCACATGACCAGGAGCGAGTGCGCTGTCGAAGGCAGTGATATCGCAATGTGTAGATCCTGGCATTTAAATCCTTCTGCCTTTGCCCGAATAACCATGGATTGCCTCCCCAAGTTTGGCCCGTGGCTCAGTGCTGTAATCAAGATTTGCAAGATCGATGCCATCTTAGGCCACTGCACCGAGAGGGCCGTCTTGGCCACTAAGGTATTGTAAAGATACTCTGCTAAGGATTAGGGGTCATCGATTTGGTCTTACTTCGACGGAAAGCAAGACTTGGATGCCTTTACTTTGACAGTGTTGAATTTGCGATGCTAGGGCTTTGCATTGGTCGCCAGAACAGTGGCCATTGAAAACTATGGGTCTTGAGATGCCTGACACATGGGGGTATGCAAGAGCGACGATGTCGTAGAGATCAGAGTCACACGCTTCTGTTAAGGTGCCTTCTGGCTCGTCTCACCAGAAGATGGCGATTTTGCCACCGGGGATGTTTAAGGGACAGAATTCATCAGCATGGGAGGGCTCGAAGATGGAGGACATTGTGAGTAGAGAGAGAAGGCGAACGAGAACTTGGTTTTTGGAGGGTAAGATGGTGGTTTTCTTTTTTGTTTGGGTTGGTGTGTTCATGGTGCTGTGGATGGTGTCTGTTTATAAAGATGAGGCATGGGAAGGCCGAAGTGCCAGAAAATTGTGATAATTATAACAACACGGGCACTTGATAAATGAAAAAAAAAATTATATTAACAAACTAATATAAAAACTCAAACAAATCTCATCTCCTATGAGGTTAAAGCAACAAATTATTATTATTATTATTATTATTATTATTATTATTATTATTTATACAAGTATGTGACTGAATCAAATTCAATTTAGAGTAGCTCTCTTACTTATATGGCCATATCCCCTTCCACAAGTGTTGACAATTAATGAAAAATTAATAATAATTAATTATAATAAAACCACATCATGGGCAGTTGATGAATAAAAAATATTAACAAAATAATATAAAAACTCTAATAAATCTCATCTCTAGTTAAAAGTGACAAGAATTCTAATTTTTTTTTTTAAATATGGCCCAATTAGGTTAATTAGCTCTCTCAAAGGTGTTTCTACGTGCATATGGACTGGAGCTCAGTACCTCTTACTTATGTAGTCATAACTCCTTTCACTGGCAAGCCAACATCTATTGGTTAAGAGTTCTATTTTTTTTATGATATTAGTTGATAATTTTATTTTAAATATTATCCATTGGATTTAGCTTTTTGCACATCATGTCGCTGCGATTAGAGGCAAGTACTCCAATAACATGAACTTATGGGAACCTTTTGGAAGCCATTAACATGAATTTATGAATAGAAAATTGAATTCCTTTGCTTTAACTTGCTAAAGGGAAAAGGATCAAAAAGTAGGAAGCAAATTTTGCAGGGAACAGTGATGGATTAGAGAGGAAACATAAGTTTTGCTGTAAATAAATAAATAATTTTCTCCTCAGTCCTTCACTTAATGTTTTACCCGATTACCCCTGTGGGTCTACGCTCTTTTGACAATTAATTCTCATGATTCGTCAGAATATTAATTATAAATTATTAACAGTTATTGATAACAGAACAACCCTCCGTGCATTGAAAAGGGCGTTTGGAATTTATTTTTTTTTTTAATGGTAAAGAAGAAAATAGGACATCTAGAGAAAGGGTTAGCTGCGTTATTTATTGATGAGAAAACGATAATAATGTTAGAAGAGTGGATTTATGATTTGCATTCAAGAGGTAGGTTTAAATCTTAAAGAAAGAAAGAAATATTAAATTTTATTTATTTTATATTTACACAACGATTCTTAGTTGGTGCCTATTCATATAAAAAAATAACATTTCGAAACTATTGAATTAGATTGACATGTGAGAACTGTTTTCAGTGGTCACATTATAGGCAATTGTTTTCATGAAGCATGGCAATAGGGTGAGCAAACTGTTACTATAGGCTTTTAGTTACACTACTTTAAACAAGATTCTTATACTACATGTAAATTTAAGATATAATACGCTTTTGAATAAATAATTGATAACATAAATGTCTTTTAACTTAATATATACTCTTTTTATTAAATAATATAAAGTATTTTTAATTAAATATCATCTTTTAATAAAGTAATTATTTATTTTTAAATTAATTTTATTTTTTATATTTATTCTTATTTAATAGAATATTTTATTTTAAAATAAATATAAAATAATTTATTTAATAAGGACATTTAAAAAAAATATTTAAAATAATTTTATATTTTTAACCAAAGGAGTACGACAGACTTCATTGCTGACAGCTTAAAATTTATCAACTCAACATGATGACGAGACGGTCGATCCTGGTCCCCTGACATTGACAAGTGGCCGCAGCATGATCTTTGAATCATTAAAACATGAAACTTCACATTTAACACGATACAAAGGATTGTCCAAAAAAAAACAAAAGGAAATTCAAAGAAACAAGCCAATATTTCACTTTCAACCAATATTTTCAAAACCAACTTAGATATTAAATTGAAAATGTAAGTGATTCATGATTTATATAGTTTAATTGGGTTGGATTAGTGATTAAATTTCGTAACGTAATAATTAAATTAAAAAATTATATATAATGATCTAAATATAAGAAATAAATATAAAATTATTACTTAACTTAAAAATAAAATTAAATATTTTAAGTTTATTATGATTTAACAATCCATATAATACAACATAATATCAAAATGATTAAAAAAGTTGTCATTTTTTTAAAAAATTTGATAAAAAATAAAAAAATATTTTTTTGAACAATCTGATTTTTGAAATTTGATTCTGGTTTTCAGCTTGATTTCAGTTTTCGATCCAATCGTTGATTCAAAATGTCTCGACCTAACTCAACTTTTAAAATAATTTTTACATACTGATTCTTACAAAATTCAAATTACTCCGACTGTCTGATTCAATTTGGTTTTTTAATCTATGCTTTCAACCATTTTAATTTGGTCCCCTACCAAAAAAAGTCAAAATTGGTCCCCTACATAGTTGCTGCTAGCATGGTCCCGGAATAAGCGGCTGCGATTTAACTTTAACACGTGTCACAATTAAAGCAATGTTCCTCATCATTCATGGATTCTTTGGTCCCCTCCATCGGAGAAGACAAACACAAATCAACCCCCCCCCCCCAACCAAAACTAGCAGTCTAGCCCATTCGGACCAATTATAAACCCTTACTCTTCTGTAATAACCATATAGCCCATTATGATAAAGTGCTCCAAGGTTCAAGCCCACGTTAGGATCATGCCCATTCAATACACAGTACTACAAAAAAAAAGCCTCCAGGAGTGCTTTGAAAGTGCTCCATTTGTGAATATTCCTGAAGTGCTTCAATAGGTGGGCCTACGACTATAGATCCATCTACCGACACTCCTGTAGGTAAATATCTACAACAGAACTCCCATAACTTATTCATTTTTTTTTAACATATTTATTTTTATTTACAATACTCCATGTTTCATAATTTTATTTGCAATATTTTAAAATTAAACACAGCAATAACAAAAACAAACCTAGCTTATCCTACTAGGTAAGGTCAACTACATAAATAGTGCCATTATATTCTACTATTAATTAAGCTTTTATGATTATTATTAATTAAGAAGTTTTGTTCAACAAATTTCAAGAATATTTTCTTTGGTCTTCTTCTAATTCTTTTTATAGAATTCAAGACTATCTATTTTACTCTTTTCATCGGTGCCTCCTATAGCTTTCTATGTACATAACCAAATCATATCAAATGATTTTTTATCATCTTTCTCTCAATATATAGAGGTCATGCTCACTATTTATCACATATACTGATTTTAAATTTATCTTTTCCTATATGCCTACATACATATTTTAACATTCTCATATTTGTTACTCTAACTTTAAGCTCTTGTTGTTCCTTTAAAGCTCAACATTTACAACCATATATAACATGGCTAGTTTAATAGCAATCTGATAAAATTTTTCTTTAAGTTTATTAGGTATCTTTCAATCACAAATAATTCTGGTACCCTTTCTCCATTTAAACCACCTTATTTGTGTCCTATGTGCAATATCTCTATCAATTTCACCGTCATTTTTATAATTACTCACAAATATCTAAACACTACACATAATAAAAGTATATATACTTTCATTTAAAATTAAAAAATACAATGTTCTTGTGGGTTTGATAACTATACAATCCCAATCACCTATTCTAACCATAAAATTAGTGGAATTTTTTTAAACTTAATATTCTAGACATTACACTATAAGAAATTGCCTCTAGCTCCTACAATAATGCCAACTTGCCAAAAAACAAATTATAAATAGTCATGAGAATCTTAATAGTTAATATCAATACCAACTTGCGTTACTAAAAAAGAGCTATATATAGTGCCCTATATGTAATGGTTATTTCAATAATCATTATATAGATAACATAGGATTTAATTCCAAAGACTATATGATGATTATATAAAATAACTTTTAAATAGTCTTTGAATCTATATATCAATTAACATAAAAACCCTTCATATAGTCTCTATGTTTTTTATTTTATTTTTCTATTTGAAAAACTATTTAACGGTCATTTTAAAATAATCGCTAAATAGTTTCTAAAACTATGTAGTAGTTACCTCTAGTAATTGTTATATAGTCTTTTTTTTAATGAACATTTTTAACCTAAAGAATATTCAATAGTTATTTTCAAATAACTATTGAATTGTTTCATTTAAAGTCTTTTTAGTTTCCCAAATCATTGCAGGAATTAATGTTTTGGAATTTTCAAACTATCTTTTTCTCCCATGAACCTCTCCCATTCCCCACAAAACCACTCACGTTGATCTCAAAAATTGAATTCTAGCCAAGCCCAGCCTTCCTCCACCATCGAGAGCCTTCCTCCGTCATCATTTACTTAGTAGACCAAGTTTCTATTACAAGCAGATCTTTATTTTGATATATATGTGATTTTATAAGCAAATGCAAAGTGGTTGCATTGCAAATGGTGTGTTATGGGAAAACATACAGCTTGGATAGAGAGAGTGGGTGCGTGGGCCTCACAAGGAGCTCTGAGCCAAGTGAAAATGTTTAGCATATGTATTTATATAAATACATGGTATTTGGATTGATTTGTGACCACTCTTGTATGATTTGTGCATTTTGGGGGTTTAGGGTCCATTTTAGGAAATGGCACCCGGGTGGTCAAATTTTGATGTATGGGGGTTTTCCATCATTTGAATGTTCTATCAAGTGTTTTTAATCTTATTTGACGTGTCCAAAGTGTTTCCACAGGTTTGTGACCATTAGGATGGGATTTGGACAATTTTGAAAATGGTTTTTACCAAAAAGCTGCACTTTTGCATCCGGGTGTCCAAATCTTAATCCGACCGTTGGATTTCTCTAAAATTTGGGTCACAAGTAAAACCTTTTATAAGCTTCGTGTGGGCTTTGGAATCATGTCGATCGAATATCGGACGGAGAAACGACGCACTCCGGAATTTGGTCTGGAGGTGCTGTCATGACAGCATTAAATTGCTGTCATGACAGCTACAGTGTTGATTTTGTAACCTGCACAAAATCAATCCGTCCGTTGGATCTTTTCAAAATTTAGTATGCTAATAGTATTCTTTAAAAGTGACATGTGGGCTTTGGAATCACTCCGATCGGAGGTCAGATGATGAAATGGTGCACTCCGGAAGTTGGTCCGGAAGTGCTGTCATAACAGCTTTCTAGCTGTCATGACAGCAAAAATAGTCAATCTTTTAACATGTCTAATTTTTAATCCGACCGTTGGATCTTTTTAAAATTTGGTACACTTATAGTACCCTTTGAATGTGACGTGTGAGCTTTAAAATCACTTCAATCGGAGGTCGAATGACGGAACACCGCCTCCTGGAAGTTGGCCCAGGAGGGCTGTCATGACAGCAATAAATTACTGTCATGACAGCATCTTTTTATTCTATTTTCATCTAACTTGCTTCCGTGCGCTATAGGTAGAACCTATAATTATTTTTAAGGTTTTAAATGATTTATTTCTTAAGTTGGTTAGAGGATCAACTCCTTAACCACACTTAGTTTGTTTGAATTATGTGATTTTTGGGTAACACTCAAGGTAAGTGTTACATTTAGTATCAGTTTTAGGTTTATGATTCCTTTTTCCTACTTGGCACCTTAAATACATTACTTTTATGCTCTTTCCCTTCTACCACTAACTTGGACTAATATGGTTTTTCTTTCTCTGGCTTGTTCCTTTAGGAGGGGAGAAAGGTCCGTACGCTTGTGGTCGTACACCTTTCAGTTCTAATATGGCTCGAAGGGGAAGGGGTAGATCGAGGAATGAGGAACGACCACCACCTCTACCTCCTCCGCCTCCACCTCCGCCTCCACCTCCACCACCACCACAGGGGACAGATGCAGTCATGGCTAGGCTGCTTGAAGTTATGGTGGATATACAGCAAAATCTTAGAAGTCATACTGTTCCAGATCAGCATGTTGACCTAAGTGCTGGGCAGGGATCTTCTAGTACTATGGGAGCTCATGCACCAGTTGTTAATAATCGAGAGGATGACATATCTGAACCTTGGAAGGAATTCTCTCGCTCTAATCCGACTACATATGATAGTAGTATGCTTGATGGGAAAGCTGAGGAGTGGTTGGATCGGATGGAGCAGTTATTTACTGTTGTGAGGTGTACATCTGAGCAGAAGGTTATCTTGGCTACGATGCAGCTTGTTGGTGAAGCCAAGCATTGGTGGGATTCTGTTAAGCCCACAGATGGAAGATCTATGTCTTGGGATGAATTTAAAGAAAGATTTTATGATTTTCACTTTCCGCCAGCTTTCAGAGATGAGAAAGAGGCAGAGTTTCATGCATTTCAGCAAGGGGACTTAGACGAGGAGACTTTTATAAGAAAATTCAATCAGCTGTCTAAGTTCTCAACATATCTGAAGGCTTCTAATGATAGCAAGTGGAAAGCAAAGAGGTTATTAGAAAAGATGAGGCCAGAATACCGCCAGCAGCTATCTTTGTTAGGCGAGGCGACATATGATGAGATGTGCAATCGTCTGAGGATTGCCGCTCGCCGAGGCCGAGACACAGAGAGTAGCCGGAGTAGGGATACACGAGGTCGATTTTCTTTTGGGTTGGCTCCTACTGGTGGTGTATCCAAGAGAATGGGTTTTAGCTCTGGTTCTTCTTCTAGTGGCTCCTTTAGAATCGGGTCTTCTTCTGCTTCTGGTAATCGAAATTTAAATAAGGGTTCAAGATTTCAAGGTAATCGGGGTGGTAATATGAGATCTGGGGGTTCTCGTTTCTCTGGGAATGCTCCAGCACGTTCTTCACAGACCAGTCAAGCCCCAATTCTAAGTACAGCGAGGTCACCTTGCAATAGATGTGGTAGGGTTCATTTTGGTGCTGCTTTGCTTGTTATAAGTGTGGAAAGTTAGGCCATTTGATCCGTGACTGCCCTGATTTACATGAGAGCTCGGACTGGAGGAATGTGATTCCTGGTAGAGTGTATACAGTATCTCAGGAGGAGGCTAGGAAGTCATCGAATCTAATTACTGGTATGGTTTCTATCTGTGGCCTCGATTTAGAAGCTTTGTTTGATTGTGGTGCGACGCATTCTTTTATTTCTGCCGAGCGCTTAGATAGAATGGCTATGCCTGTTGACCAGTTGCCCCATGATATAGAAGTTTCCTCTACTTCTGGTTTGGTTGGTCGATCCAGTATGGTATGTAGGACTAAGATGACTTTTAATGGGCAATCGACTTGGGTAAATATGATCAAATTACCTATGCAAGGAATTGATTTAATTATTGGTATGGATTGGTTGACAACTTATGGTGCTGTCTTAGATTGTGTGGCTAAGACAGTGACTTTGGTAGAAGTACCGGAGGTGATCAAGGAATACCCTAGTCATTCTTGTTTTCTTTCTTCTTTGCAAGTTGAAAGGTTGATTGAGCAGGGTTGTGAGGCTTACGTGGTAGTGCTCGCTACCCAAGGGTCTGAGACAGGTATAGTGGATGAAATTGAGGTTGTTAGGGAGTTCCCAGAGGTGTTTTCTGAGGATGTATCAGGATTACCTCCAGAACGTGAGGTTGAATTCTCGATTGACCTGGTACCGAGGACTCAACCAATTTCAAAGGCTCCCTATAGAATGGCTCCTTCAGAGTTAGCTGAGTTGAAGAAGCAACTTGAGGAGCTGTTAGATAAGGGATTTATTAGACCTAGTGTTTCTCCTTGGGGATCTCCTGTCTTATTTGTGAAGAAGAAGGATGGTAGTTTAAGATTGTGTATCGATTACAGGCAGTTGAATAAGGTTACGGTGAAGAACAAGTACCCACTGCCTCGCATCGATGATCTCTTAGATCAGTTGGTTGGTGCCACGATTTTCTCTAAAATTGATTTACGTTCAGGGTACCATCAGCTAAGAGTTAGTGAGAAGGATGTGGCAAAGACTGCTTTCAGGACTCGATATGGTCATTATGAGTTTTTGGTTATGCCATTCGGGTTGACTAATGCGCCTGCGGTTTTCATGGACTATATGAACCGCATTTTTCGACCTTTCTTAGATCAGTTTGTGGTAGTTTTTATTGACGATATACTGATCTACTCTAAAGATGAGGAGCAGCATGCCAGACACTTGAGGACTGTCTAAGGTTTCTGCGAGATCATAAGCTATATGCCAAGCTCAGTAAGTGCGAGTTTTGGATGAGAGAGGTTAGGTTCTTGGGACATATCGTGTCGGCAAATGGTATTGCAGTTGATCCATATAAAGTTGAAGCAGTCATGCAATGGGAGAGACCAAAATCGATAACTGAGATCCGTAGTTTTCTGGGATTAGCAGGTTACTACCGGCGTTTTATCAAAGGTTTCTCTCAGATTTCTATGCCTTTGACTAGACTCACAAGGAAGGATAGGCCATTTATCTGGGATGATAAGTGCGAGACAGCTTTTCTTGAGTTGAAAGAAAGGTTAACAACAGCTCCAGTATTGGTGATTTCGGATCCTCAAAAGCCCTATGATGTGTATACTGATGCCTCTCATAAGGGTCTTGGTTGTGTTCTAATGCAAGATGAGAGAGCAGTGGCATATGCATCTAGACAACTTAGACCGCATGAGGAGAATTATCCAACACATGATCTCGAGTTGGCTGCGGTGGTCTTTGCGTTAAAGATCTGGCGTCATTATCTTTATGGAACAGAGTTCAGGGTCATGAGCGACCATAAAAGTCTCAAGTACCTGATAGATCAAAAAGAGCTGAATATGAGACAGAGACGTTGGATGGAGTTTCTTAAAGATTATAATTTTGAATTTAAGTATCATCCGGGGAAAGCAAATGTGGTAGCAGATGCTCTTAGTCGCAAGACCTTACATGTAGCCTATTTAATGGTTCGGGAGCATAGATTGATGGAATCTTTGGTTGAAATTTTTTTGGGTATGACTAAGTTCTCTTTGAATGGTCTTAATACTATGGTTATTTCTAATGAATTTTGGAAAGAGATACGAGATGCTCAGCTTCAAGATCCGATTTTGTCAAAAATAAGTCAAGACATCGAGAATGGTGAGATAATGGACTATTGGTTTAGTGATGATGGGTATGTGGTTTTCAAGGATAGGGTGTGTATTCCTAACAATGAGTCTATTCGGAAGAAATTGTTGGATGAGGCACATCGAAGTAGCTACACCCTTCATCCCGGTGCTACTAAGATGTATCATGACATGCAGCGTCATTGGTGGTGGCCAGGCATGAAAAAGGATGTCACAGAGTATGTTAGTAAGTGTTTGACCTGTCAGAAGGTCAAAATAGAGCACCAAAAGCCATCGGGGTTATTACAGCCTTTGGAGATTCCTAAATGGAAATGGGAGAGTATTTCAATGGATTTTGTATCTGGTTTGCCGAGGACCCAGGCTAGTTTTGACTCTATCTGGGTAATTGTAGATCATTTGACTAAGTCAGCACATTTCTTACCGGTCAAGCCACCTATACGGTTGATAGGTATGCTGAGATCTACATTAAGGAGATTGTGCGACTACATAGGGTACCGAGGGATATTGTTTCAGACCGTGATCCTCGGTTTACATCGAATTTATGGCAAGCTATGCAAAGGGCTATGGGTACAGATCTGAAATTTAGTACGTCTTATCATCCACAAACGGATGGACAAACTGAGCGGACGATCCAGACATTAGAGGATATGTTGAGGTCATGTGCCCTAGAGCTTCAGGGAAGCTGGGATAAGCATTTACCTCTGGCAGAGTTTGCTTATAATAACAGTTATCATGCCAGTATTCAAATGGCTCCTTATGAAGCATTGTATGGAAGACGATGCAGATCGCCTCTTTGTTGGTATGAGTTGAGTGAGAGGACAATGATGGGACCGGATGTGGTAGATGAGACCACAGAGAAAATCAAATTGATCCAACAAAAACTTCTTACAGCACAGAGTAGACAGAAAAGTTATGCAGATAATCGTCGTAAGGACTTGTCTTTTGAGATTGGGGATCATGTCTTCCTCAAAGTTTCCCCATTGACAGGCGTTGGACGCTCAATTCGGGCTAAAAAGTTATCTCCTCGATATATGGGTCCTTTTGAGGTTTTGAAGAAAGTTAGGCCGGTGGCTTATCAGTTGGCATTACCGCCTCAGTTAGCGGGTCTACACAACGTGTTTCATGTGTCACAATTGAAGAAGTACCAGCCAGACCCGTCGCATGTGATAAAACCTGAGGAGGTTGAAATTCAAGAGAATTTAACCTACCGGACTGAACCAGATCATATTGTGGATGCTAAGGATAAGCAACTCAGAAATAAAACAATCCGGTTGGTAAAAGTGATTTGGAAAGGGACAGCTCCGGGAGATGCAACCTGGGAGACTGAGGATCAAATGAGGAAGGAATATCCACAGTTGTTTCCCTAGGTATGTTTATCTCTTTGGTTCATGTATTAGCTTGGATTTTGGGGACAAAATCCTTTTTAAAGGAGGGGAGAATGTAACATCCTAAAAATTTTAAGACTCAAATTTATTTAAAAAATAAACAAAAATAAAATAAAATATCTATAATTAAATTAAAATTTAGAATAATTTAATAGAGGCCCAGAGTTCGAATTTTACTAAGCAAAAGTTTGGTTTTATTTGATTTTTAACTATGGGAAAAATTACCAAAGTTGACCCGGGCTTTTGTGCAATAATAAAAAATGTTGGGCCCTTTCTTGTAATTTTCCCCAAAGTTTTTGACCAGCATTTTAAGGAGCAAACTGATGCAGAAACGCAGAGAAAATGAGAAAGGAAGCAAACGCACAAACGGGAGAGAGAGAGAGAGGAAGAAGAGAAGAGAAAGGGAGGGAGTTAGGCTTGGATCTAGGAGTCTTTGCGACCGTTGCGAGCTCGGCTACACGATAGGTAAACTCCCTACTTCAATCCTCTTCTCTTTCTCTTGATTTTCTTCAATTTTTGGAAGAGGAAATTTTTGGATTTTGATCCCAAAGGCTTTATTCTTGTAAGCTTTTGTTTCTTTGGATTCTAGGGAGCATGTTTTGAGTTTCTATATAGTGATCTAATGTTTTGAGTGAATAATTGGATGAAAAGAGGTGTTTTGGGCACAAAATAAACCTTGAGAAATTGGGTTTTTGCTCCTCAATGGTTTAAGCCTATTGATTTAGTTATAATTTTGCTATTTGAGCCCAATAAGATTTAAATTAAGGTTTGGTTTTCATTATAAGGGCTAATGGTGAAAGTTGGTGGCATTAAGTAAGGTTTTTAATTGATTAAAAATTATATAAATTGAAAATTAGCCTAGTGATGGCTAATAAATGGTTTTGGTGGTTAAGTGATACTATGTGAATGGTTGGTTTAATATATGGACCATTAGGGTGGATTATGACTCATTGACCTAAGTTGTGTGGTATAAGTTATAGTCTTCATTAATACTATTTGTCATGATAAGTGATGTGGATCACTTATATGTTGTAGAAAATTGTTGGTGGAACTTATTGAGAAGTAAGGAACAAGCCGAGCCCTATTTTGTACAAGGGGAACCCTTTTAGTACCAAAGGGTTGAGGTAACAGGGGAATTTATATTTCTTATTACTTTGTTTTAGCTATTTTTGAATAAATATTACTAGTTATCATGCATTACATGTTTTAAAAGATTAAATGTGCTTTATAAGGGGTTATGGGGTACTACTTTGATTATAGTGCAAATATGTTTTCTAATTGTTTAATAACAATGTTTTTATGGAAATGAGATTTATAAATATTATACTACTTTAGAGTGTTGAATGGTCAATACTCAGGAAAGGTAGACAAGAGTAAAAGGCATGATCTCGGTGGGAGTTCACCAATGAGAAGGTGTGGATTTTTGATATTCTATGGCACACTGTCAGTACTCAGTGTTGTCTTACGTATTGTGGGCTCAGTGCACTAAAGTGGTTAGTGTATTGAGTGTTCGACACCTCTCAGTGGGGGAGGGAATCCGACATATGAAGTGTGAGGTTGAGTGCCTAGGCCAAGGTAGCCCTCACATGGAGAGTAAGTCGGGCTGGCTCTGGGAGGGAGTTAGCTTTGACTGCTCAGGATTCACGTCGAAGGGGCATAGGCGGTTCGGTGGATTAGATCATGCCTTAGATTATGTTTTGTGCCTGTGGAGGTACAAGTAGGTATAAGGTTTACCTGCGAGTTAAAGAGTGCCAGGGGGCATTCTGTTGGTCATGAAAGGCCATACCGGCCTAGGTCATGCATTCATGCATTTTAAATGGCTAAATTATATACTATGTTGAATTTATTATTCATTTATTTAATTATGGCTTACTTTGTAATAATCAATATAGATTTCACTGTTACTGAGACTGTGGTTGTCTCACCCTTTTCTTTTCAATATTCTAGGTCCAGGCGAAGGATCCAGTGGTGGACGGGGAAAAGAGCAAAGCTAGGGGTTTGCTTGTGATTTGTAAAGAACTGCAACCCCTTTCTTTTGAGCAAATATATTGTAATGTATTTAAGATTAGGGTGCCAGTAGGATATGATTATGTGTGTGTGTGTGAATATGTGTGGATTGTGTGCTTGTGTATGAATTTTTGTCTGTTTGCAGACTTGTGGCTAGGAAACTTGGTTATGGTGTGTGGTTTTGATGGATTTACTTAGTAGACCAAGTTTCTATTACAAGCAGATCTTTATTTTGATATATATGTGATTTTATAAGCAAATGCAAAGTGGTTGCATTGCAAATGGTGTGCTATGGGAAAACATACAGCTTGGATAGAGAGAGTGGGTGCGTGGGCCCACAAGGAGCTCTGAGCCAAGTGAAAATGTTTAGCATATGTATTTATATAAATACATGGTATTTGGATTGATTTGTGACCACTCTTGTATGATTTGTGCATTTTGGGGTTTAGGGTCCATTTTAGGAAATGGCACCCGGGTGGTCAAATTTTGATGTATGGGGGTTTTCCATCATTTGAATGTTCTATCAAGTGTTTTTAATCTTATTTGACGTGTCCAAAGTGTTTCCACAGGTTTGTGACCATTAGGATGGGATTTGGACAATTTTGAAAATGGTTTTTACCAAAAAGCTGCACTTTTGCATCCGGGTGTCCAAATCTTAATCCGACCGTTGGATTTCTCTAAAATTTGGGTCACAAGTAAAACCTTTTATAAGCTTCGTGTGGGCTTTGGAATCACGTCGATCGATATCGGACGGAGAAACGACGCACTCCGGAATTTGGTCTGGAGGTGCTGTCATGACAGCATTAAATTGCTGTCATGACAGCTACAGTGTTGATTTGTAACCTGCACAAAATTCAATCCGTCCGTTGGATCTTTTCAAAATTTAGTATGCTAATAGTATTCTTTAAAAGTGACATGTGGGCTTTGGAATCACTCCGATCGGAGGTCAGATGATGAAATGGTGCACTCCGGAAGTTGGTCCGGAAGTGCTGTCATGACAGCTTTTTAGCTGTCATGACAGCAAAAATAGTCAATTTTTTAACATGTCTAATTTTTAATCCGACCGTTGGATCTTTTTAAATTTGGTACACTTATAGTACCCTTTGAATGTGACGTGTGAGCTTTAAAATCACTTCAATCGGAGGTCGAATGACGGAACACCGCCTCCTGGAAGTTGGCCCAGGAGGGCTGTCATGACAGCAATAAATTACTGTCATGACAGCATCTTTTTATTCCATTTTCGTCTAACTTGCTTCCGTGCGCTATAGGTAGAACCTATAATTATTTTTAAGGTTTTAAATGATTTATTTCTTAAGTTGGTTAGAGGATCAACTCTTTAACCACACTTAGTTTGTTTGAATTATGTGATTTTTGGATAACACTCAAGGTAAGTGTTACAACTCACATATTCATTGTCAATATGCATATTCATTGTGAAATATGCCCAAACCAGGATTTAAACCCTTACCACCACCTCCTACCCTAGTCCTTTTTTGGTTGCCAGTTGAGCTGAAATGCACCTGTAGTTATTATATATAAAATTAAATATATATTATTTAACTAGGTACACATATATCAAATAATATATTATTAAAATATTGCATATAAGATTTTATTTTATTTTCATTTATTAATATTTTAAAATAATTCTGTGAGTTTGTAATATATTTTTTTATAAAATGTTATTTTTGTTTGGAAAATGAAACTTAAAATGAATAATTTTTAAATATTAAATAATTTTT